>NC_056743.1:1182433233-1182795733 GCF_019279795.1 Protopterus annectens | reverse complement strand
GCTACATTAATATATACATGTTATAGAGGTGTTTAACAGCAAGTATAGCAAGAAGATAGAGTAGATAACTTCCATAACTCATTTCTACACATGAGAGACATGCTATGTCCTTTAGGTTTCTTTACAGTGTTCAGTGATACTATTACCCCATGCAGACATTACAAAAGCAGTAGATAAGCTGTTACTCTAGTTGCTGGAAACAGAGACATATGAGTTACTATCCAGGGGTAGTACAGGTACATAATCTGTGATTCAGGAAGTGTGCTTTGAGTAGTTTTTTTTGAATTGGGTGGTGGAGTTGTTATTTATTATGTGGGCTGGAAGGGAGTTCCAGATTTTAGAGATGAAGTGGCTATAAATGGATCTACCTGCCTCATTTTTAAAGTTTGTTACCTTAAGGAGGTGTTGGGTACTTGATCTCAGGGATCTGGTAGTGCTGTAAGGCTGGAGTAGTTGCTGCAGTTGATATATGATATATACAAACACATGCACACTCAGGTAATGGGAAAGAAGGAGAAGGAGCAAAAGTATGCAGAAGTCTGCAATGGCATACTGTGAAAATAGTTCAGATTTATTAAAGCAAAACTTCAAGAAGAAGCAAGCCTACAAGCCTTAGGCCTGACCGCCAGTTCCATTATCATGTGTCTGTTGTGCTCCTGCATAAGGTACTTATACAGGTTCACTAACTGGTCCTTCCATAGGGCTGATTCCATTGCCTTGGCCAGGGTTTATGCCCAGAACTTCGTTTAATGGTGCTGTTGCTTTACTGGATTAAACTACTGAGAGTGGCAACTTCTACTGACATCATTGTGCAGAACAGGTGAGAAAGAAATGTAAGTAGTAGTCCTGATTCGTGACCTTGCAAACACAGGGACACCCTGAATATATCTGCTTTATATGCATCAAATGTGTGAACTTTCTGATGAACACTAGAGGAGATCCAAACTGTATGAGTGGCTGGAAATGTCCAGAACCAACTAAGGTATGTATGTTCCACCCTTAGTCTGGGTACAGAGATGGTGGCGTGGACCAAAGGGCTTGCACCCCTTGATTGTGGAGATTTAATGTTTCAAAAGAGGCAGGTGAGAAGGCACATTATGGCCTCTCAAAGTTAACTCTGGTTATTTTACTATGTCATTTTTATGTGGAACAAAAGGGATAGAAGAGTGGTCATATAGCCTGTACTGAAACAACTTGTCAGTCTTTTAATTACCCCTAAATGGCTGTTTCTATAGAAGCCCATGCCTCAAAACAATAAGGTAAACCCCAGGAGATAATCTGATGTGGAATGTGGCAAAAGCTACAAAGACCCTCTTGTTATTTCTGCTCCTTCGCCTATGTTGGCTGCAAGGTGGACTATTAACTTGCCCTGATAAAAACCCACAATGGTAACAGCTGAAGACCATACAGTCCTGCTAGACTACCACTTCCCACATGTTTTTTTTTTTTTTTCACTTCACAACAACAACTCTCCCAATTTATGAACTGCACTTTTCTCAAAACAATTTTCTGTCAGTCTTTAGTGTAGCTAGCAATGGCTATTTTTTCATTATTCAAGCTTGGCAGTGAAACACAGTATTAGAAACTATAAAACACAGTTGCAGTAATACCTTCAAAAGATTAGTCGGAGGGTGGGAAAACATATATATGTGAAGCAGCTGCAGGGTGTGTGTTGGCGTAATGACTGAAAAAAAACAACTGAAATGGATTGCTAGATGAATTAAAAACAAAATATACCTCATTCAGAGTTAGGTGAGAGCAAAACGAGCAGTGCTTGGGAAGGATATTATAAAGTGAAACAGGAAGGAATCATCAGCACGTGAAATAAAAGGGCATTTCTGTTTCTATTTTAGGAGTAGACCTTCTGCTAACCAGCAGCAACCAAGTCGTGACACCAGTGGTGCTGAAACTCAACACACACTTGTGCTCAGAGAGTGGTGCTGTCTTTGAATTCATGAATCGCCACACAATGGGTGAATCAGCTCGTTTGCTTGTTCAGACAATGGTCAAACGTTCTCAGTGTTATCTCATGGATGGCAAGAACATTGCGATAATTGGGGGTGGTGCAGTCAGCAAAATGTTTGTCTATGAGTCAGCAAAAGACTATGGCATAAAGGTAAGGAAAGTCTACTTTTTCGGGACAATTATAATGCTATGAGTAGGCTACAAGCATGAATGCACATTCCTCATACATTTTCCTCACTTTTAAGATATGGTCTATCTGCAGCTATGCCACCCATATGTAGTATCATTCTATGTATCTAGCTTCCTCAGTGTTCAGTCCTTAGGGTGGAGATGTTATGGTTCACTTTTTGCAGCTGCCCCCTTTATTCCTATGCTTTCATAGTATACTGTCACACACTAATGCAGTGTGTCTGTTAAACTGCCTTCAGATGTTCTTCATCAGATTACTGTTGCAGTAGTCATTACAATATGGAATGTATCCTGTCAGGGATACCACTGGCCAGTCTACAAAGTTTCATGTTCTTTTCTCACATGCTGTACTCTGCCTTAGTACAACAAGATATTGCTGGTCAAAAAAAACAGAACTTACTTGCAATTAGTATCCTCATACAGACTTTCTGGAGCTTTGCAGTTTGTAGTATAGGTGATCATATTCAGCTACTTAAGATTTCAGGCTAATAAATACCTCATTGGGGACTCTTCCTTCTTGTCTCAAATGTATTACAATTATTGTTTTACATCTGTCAAAAAGGGCAAATGTGCAAGTGTACTAGGGTATTAGTGAACTGAAGTCACACGGGTAAAACAACAGATTTTTGGTTCGCTACAACCTTCAAAATCTCCTTCTAACTGTGTAGATACTAAGCTTTTAATTCCTTTTAAGCATATGTTTCCCAAAGATGTGCAGCAGTTGTTGAAGGAGGCAAGAAAACCTGCCAGTAGTGAAAGTGAGCAACTGTAAAGGTGTGGGGTTCCTGTACTGCACTTACAACAGTAGTGGAATTAATGTACAACTTTTATTTGGTGCTTGAAATGAAACCCTTAAATTAGAAACATAATATTCCTGTAGCTGTAGCCCTGAATGAGATGCTTCTCTCACATTAGAAACACAATGTTCCTGTAGCTGTAGCCCTAAATGAGATGCTTCTCTCACATTAGAAACATAATGTTCCTGTAGCTGTAGCCCTAAATGAGATGCTTCTCTCACATTAGAAACATAATGTTCCTGTAGCTGTAGCCCTAAATGAGATACTTCTCTCGCAAAACATGACTTGTATTTATGCTGTACTACTATAATACTTCAGTGTGTCTAAGCAGTAGGGATATCATGATTCAGTAAGTCTTCAATGCAATTTTGCATTTTTATGTCTTCTCATGTCAGGGATCCTACACTTATTTGGTTCCATTTGCTGTACTGGTGAATACTGTCTCAGCTATTCAAGTTTCTCATCATGAAATATTTCTGGGCTGCTCAGCTTAGAACCTGCAGCACTGACACTGCATATCACTCTTTTCCTTTCCTTAGGCTCTAAGACTTGCTCTCTTGCCTACATTTTCTTCTACAAGAGCCTCTGGACATAATATATAGCTGTCTAGAAGATAGCGTGAAAGCTTAGGAAGGACACCATTTTTCTCAATATAGTTGGACAGTTTTGCTTCCTACATGTCCTACACAACTTCATAGGCAGTTAGTGTACCTGACAACAGCAATACTTAAACACAGCAGTTATCCAGCCTCCTAAAGTTAAGACATCTTCTCATAGCTGTTATTGATTTTTGTGTGAGATATTAGAGACTAAACAACAGTACCCACACTGACTATGCCAACCATTCCCCCTACTAGACATGATCTTCTCCCCCTTATTTTGCTTCAGACCTCACAGGCTCATTCCCAGAGCATATCATTAATGGCATTTCAGTATATTCTGCTACAAAATACCTACATCTTCTAAAATGTACTTCAGAACTGTCATATAACAATGCCTTCGTTCTGTAATGACCCATGTAAATGAACACTTTATTATATGCAATATCATTTGACCTTTCCTGCTTCCCCAATCTGAGGTGGGTTAACCCAAGTACCTGTATTATCCCACCATTTTTTACCTAAACTCTCTGTCTTTTTGATTCATCCATTTCTTTCAGAAAAAAACATATCCCAAGCACAGTACCACCTAGACCATCATAAGCTCAGTTGTCATAATTTCATTTTTGTCACATAACAGATATAAAACCTAGTTAACATGACAGTTACATCCCTTCCCAAAGCACATTTTTTTTCTGTCCATAGACCAGTAAAATTTTACACAGAAAATACAGACTGATAGACTGACTGCCATGCTCAGCCAATCTACCCATTTCCCCTACATACTGCTAATGCCATAGTTAGTATATGCTTCCTACTCGTGTTGTTCCTTCATGACAATAATTTACAGGATTGTAGTAGTAAACAAAAGTTATACACTTACCATAACACTAAAGCTAGAGAAGAAGGTCCATCCTCTGTAAACAGTAAGGCCAGCATCCACTCAGCAGGAAAAATGTTACAGAGCTTCCCAGCACTCTCCAGGTATCCCAAAACTCACCTCAGTACCAAGCTTCTCTAGAGATGAGGTATGATGCATGAAGACATCTGAAAATTCAGAGAGACTTAACACCAAAAATACAAGAAGCAGGATAAAGATGAATGATGTAGAAGATAGACCTGGTCCTATAGTTTTATTGTTATATTAAATACTTAACTTTCATGCCAGTAAGAGGAGGTCCATCCATTGAAACAGCAAGACAGAATTCTAACTAAGTCCTCCTGGTTGGTCCTTCTTATGAAAACATGCCCCTTATTCCTGTGAACTCAAAGGAAGACCTAGCCTAGGACATCCCATCTAGTTTGTAGTGCCTTGCAAAATTATTGGGAGAAGAGCAAGTAGCTCCTGCACACATTTCATCCAGGGATGTATTTCTGAAAAATACTGTGCACATAGCAACAGCTCTCCTTGAAACAGCCATTGTTACTCAAGCCACAGGCTGACAATATTCATTACAGCAGATATGAATACATGGTTCCCATTCAGAATGGTGACTTATGGGAACATCGACTTGCATAACAGCGAGCCAACAACAGTGAATGCTTAAAAAAAGAATTCCCGGAATGACAAATTTTTGCCTCTGGGAAACTAACCACTTCATCACCATAACAACCTTTGACATTTTCTCCACTGAAGAGCTATCTCAGAGTTGGTATGTTTAAGTAGGGGGTATGGGGCAAACCCCCACTCCGGTAGGTTTTATTTATGTATTATATTGTTTTCCCCTCTATGGTGGGTTTAATTATGTATTATGTTGTCTTCCACGAAACTAACTACTTGGCCACCACTGACGAACACAAACATAATACATAAATTAAACTCACCGGAGTGTAAAAAAAACAAAATAATACATAAATAAAACCCACCAGAATAAGGGTTTTTGCCCCCAACACCCCCCATGTAGGGGGTGCCCCCCCAGACCCCTACCTAAATATACCAAGTCTAAGATTTCACTACAGTGAAGGAAAGGGCACAGTTCTTCAGTGGTGGCCAAGTGGGTTTAATTATGTATTATGCTGTTTTCCAGGAAACTAACCACTTGGCCACCACTGATGAAAGCACCCATAATACATAAATTAAACCCATCGGAGTGGAAAAAACAAAATAATACGTAAATAAAACCCACCGGAGTGAGGGCCTTTGCCCCCCCCACACCCCCTATGTGTGTGGGGGGGGTGCCTCCCACACACCCCTACCTAAATATACTAACTACAAGATTACACTATAGTGGAGGAAAGGGCACAGTTCTTCAGTGGTGGCCAAGTGCTTAGTTTTCCGGAGGCAAAGTTTGCTGTTCTGTTAGTTCACTGTTTTAAGAGTGTTTTACTGTTTTAAGCATCCATTGTTGTCATCTCGCTGTTATGAGAGTCTACGTTCTGATAAGTCGACATTCTGAATGGGAACTGAATGCAGTCAGTAATCATTTTGAAAAAGTAGTCTTGTAAACTTTTTTACCCCAATTTTCTCTGGGAATACAAGGTAAATACGAGGGGCATAGCTGGTTTAATTTGTGAGCAGCCTATGTCCTCTCAGTATAAAACCTCAGCTAATGGTGCACACCCATACAATGGAGGAGATACTTTCCCTAGTTGGAATACTGTGAAAAAAAAAACTCAAGTCAATGGAAATATTCATTGAAGTTAGTCACAGTAGCAATTTGTAATTAAAAAAAAGGTTACTGTGGAGAGTGAAACAGTGTCTATGAAATTCGAATATGAACAATCAATAGATAACTCATGCATCTCAGAAATCAATGTAGTACAGGTTATGGACTCAAACATTAATGTCTTCCAGGAAAGGTATGTCAGATCTACAGAAACATTATGCTCAAAAAGAGACAAGGTCAACATTGCCATCACAGAGTGCAAATATCAGGTTGGTATGATACACAATCTTATAGGGAAAGTCTAAGTAAGAAGGTGCCCTTCATAAAGTCCTTATAACCCTTAAAAATATCGGAGAACAGGAAGTTAAACCTTCAGATTAAAGACTGCTGCAGGATGAATGCTAGTGGTGGAATAACAAGTTTAATCAAATATCCAAGAAATATTTTCAAAGATGGAATGGACAGAGACTAAGAAAGGGCACAGTCCCTTGCCTGTACACCAGACATAAAAAATTTATCCAACTATCCCTATATGCCTTACAATACAGAGACAAGATGATCAGCTTTAATAATTGGCTTAAACTCTGGTGTCATTCAAAGGGGATCCAATGTCTGTCTGCCTGGGATGACATGCTGGACAAGCCACGCTGCTTCGCAAGGGACGGCTTGCACCTGTCACCCCTGGGCTTCCGGATATTGGCAAAGGCTCTTGCCACCCTCATAGTGCCTTTTTTAGGCAAGGCTCAAATTCTAAACCTACCACCCTAGAACACAAAAAAGGAAAAAAACTAAGGGTAATGCTGCTCAATGCCAGAAGTCTCAACCTCAAGATGCACGCACTCGAGGCCCTTCTCAGTATGGAGAACATCGATGTCTGTGCTGTGACTGAAACCTGGTTCAAGGCTCCTGAGAGCACCCCGGCACTATCAGGTTTTACCTCATATCATGCGTTCCGGCCCCAAAATCCGGACACCACCAAGAAAGGAGGGGGGGGGTGTCCATATTCATCAAAGACACCCACACCTCAAGGTTGGTGGCAACGCACGATGCATCGGAGACCATCCAGGTGCAATTAACCATAGGCAAGACTGCTCTGCAATTTGTAGCATGTTACAGGCCACCCTCTCAAACTCAGGAACCTCACATAGCTTTCCTGAAAACACTGGAGGGGATAAATGTATCTCCAAACACCATCATACTAGGTGACTTCAACTACCCGAATATAGACTGGGATCACTACTCAAGCCCCAACACTCTAGCCCAAAGGTTCCTAGAGTTCATAAACTCAAATGCCATGGAACAACTAGTCACCATCCCCACAAGAGGAGAAAACATACTAGATCTCATCATCACGAACATGGGGTCACAATGTTCAACACCGGAAGTATACCCCTCACTGGTGAGATCAGATCATAAACTAATCTCACTGGAAGTCCACATCCCGCCCCCACCTGAGATAAAAAAGACCACAGTGAAGAACTTTTCAAAAGCCGACTTCACACTTCTAAAGACTAGTGTGGTCTCTTTTAAGGCCCCCGAGCCTGTGGAAACCATTACTCAAGCCGCTGAATCACTTACAAATGCCTTCTACCAGCGCCTACAGGACTGCATGGATCAGGCAATCCCAAACAAAACAAAGACTCTTTGTACCAAAGGCAAGCATCCAGTCTGGTGGACGCCAGCCATAAACAAGCTCTACAACAAAAGGAGGAAGCTACTACAAGATAGAGCAAAATCCTTAAAAGGGAAGACACCTTTGATCATTATAAGTAAAAAACTAAGATCTCTCATAAAATCATCCAAGGCAAATTTTGAGAGAAAAGTCACTAAGGACTCAAAAGACAATCATAAGGCCTTCTTTAGCTATGTTAGAAACCTGGGAGGAAACTCCCAGATATGCTCAGAATTAGTTCAAAATGACGTAAAAATCACTGAACCTACAGACATTGCCAACATACTGGCTGACAGGTTCAGTGCAAACTTCTCCCCCCCCTCCAAAAGGAGAGATATCTATACCAGAGGATTGTAGCCCCCCAAACATCTCTAACACTCAGGTGAGAACTGCTCTCTCCAAGGCGAAAAACACAGCATCCATGGGACCAGATGGTGTCCCCGGTTGTGTGCTCCACGAACTCAATGAGGAATTAAAACCGCAGTTAGGGCAGCTGTTTAATCTTAGCCTTACCTCAGGATACGTACCCAAGGAGTGGCGTACGGCAACTGTGGTCCCACTTCACAAAGGCAGTGCCTCCACCGACCCTGGAAATTACCGTCCCATCAGCTTGACAAGCCTGATCTGCAAAGCTATGGAGAGGCTCATAATGGAACTCATAAATAAAGACATAGGGGTCTTGCAGACTTTGGATCCAACCCAGTTTGGCTTTGTCAAAGGCAGATCATGCCTTTTAAACTTGGTTGACTTTTTCGAAACAGTCACCAAGGCCATTGATGAGGGAAAGGCAGTCCACACAGCCTACCTCGACCTGGCAAAGGCTTTCAACACAATACCCCACTCAGGTATCATTGAAAAACTCATCAGCTTAAATGTAAACCCATACGTCACAAGATGGGTTGCAAACTGGCTAAGTGACAGAACCCACAGGGTCAGGGTTGCTGGCGCCATGTCAGACTCAAAGCCTGTCACAAGTGGTGTCCCACAGGGCTCAGTCCTGGGCCCACTCTTGTTCGGCATCTACTTTTCAGAAGTACAAGCAAACACAGGAGGGTTATGGCTGACAAAGTTTGCAGATGACTGCAAACTAGGCGCCATAGTCGAGAACACATCTGACACAGATATCCTTCAGAAGGGTCTCATAGAAACGGATAACTGGTGCCAGAGCCATGGCCTAAAGTTAAACGCCAAAAAATGCATAGTCATACCCTTCGGGAAAAACAAGGTTACCCCTAGCTACCATATAGGTGGCAATACACTAAGCACAGAAGAGGTTATCAGGGATCTGGGGACCCAGGTTGACAGTAACCTTTCGTTTGACACTCACGTTGCCAAAGTAGTTAGGAAGACCTTCTACATTGCCCACCTGATCATGAAGGGATTCACATCTAGATCAAGGGAGGTCATCGTCCCCCTGTACTCATCAATCATCAGACCAATGATTGAGTACAATGCCCCATTCGGAATGTATCTGACCCGACACCTGCAGCAACTGGAAAGGCCCCAAAAGTTCCTCACCAAAAGGATAAAGGGTCTCAAAAACATGTCTTATGCTGCCCGACTGAAGGAACTCCAGCTCTATTCAGTCGCTTACCGTCTGCTCAGAGGTGACCTGTGCCTGACATACAAGGCCATGTCCAACCCGGAATTGATGAACATGCTTCACCTCAAAAAATCTAGATCCCTCAGAACTACAAGGGCGGGAGACTTAAACCTTGACATGGTTATCAATAGGACGTGCTGGAGGGACAGATTCATCACCCAGAGACTCCCTATGCTGTGGAACAAAATCCCGGTACATCTGAGGCAGAGCACCTCGCTGGCCTTGTTCAAGAGAAATCTTGACCAATGGATGGGAGATCGCAGATATACCCCAGGGATTACCTCAGTGTCACTGCTTAACAGAGGCACAGCAAAATAATGGGCATAGTATCCTTCAAACTAAAGGGGTGGCGAAAGCCACAAAACTCTGGGCTAGGCTTATAAATGCCCTTGGGCAGATAGCCTAGTATGAACCTATGAACCTATGAAGTGCTAAAATTATGTGAGAAAGAAAGGTTCCCTGTTGAAACATCAACACATAAAATGCAGAGTGCTGACATTCCAAAAAAAAAAAAAAAGCCAAAAAACCCAGAAGAGAGAATCTCGAGAATTGTCATTCACCTTTAAACATTTTTTGGATGGGGACAAGCCCCCATCCACCTCCTGAATATATATATATATATATATATGTATATATATATATATATATATATATATATATATATATATATATATATATATATATATAGATATATATATATATATATATATATGGGTCTACTTGATATGGTCGACAGTTCATATGGTCGAAACTCATTTGGCTGATGGCTCATTTAGTCGACAACCAGTATTCAAGGCACTTAAAAGGGATTTGCCCCCCTCCCCAAAGTTGTGCGACCCTGGAGTTGATATATATAGTTAGGGGGGTGTGTGGGGAGTGAAGCCCCCCCCCACCCATATTCGTCTAAAATGTTTAGTTTT
The DNA here is from genome assembly GCF_019279795.1 of Protopterus annectens. NCBI lineage: Eukaryota > Metazoa > Chordata > Ceratodontiformes > Protopteridae > Protopterus > Protopterus annectens. Next base: position 1,182,785,382 of record NC_056743.1, on the reverse strand, counting down.
TGTTGTATTTTCATGTTTTAAATGACTATTAAACGAAAGTGCCTTGAATATTGGTTGTCGACCAAATGAGCCATTGTCCAAATGAGTTTTGACCATATGAACTGTCGACCATATCAAGTAGACGCATATATATATATATATATATATATACATATATATGTGTGTGTGTGTGTGTGTGTGTGTGTATATATCAATTCTGAGCTCGCCATACCTCAGAGAAAAGGGAATATTCTAGGAAATGGCCATCTCAGGATCTCAGGTTTGGTATTTTTTGGCCATTCAGTCTCTATGTTTTAGGACTTGCCCTGGCTGATCCAGACATTTCAAATGGTTACTGGAAGCAATGATCCAAGTCACCTGAGAGGAGTAAAAAAAGGTTATCAGTTTCCAGTGGAACTGGAGAAGCTACATAGTTATCCTGAAGGAATGCATATCTCAATGAAGCTTGTTTGATGGGTTAGTAGCACCTCAAAAGAACATTGTTTCAGGGGCTTTCCAGCAAGAAGGGCAGTAATTGCATGTGGCATACCTTGCAATGTCAATAAGGGGCAATGAGAATGGTTCTGTCCTTTTGTATCTTCACTTTCTGGAAGAACCTCATCATCAGAAGAAATGGGAGATAGGCACAGTTAAGAACATGTGAGCACTTCTGGACCAGAAAATCTCTTACATCCCACCCCCTGGAGCATAGGGATAACAGTGAATAGCTGTTGTACTTGGTGACTTGGTGTTGGTTTGAAAACAAGTCATCGCATGACTAGCCCCACTTTTCGAATAAGTTCTGAACCACTGAAAGACTGACAGACCACTCATGAGGCATCATCAGACAATGGCTGAGCCTCCACTAGCGAACCAGCCTCCCCCAAAATACAGTTTGCTGCCAGAACGTGATATGACTGAATAGATCATTTCACTATTTCATAGTTTCATAGCACAAAAGTAGCAGGAAGGAGTTCCCTGTTGTGCATTGTTTTACCAAACTGTAGCCATGTTGTAACAGTGGATGACAATCACACCCTGAGGAATGGACTCCTGAAAGGCTTGGTGGGTAAGAAAGACTGGCCTCATCTCTAAAATGCTGATGTATATGGTGACTGTGAGAGATGCAACCATGCTGAACACAACCATGGGGATACATAACTGAAAGTTATTGCATTTGGTCAGATTTAGCAAGTTCTTCCACCATTGAAGGTATTTCTTGCACACCCTAGATATTCAAACTTATGTGACATAGGATCCAAAATCTGGATCCTAAGAGTCTATTGTGACAACCTAACATGGGAAACCATCACACATCATACAGAGCACTTCTATGAGATCTAAAGTCTTCAGATTTAGTTCAACTGAAACTATTGGAGTATCCAGAATCAAGTAGACCTATGACTGCAAGAAATGTATCTCCTCCACTGGCAGATGTGCCCTGTAAATAAGAGTGTATAAGCTGCAGATGATGAAGTGTGAGCAGCTGGAAGGGATGTTACTGTGGCTTCACAAAGTTCACTGTTATACCAGTCAGTATCAGAGACTGTATTGACACACTCATAGCCCGAAGAGTATGAGCATCTAGCAGCCAGTCATCTAGATATGGGAAAACTTTGGCTCCCTGCAACCTCTGGTAGGCTGCTACTTGGGGTATGTATTTGGTAAGCAGTCTTGGGGATGAAGTGAGATAGAATATAAACATCCAGATTTGGCAATAACTGGTTCTTGCTTAGAAGTGGAAATACTTCCAGGACTTCTTTGCTATCTTGATATAGAGATAGAAATCCTGAAGCTCCAAAACACCATATCTGGTCTCTTTCTGACATACAAGGAAGGACTGACAACATCCCAGCCATGTAGAAAAGTGTTTAGGCTGCTAAAATTTAATACTGGCTTGGGATCCTTTATCTTTTTGGAACTACTGAGAATATATAATAAAATCCTGACACTTTCTACTCTGGTGGGACCATTTGCTTGGCTCTTGCTTTTGAGGAGGTGGAAGAGTTTCATGATCTCTCATTTTGCTAACAACTTCTGATGGAGTGAGATGTCAGACAACAGAAGAGATGGAGGAATTGTCTATATTATGAAGAGCATCTTGTAACTTCTGGATATAAGTTTTGAGATGCTCCTTTTTATCATGATTGCTTCCAAGGCAGATAGGTGGAGAAAATGATGACCCTTCACTGACCAACTACGTTGAGAAAGGGACAGCTGGGTAAGGCCTCAGGACTACTGCTACTGCTACTAACCACCACTGGTGCACTGAAGATTGCCAAGAACCCTTGCCTTTGGCTCCATGATCCTTCTAGATGTTTCTTTGGTTATTTGCCACCCTGAATTACATCTGACTTTGGGTCCTAGGTAACCTAGAGAAGTGTTGAGATGGCTGAAATTTCATACCTACAGCAGTGAGGTGTTGTTATTCTTCACCATATCTTCATAGAACCATAGGTGCATACACAAGGCTAATGAACACTGGTGTCTTTATAATCCTATTCCCAACTGTATTCCACAGGTATGTGTGCCTTGGAGGTTATTTTAAATGATATATGTAAGCTATGGCAAGATTTACAGGCTTCCTGTGTTCATTCATTAGAGTCATAGGTGATAGATCCAGGGTGTAGTTCAAATTTCTCATCCACTGGTCCAGGTTTCTTTTAAACAGGGTTTGGGGAGTGCTCTGCTTCATATGGCCTGTTTCAGAGAAGGAGAATTCTCTGAGATACATACCTGTCCCTCCAACATGTCCTATTTTTGTCACAAGTAAAGTTAAAAATCTCTAGATCAAGTAATTCTGATGGTATTTGCCTTGCGTATATGCAAGAGGTCCATCAGGGTAAGATCCAAGGATGCCTTCTATGCCAGATTTAGACTACCATTCAACAGCCTGTACAAAACGAGTACAGAGACAGAATTTTTTGGAGCTACATTTATTTTATCTAAATCATTAATTACAGAGTCAGCATTTTTGAAGATGCATTTATTTTATCTAAATCATTAATTCTTTTTAATACCCCTATTCCCACTTGTGTTAAAAGAACAAAATATAACATATTGTGGACTGTATTGACCATCTCCATAAAAGTGATGACACAAAACTGGAAAGATGAATTTACTCCCTCATTTAAAGAATTTATAAGTTTAGCAACTGAAGTACCATATTTAGAAATTATTACAGTCAGACCGAGAATGAACAGAATTACATCTTGCCTCAATGTATGGACAAAATTTAAAGAACTGCTTGACATTCTGGAACTGACAAGACATGCAACAACAGGAATGACTAGAAGGCTGAAGAAAACTCTTGTAAATAATTAATTTGATGTTGTCAATCTTGCCTTTATTCTCACTGATGGGTTGGATCCGATCCATCGGATCCATCTCGGCCATTTTCCAAACTCGAGGTCTTCAACAAAGCTCATGGGCCTCCTTCTTTACCCATAATTCAGCCTCCTGGCTTCCTCAGATCTCATTTGCCACACAGTGAAGAGGTCGTTTAGCAGTTCTGGGCTAAGTGATTTCATTTTTCTGTTATTAGTACTACAATTTTCTGACTTTCCATAGTTTTAAAAACTCCATTTTTCTTAATCTAATAATATATATCTTTACCCATAAACAAGTGTTTGTGAGCCTTTTTCTCTTTCTCTTTCTTCTTTTACTTAGTTGTTAGTGTCCATTTAAGTTAGAGGATGTCTAACTAATGTCTATTTAAATTAGTGGACGTTCTTTTCCCTTGTCCCCTTTTTATCATTTAAAAACAAAAAAATCTCTCTTTCCTTTCAACTTTTTGATCCTTTCAACTTTTTGGTCCGTTTGAGTTTGTTCGAGTGTGTGTGTGTGTGTGTGTGTGTGTGTGTGTGTGTGTGTGTGTGTGTGTGTGTGTGTGTGTGTGTGTGTGTGTGTGTGCGTGTGTGCGTGTGTGTGTGTGTGCGTGTGTTCTGTTCCTCTTCTGTTATCTGTTGAGTTTTCAGATATGTTTCAAAAACAAGAAGAGATGCCTTTGGGTTTTAAAAATGTGACAAATGTGGAAAACAGATGCCCCTTAGTGATTTGCACACCTTATGTGTGTATTGCTTGAGGCCTATTCATTTACAGGAATTGTGCTTCATCTGCCATGGATTCAACCAGAGGGCAATGATGGAGTGCAAGAATAAACGTATTCTAAAAGGCCTGACTAAGACCCCTTTTTCTGAGGCTATATCGCTGGAATCGTCTTCCTCAGCAAAATCTGACAAATTGGATAAGCCACAAAAACGAGCTTCTTCAGAGCCGAGATCCTCTTTGAAGCCAAAGCAGAAAGCTCCCAGGTAGTCTGCTCCAAAGGAAATACTGGAGCAGACAACTCAAATCGAATCCAAGGCTTCTTCAGAACAACAAGAACCCTCGACTCCAAAGTCAACCTTATCCTTTGAGTTTAGATATAGGTGCCAATCGCCTTCCCTGGAACCAGTCCACTCTCGGCTCCCATCACCTTTTCTAGCAAGATCAAGGTCACCTACCCTGTCTACCCAGTCTACCAGGAGTATATCCGATGAAGATGTGGATAGGGTGGTGGAGAGACTGTTAAAGACACCAGCCTTAACCAAATTATTGGTGGATCTAAGCCCAAAGGTATTGGATCAGTTGGATCAGACACAGCCTTCTCCCTCAGTGCTTGCTCCTCCTCAGATCTGTCCTTCGGCTTTGGAAACAGAAGATCTTGATATCCAGCTTGTGTCTGTATCAGGTCTGGGGCCCATAGGTTCCTTGGATCAGGTACATGTCCTGATTGTTTCCACCCAGAAGGAGCAGGAGACCTCTGGGAGCTGACACTCTCTGGTCAGGTCCATGGAGCTGGTTCGGATCTCACCAGATCTGACCCTGCCTCTGTGGGCCTTGGCACGGGTAAGCTTCAGAGCTTCCATTTTCTGCTTTGGAGGTTCCATTGGCTTTGACAGCTCATTTGTCAGACCCAGGGAGTTCTTTAGAGCAGGGGCAGACTGCCTTTGAAGTTATAAGGAGGGTTCTGACTACCTCTCAGTCTGAGACACAATCCCCCTTGGATATTCCTCCCAGTTCTGTCCAGGTTTCTTTGTCTTCTCATCTGTCCTCTCCACAGGTCTGCAGAGACCATAGGCCTCAGGATGTCCAGCAGGGGGTCACCCCTCTTCTGAAACCTCCCCAGAATATCCCACTGAGGTGGTCCCTTGGAAGAGGACATGCAAGAAGAAGCATTTCAACTCCCCAGAGGAGTCCATCACATCTGATACTGACCTCAGTGAAGCAGAAGGGTCCCCATGGTCACTTCCTGAAGATGTCTCTTTTGGAGACATCCTGGAAATCTTAAAGCAGAGAGGTGACTGGCAGTCCACCTCCCCTTTGGCTGAAGAGTCAGTTTAACTAAAGGCCTTTGGGTCTCACCCTTCAACGTCTTGGGTGACCTCTCCTTCTGATGAGCTTATTGAGTTAATCTCTTGGAAGGCTTGGGAGACCCCAGAAACCACAGAGCCTACTTCTAGGAGGCCAAATAAATATATTACAGCCCCTAAGGATAAGGATTTTTTGACAAAAGGTGTAGCAGTTGATGCCATGGTCGTGGCAAAGGCCATTAAAAAGGAGCTTTCCGAGACCAGTTGCTCTATCCATCCTCCAAACAAGGATTCCAGGATCGGGTTCCTATTATATAATCAAAGACGCAATCCTTTGAATGCGTCTTGATCGAACTTGAAAGCACGAAACAGCAAAATAGCTAAATGGCATATAAGCGATTTCTTTCCCTGGGAAAGAAATCGCTTGTTTGCCTCCATTACGTTGCCATTTTCATCACTGTAGTACGATCTCAGAGTTGGTATATTTAAGTAGGAGGGTGTGGGGGTACAGCCCTCTCACATTGGGGGTGTGGAGGGTGAAGCCCCCCACTTTATGTAATGTTTTGAAGTTTTTATTTTTAGTTCTTTTTTTTTTTTTTTTTTTGTGAAACAGCAATTATTTTCCCTGAGGAAAAAAAATAGCTGTTCTGAGTGTTTGGGATTGTAAGCTTTCACTTACATGAGGTCAATAAATCAGCATTTGCTTTTTTAAGCATTCACTGATTTAATATAGACCCCCAGGACCATGGATAGGTATGGGAAGCAAATCTTTTTTTCAGCAACCTTTGTCTTATGGTCACTGAATTATCTTACCCACTTCACTAGATTGCAGAGGGACCTGTTAAAGGAGCTATCAGATTCCCTCCAAGGAGCTTTAGCTGATGTGGTGGCAGATAAAGTCAATGCTCAGCTCACCACCCTAAATTCAGTTGTTAACTCATCCATGAGGGTCATATCTTATGCAGCAGATGGAACGAGTAGGGTAGCAGGTTCAGGCATCTCTCTCAGGAGGCAGGCCTGGATACATCTTTGTGGTTTTGCAGAGTCCTTCAAGTCTTCCATCATTAATGCCCCTTTTGATGGCTCCTCTCTTTTTGGGCCTAAAGTAAAGGAAACACTTACCAGGTGTGAACAAGAATGTAAGACTTTATCTGCTGCTGGAGTACATTTTCCACACCTACTAAACTGTTTCCCAAAGGTCAGAGAGGTAATGGGAAGATGTGGTTCAGAAAATCTCAGAGGTCATTCCCAGACACACAGGGTGAAAGTTCCCCTAGAGGCAGAGGGGGGAACAGTAATGGAAGATACCACCCTCATGGCAGAGGAAGCCTGCAAAATCAGAGCTCCAGAGAATTGTTCTTTGGTAGACCCTTCCAGCACTCCTGAAGGAGTGCCTGATTGCCTGCCTCCGGAGGCAGTTGGGGTCGACAGTCTATGCACCAAGAAACCTGGCAAAAGATAACAAATAACAAATGGATGCAGGACATAATATCCAGATGATATATCATTCCATTCCCCTTCCCTGTTCCCATAAACAAGTCAGTTCCAGAAATTCCACCCAGTCAAAAGGAAAAAGCAATGTTAGAAATCCAAAAGTTGCTAAGAAAAAGAGTAATCCAAGAAGTCCCCGCATGCCAGAGAAGATCCGTAACTTACTCAAGATTGTTTTTAGTTTCAAAGAAAACAGGGGACTGGAGACCCATTTTGGACCTCAGCAATCTAAACAAGTCAGTAAAAAAGACAAAATTCCAGATGGTTTACACTGCAGTCAATACTTCCATTCTTGAAAAAAGACAATTGGATGTGCTCTATAGACCTTCAGGATGTGTACTGCCACATTCAAATGGAGAGCTGATCCAGAAGGTCCTTGCACTTCCAGCTAAGAGCCAGTCATTTCCAGTTTTGAGCTCTGCCCTTTAGTCTCACTACAGCCCCCAGAGTGCTCACCAAGTGCATGACAGTAGTGGTGGCTCACCTGGGATGCAAAGGATTCTGTGTGTTTCTGTATCTGGACTACTGGATCATAACTGCCTAGACCAGGCATCTTCTGCTACAAGTCAAAGACTGCACCCTTCAACTGTGTTCCTCCCTAGGTATTACTGTAAACTATGAAAAAAGGTGCTCTAGAGCCATGTCAAAGCTTAGTCTTCATAGAAGAAGAGATAAACATGACTACACTACTAAGCAAGACTCCCACAAGATAGAGTAGATGATCTCTGCCATTATGTAAGTCTGTTAATCAGGAAGACATGAGCCTCTGCAAAACTGGTTCTTCAGGTACTGGGGAAAATGGCTGCATCAATTGTACTCATTCCCCTAGCTCTTCATATGAGAATACTTCAATGGTTACTTTCCGCACAATGGTCAATCTTAGAATTTCCAATGTCTCACAAAACTATGATAACCAATGCTTGCAAAAAGGATCTCCAATGGTGGATTTACTCTCCATTAGTATCTCAAGGCCGTCATTTCATCCCCCTTCAACCCCAAGCCACGGTGGACATAGACACTTCCCAGCATATCTAGAGAAGACAGTCCAAGACATCTGGCAGAAACAAAAGACTCACTTGTGCATAAACATCTTGGAGATGAGGGCAGTGCTTTTAGCGTTGCAAGCATTACAAGACACTCTCCCTCTAGGAGCGATAGCAATCCAGTTGGACAACATGTCTGTAGTCTAGTACATAAACAAACAGAGGGGAACCAGAGAGAAGCTCTGAGGGTCTGGCAAGGGGCAACGACTTCCAACTGCTTTTTGGTAGCAATGCACATCCCAAGGAAATCTGATGTGATTGCAGAGAAACTGAGCAGGCCATACTATGGCTACATGAGTGGTCCCTCAGTCAGGAAGTTACGGAAGAAATCTCCTGGAAATGGGGCCAGCCATGTTACAATGTCTTTGTATCACCCATCAATGCCAAATGCAGTGACTTCTTTGTCCTGATCCCTCCCACAGGAGAGTCACCATGGGTTGTACTTGTTCACAATTGGCCTCTGGGACTTCTTTATGCCTTTCCTCCTTTCCCTCTAATTCCCAAGTTGTTGCAGAAAGCAAGTTTGTTGGAGTCAACAATAATCCTGATTGTTCCTTATTGGCCTCATCAAATCTGGTTCTCCTTTCTTCAGCCTCATCTTTGGGACAAACCATGGATTCTGGACCCTGCTCCAGACCATCTGACTCACCATCAGGGATAGTTCATCCCAGCCTGGACAATCTCAAACTAACAACTTGGCTGCTGCAGTTCCCTGATCACCAGTGATCACCATGTTTCCTCTCCTTTCCTCTTCAGTTAAACATATCTTGTTATCTTCCAATAAAACGTCAACACGAAAACTATACAGGAATAAATTGCCGAGATTTGTTACTTGGGCCAACAATAACCAGATAGACCCCCTTTCTGCGCCCATATATTCTATTCTAGAATTTATGGCAAAACTTTTCAATGAAGGAGCTGCTGCAGCTACGATTAGAGCACAATTGGCAGCAATTTCCAATTTCCATATAGGAGAAAATGGTTCTGGAATCATGTCACACAGACTTTGTAAAGCTTTTTTTTTAAAGGAACTACTATGATAAGACCACCATATAAAAATCCATCACCCCCCCCCCCCGCCCCGACATCTAAACTTCATTTTGTCTAACATCATCTGTCCCCCCTTTGAATCATCGGCCACATGTGACTTGAAATACCTCTCCTACAAAACACTCTTTTTAGGGCCCATTACTTCAGCCAGAAGTGTTTCTGAATTACAAGCGTTGTCAGCCAAGCCTCTATACCTAATTTTTCATAAGGGCAGTTTCTTTATGCACTAACCCCTCTTTCCTACCGAAGGTTGTGTCTGAAAGTAACCTCAACCAATCTATAGAGCTGCTAGTTTTCTTCCCTAACTTCCAAAATAAAGGAGAATATTCACTGCATCTCCTAGATATTCATAGACAGCTGCATTTCTACTTACATAAACCTCTGAAATTAGAAAATCAGATCATCTCTTCATCTTTTATTCTGATATTAAAAAAGGTCAACCAGTCACAAAAGTTACTTTACCTATGTGGCTTACACTATGTATATTTTACATTTGTAATTCAAAAAATAGACCACTTGCAAATACTTTTAAAGCTCATTCCACAAGGTCTGTAACCACATCTGCAGTTTTTCAAGCTAGATTACCATTGGATAACATCTGTGCTGCAGCAACTTGGGCAAAACCTCATAATTTTATTACTCATTACAAAGTGGATTTGGCCTCTAGGAGGAGAGCCCCTTTTGGTTCGATGGTTCTGAAGAATATTCTTCCATAAGCCACCCAAGAATCAGGTTGCTTGAGACACAGTCCCATCAGTGATAACAAAGGCAAAATTGACATCACATAGAGAAGTTATGTACTTACCATAACGTTTCATGTGTGTTGTCCATCTCGCCCTTTATTCTCACAACCCTCACTCCATGTCCTCATGCCTATACTCCTGGCAGACCGAGTAGCACAAATTGTATGCTACAGGGACATATAGCCCCAGAATTCTTTGTCTTTTTTATATTTTGAGGAATATATTTATATGGGTTCTATTTAAGTGATGAAAGTTTTCTGATCTTTAAATTTCATATGGCCAAAACCATATGATCGAAGTTTTAAAACTCTGAACACTTAAACGGAGATCTCCATACAACACGGAATGGAAATATTCCCTTTTCCTCACTGTAGTGTGATCTCGGAATTGGTATATATTAATAGCGGGGGTGTGGGGGGTGCAGGGGGCTTGGCCCCCTGCATAAATGTGTTTTAATTTGTTTTTGTTTTTTTTTGAATGTTTGAAGTTAGAAAACTTCAATCATATGGTGCCGGCCATATGAGAATCGAAGTTTTGTAATTCTGATCATTCAAAGTTGATCCATTTATATATATATATATGGTTTATTGTCATAATAACAAAACCACTTCCATCGAGTAGTCATGATGCTGAACTAAAATACTGAAAATCACAGCACCGAACAGGCACAACATTGAAACCGGTAATGTCAACCTGTCCAAATTCGACAAAGTCAACACTACCCAGCATACCTTCCCTCCCAGTCAATTTCAACTAACATTTTGTAGGGAGGGCAAGCCCCCTGTACCCCCACACCCCCCTGCTAATTATATATACAAACTTTGAGATTGCACAATAGTGAAGAAATGGCTTATGTGGTGTCAACCATTTTTGGTTCAGCCTTCCATGAACTGGGAAACTTACCTTTCGACTACCCCAGTTCGACGAATTGCCATCCGACAACTTGACAGTAAACCATATGTGTGTGTGTCTATATATATATATATATATATATATATATATATATATATATATATATATATATACATATACTTATACATATACATATAGAATTTTTCTCTATGAGACTGCTAGGGGCAAACAAGATCTGAGGAAGCTAGAGGGTTGCATTATGGGTAAAGAAGGAGGCCCAAGAGCTTTGCTAAAGACCTTGAGTTTGGAAAATAGTTGAGATGGATCCAATGAATCAGATCTGACTCATCAGTGAGAATAAATGGTGAGATGGACAACAAACATGGAATGTTATGGTAAATTCGTAACTTCTTTTTTTCTTTGTTTCTGTATTTATAAAATTAGGGGGGATTCTTACTTTTAAACATGTACATTTCTGATTTCAAATTTTATAGTGATTATGTTTTATGAAAATTTAATAAAAATGTTTTCAAAAAAAAAAAAAGAGTACAGAAATAGGGTTTGACGTACTGTGCATAGTAAATGCTGCTTACACCCTGTATTCTTTTTGTGAGGAACTTCTGCGGATGGTCCAGTTGATGCAGGTGCCTCGTTAGGTACATTGATGGGGGCAAGTTGCTCAATTATAGGCCCTGTGAGGGCCAAATACAGTGGAACAAAGACTTCCTTGAACATAGATGCCATGCTTTTGCTTATAAGCTGAGCAACATCCATTGATTTCCTAGTTACCTTAGACACATGTTGATCGAAACCCAGGTTGCTATTTGCATATATACCCAAATCCTTGACTACTGGTTCTGCTGTCGTGGATGTATTATCAATGAAGTAATTTCATAGGGTGGCTGATTTCCCAAACTGTACTGTTATGCATTTTAAGCTGAGGCTTTGGTACCAGTCATTTGTCTGTGTTTGTCCTTCCTGTAGGATGCTAGTGTCCTGGGGGGATTTCATATGGCCAAAACCATATGATTGAAGTTTTAAAACTCCGAACACTTAAAAGGTCCTTAACATTTGCCTTGACTTCTGAGAAGCAGATGTCAAAAAAGATTGAACCCACCACTGAACCTGAGGGACTCTGCTAGTAACTGGCCTCTTTGTGGAGGTGGTCTCTCCTATCTTAACTTCCTGTGTCCTATCTGAGAGCCAGCTGGCTATCCATTGTGTGTAACATAGGGGTTATGCCTAAAATCAATGAGTTTGTTTACAGTGCCTTAGCCAGTTCAAGGTAGGCAGTGTGCACTGTTTTGCCTTTATCCATTGCCTTGGTGACCTTCTCAGAGAAGTCCACCAGGTTGAGTAGGCATGATCTGGCCTTGAAGATGCCAAACTAGGTTGAATTCAGTGTTTGAAAATTTTCTCTGTTCTTATTAATCATTTCCATGATAATTCTTTCCATGACTTTGCATATGACACTAGTCCGACTTATGAGTCTGTAGTTCGTGGTGTCCGTAGATGGCCTGCCCTTGTGCTGAGGGATGGCACTTGCAGTTCTTAGAAAGAGAAATCTGTGGTATCCCTTGAAGTCTCAGAAAAACCCAATATGCAACCTATACTGGGTACAAAACAAACCAAGAAGAAGCTTCACAGTGTGGAGAGTGTGTTGTTCAATTCCTAAATTATGTTATGTACTTAGTTCACTTAAAATTTGAACTGTAAAATATAACTTTAGAATACGTTCTACAAAATAATCAAATAGAAAATAGTAGGTGGTCTACAGTTGAGGTAAAAATGGAATATCCTTTATTGAAACCCACAAACAAGCAATCCTAGCTGAGTATAATTAAAAGCATCAAAAACATTCCTTATTTATATATAATCAGACTGTTTGAAGCAAGGGAGTAGTTACAGAGGGTGGTTCTGTTAAGAGCAATAAAAGCATTAAAATCATTCCTTTAGCCAAGTCCCCCTTCCCCCTTAACACCATAGTGTAATCAGAGACTGTGCTACCTAAAACTGAACCTAGAAAGCTAGAGACAAATTACAATCTAAAACCAGTTTATTAACACTTTGTATAGGCTAACCAACTAATCAAAACTTTATTAATTAAGAAACTAACTAAAAATGACTGACTCACTATCAAAAAGATCTACCAGTAGATATCTACCAGAATAAATATTAATAAATATACAACTTTTTAACAAAGATTGCTTTCATATCAAATAAATACTTCATCAGGTTTGTGTGTCAGTTATTTTTATGTTTTTTCATCCTACTTAGGTTCTCTGTTGTATATCTATACACATATTCATATTATGGTTTGTTTTTGACACACAAACCTGATGAAATATTTATTTGATATGAAAGCGATCTTTGTTAAAAGTTGTATATTTATTAATATTTATTCTAGTAGATGTCTATTGGTAGATCTTTTTTGTTAGTCAGTCAGTCTTTTTTAGTTAGTTTCTTAAATAATAAAGCTTTGATTACTTGGTTAGCCTAAACAGTGTTAATAAACTGGTCTTAGATTGTAATTTGTCTCTAGCTTTCTAGATTCAGTTTTAGGTAGCACAGTCTCTGATTACACTATGGTGTTAAGCGGGAAGGGGGGCTTGGCTAAATGAATGATTTTAATGCTTTTCTTGCTCTTAACAGAGCTACCCTCTGTAACTGCTCCCTTGCTCCAAACAACCTGATTATATATAAATAAGGAATGTTTTTGACGCTTTTTATTATACTCAGCTAGGATCGCTTGTTTGTGTGTTTCAATAAAGGATATTCCATTTTTAACTCAACTGTAGACTACCTACGATTTTCTATTTCATTATTTTGTAGAACGTATTTTAAAGTTATATTTTACAGTTCAGTTTTTAAGTGAACTAAGTACACAACGTAATTTAGAAAGTGAGCATCACACCCTCCACACTGCAGAGTTTCTTTTTTGTACAGTTGCAGTTCTCCATTCATGTGGCTCAAAGCCTTTCTGGAGACTGGTTAAACAACAACTCCAGTGGTCCTGATAGGTCATGTTTCAAGCTATATAGGAGGCTTATGTCTAAAATAACTACAGCTTATGAGCAAACACAGCAGGTAGTGATGAAACAAAGCTCTGACAAAAATATGCTTTAATGACAAGCTGCAAATGCTTCTGCAAAAATGCTTCTTCAGGTCAAATTGCAAACTTTTAAAAGTTAAAAGCAGTCAGGTGATACAATTACATCGTCCATTGCATGGAAGAACTTTTAAATATTTAACGACACAGTACTTAGTATTTACAATCAAACAGCATTCCTTTCCTAAAAATAGCAACTAGATTTTTGTATATAAGTTAAAACAGTTAAGCACTTAAGTTCAGACAATGTGCACAGAAATATAAAATCAGTTGATGACAACTAACTTCTATATTGTCTTTAATGCTTACAAGTTCATTTAGACCAGAAAACTTATACCACAAATTCAACAGATCCATCTGTATTCTGCATTCTGTTTCAAATACACAATCACCACCCCTAATACATTCAAAAATCACTTGCATCACCTGACTGCTTTTAACTTTTAAAAGTTTGCTGTTTGGTTTATAGCTGTTTGACCTGAAGAACCATTTTTGCAAAAGCATTTTTAGCTTGTCATTAGAGCATATTTTTGTCAGATCTTTGTTTCATCACTACCCTCTGTGTTTGTGCATAAGCTGTAGTCAGGGCTGGCCTTAGCTGGTAAGGCGCCCTAGGCGAAGTAGTCCTCCAGCATCCCTTAAGCCCCACCCACACCATACTCATGAAACAACCCTATGAGCCACGCCCAGAGGTATGCCATTACCCAAGAAATTCACTCCAGTCATTTCCTTCAATTATTTAAATGTACAGAAGAAAAGATATTTTGTAATGTAGTTTAAACTGCAAGTGAAGATGGAAATTTCCTTTAATAAAGCTGCTTTATCTGCTGCTCCTTCACACACACTTTACTATAAAAGCCATGTCCTCAGAAAATAGAAGGCCATGTGCCTTGTTTCAAAGAGTTGCTTAATTTAATCTAAACAGTTTAATTTACTCTGGGGTAGGCGAGCGAGCCTTACAGCTCAGTGAAAGTAGAATAGCAATCTCTCTCTCCTCCCTGTGTACAGTAGCTTAAGCTAGAATATCACAAACACAGACAGCCATTTGCTAAACAAATAGTACAGCCTCACAGTGAAAACAGTCTTAGCATGAACAGTAAACTTCTCTGCCACTGAAATGGCATGAAAACCCACATTTATAGAAAATGCATCTGGCCAGTGGAGGATTAAGTTTACTTTTGGGCTGTTTTTAAAACAGGCTCCTTGAACACATTTTTAGGGCCATGCATACATTTATTTGTTCTTTGATTCACCTTCCTGATTGCATTAAATTACATTCCTTATATAATATAGCACCACTTTGCAGAATGCGTTTTAAATTTGTAGTTTTAAACATTCTTTTAATAAGCAATGAAACAAAATGCATAAACCGATAATGACAAAACTACACATTTCAGAAAATTTCAACCATAAATGGCCACTCAGACTTCTGTCGTTACACTCCACTAATATCACTTACTACACACAATCTCTGCAGAAGAGAAATAGTTTGAATAATTCCACATTAAAGAGGTTTATAACTAATGAAGATGTTGCCTCCAGCAAACAACTTTACATCTCAATGTTTCATCTACAAATTCAGTGCCTGTTGTCCTTGAGGAATTAATTGTCTATATTATCATTAATATTGCAATAGGAAATGATTAAAACTGACAACACATTCATATTTACTAGGCATCTCATACAAAGGAGGACATACTCAGGAGTGTAGAACCCCTATTCCCCATCAAAATGCACCAAATGATCAGCAATCAAATGTGAACTACAATATCAATACTCCATCTACATGGTGTGGGAGTAGAATCCATAGCCTCCTGCACCAAAGACAATTATGCTACTAACACTGCTTTCAAATTCTACAACACAGTGTGCAATTTGATAAACAAAACAGTTTTACACTGAAAACAGACTTATCATGCAGTAAACTTTATTCCTTTGAAGCTCACAGTTCCATGAAAATGAGGTCTGATGAAGCAACTTTGGTTGTGAAAGCGCTTACCACTTTGTACTTTGCTGTGATTAAACATTTGCTGTGTGTTATCTTGGTGCATTTTTTACTTTTTACTTTTTTACTTTTTACCTTTCATACTATAATTCTTACCTATGGTAGTATTTGTTTCTTAGTCCATTCTTTTTCTATTGATGTAACTTAATAACCTATTGTAAGGATTTTCTAGTTCAGTTTAATGTAAAACCTAAGAACTGTAAATTGTAATATGTTTTCTGCCTGTTATATCTGTAATACTTTTAATTGTATTTTAAACATTTTCCATTCTCTGTTATGCTTGCGGTGCTTTTCTCCCTAGGCCTCCACTGAAAATGGGTCTCTGACCCAGTGGACTTTCCCGGTTAACAAACGTTAATAAATAAATAAATAAATAAATAATATGGGTATGTGTGTGTGTGTGTGTGTGTGAATCTTCTATCTAATTATTAGATGCCTGTGTCATTCAAAAATCAACTATTTTTTCAACATCCGATGCTGTAAATCTAATCATTTTAGTATTATTTCCCTGTGTATTGAGCAGCTATCATCATATAAATCGTTTATACATTTATTTTTATTTGACATTTGGTTACTGGCAAAGCCCGACTGAGCAAAAAGAAAAAGCATTTTCATCAGAGGCCCGGGGGAAAAAAGCTCCAATACAAAGAGAAACAAGAAATGAATTTTTACATAATGGATAATAGTATACAAAACAATACTTAGAGAATAGAAAAAATATTTTACATAATAAACAATAGAGTAGGAATACAGAATACACACACACACACACACACACACATATATATATATATATATATATATATATATATATGTGTGTGTGTGTAAGCAAAAGAATAACAAAAAAAACTGAAATCATTGCGGAAATGTTTTTTTTCTTATCCAAATAAATATAATATTTTGTAAGTCAGTGTAATACAGTACCTTCATCTAATGGATTATTACTAAAATTTAAGATGCACTGTTAAAAATGTTGGCTAGATGAGACAATGAAAAATTCTGTATATTACTGTTTGTAGAATTTTCATTGTCCGCATTAGTCAATAAGGTTACATTTTAGAAAAGGCAATCATTATCTAAATTTTCTGCAGTATTTGGACAACATTCAGCAAGCTCCACTTACAATGGAAGTATAGACCTTGCTTAAAGTATAGACATTGCTTGCGTTTTTTTCTTTTGTTATATGATCACCCATTTTTGATGGACACAGCTGCTATTACTAGCTCTGTCCTGCAGAAAGAAAGGCAGATGCTAATCCTACCTCATTGACAGACAAAACAGATTTTATCATTGAAATGGTACCCTTGTACATGATTATGTGTATATTCTGTTCTACTTTTACTCTACCAAGCAGCCCTCAAAACCCCTACAGTGCCACAGACACACACACACACACACACACACACACACACACACACACACACACACACACACAGTCTCTTATACAGAAACAAACTGTTTAAAATTACATAGACACACACACATATACACTCTTACCTTCTTTGTAAACCAAACAGCCAAATGCGGACACACAGACGTAGCTAAGTTTTGGATTAATCCTGTTCTAAGGGAACCGCACGCTTACATTTCACTCCATACTGCAGAATCCATTTAGATCCATGCTGACGTCGTGATGCATGCATGTTCCACCTTAAAGAAGAAGACTCGTACCGTGTAGTAAAGAACTGTTTTTTTTGTTTGTTTAAATTGTTGAAGCCTACTGCTGCATCTATAAACGTGGGTGGGCACTCGCCCCCCTTGCCTATAGTTCTGGCGCCCTTGACTTAGAGACAGGGCACTGAGAAGAGTGTTAACTTTATGGCCTGAGAAAAATAAATACCTAAATAAAATTTGCGCCCTTTACAAGGCTGGCCTCTATGGCGCCCTAGGTTGTTGCCTAGTTTGTCTATGCCTAAGGCCGGCCATGGCTGTAATTATTTTAGACATTTGCTTTTCTGGTTACTACGGACAGCATTTATCGACTAGAATGATTTTGTTTTGATATTTAGGAGGCTTTCTGGAATGTTATCAGGTCACACAGATGCAGTATTTATGGCCTTAAGAGCATCTTAGGACCTACTCCCTAGTGACACTTGGGGGGGTGTTGTTTGATGGTATTTCCTAGGATGGTGGCTGTGAAAGAGAGGAGGAAACAATTAGAGCTAAATCTGTTGGCAAGTAGTTTTGCTGTATCTTCAGGCTCCATGTAGGTGGCTGTATTAACAGTCAGTTCTGCACACTGCTGTGTGCTCCCTTTGAGGTTTTGGACATAGCTAAAGAAAGTCCTGCGGTTGTCCTTTGCCTGGTAAGCTACCTCAAATTTGTCTTTAGTAGACTTAATTTATCGTCTAAGTTGTTTTTTTAGTTTAATAATATTGTTTTTATCATGCAGGGTTTAGCACTTCTTAATCTTGGCTATGACTTTTCTTTTCTTTTGCTGTACAACCTGTTAATGTTTGGATTCCACCAGGATGGTTTGCTTTTTGAGTTAGTTCATGGCTTATTTCTAGTAGGCACAGCCATCTTTATTCATTTATTGACATGATTTTACAAGGTTTCTGTGCACAATTCCTCCTAGACAGCTGTGTTCTCAGGTTTGAGGGGCTTGAAATTTTGACAGGTTATCACTTAGTATTAGGAAATTTGCCTTAGAATTATTTGTAAATGTTATAGGGTTAGCCAGGCTCACAAAACTGATTTTTTTATTACAAAGCAGACAGCTTTTTGGTCTGATCTTGCTAGAGAGGACACTACACAGGGAGGTACTGAATTCTCCCATGTTTGAGTACCAGGTCGAGTATGTTTACACCTGTAGTGGGTGTGTGGACTATCTGGTCCAAGGTGATTGTGTTTAAAAGTCCAGGGTATCTGAACCTGTAAGTTTGGGGTTAAGTACCCCAGTTTATAGTGGGGTAGTTGAAGTTGTTCCTGAATATGGTATTGGGTTGAATGTTGAAGGCCTCCAGTAAGTCCATGTATGAATTAGGGGGTTCTTGGGTCATACAGGGTAACCTATAGCTTGCAATGATAAGATATGATATGATATCTATCCAGATAAATGGAAGCAAGAAAAAGAAAAGGTCTCTGATGAAGTCTGAGGCTTAAGGCCGACGAAAGCGCTAAATCAATAAACTGGTTGCTGTGGATTTATAGTTTGCGTTTCTTTCTTCTATTTATCTGGATAGTTTTTTGTTTTCCTATGCTTCTTGGTATATGATATGATATGATATGATATGATATGATATGATATAAAACTTTGCCTATGGAAATCTGAATGTGGAGAAGCTCGAGCGCATTGTCCTTTTTGACTAGTTTTGAGGTGAGTTTGTTGATGTAGACTGAGACACATTCTCCTCTGGCATGTTCCTGAGTAGTAGCTGGCCTGAATGTGTGGAAGACATTGTAGCTCTGCACTGCCAGAATGCTGCCCAAGGCTTTAAACCATGTCTCAGCACCTGCACAAATTTCCAAATTTTTTGAGGGTGATGAGACCCTGGAAGGAGTAGAGTTTCTTGTTTAGGTTCCTTGCGTTGAGCAGTAACACGTTTTGATTAATTCCCTTGGGTTAGTTTTGCTATATCGGAAGGTTTGATAGTTTGGCATTGCCTAAAATAGCACTATGGGGCAGGGCAATGTTTTAGCTAATATTTCAAAACCTAGAGGGGACAGGTGCAGACCATCCTTGGCAAAGCAACATGATCTTTTGATCATATCCTCCCATACTGACAAATATTGTATCCCCTTGGAATGACACCAAAAACTAAGCCAATTATCAAAGTCGATTTCTTTTGTTCATACTGTGGAATCATCCTTGGTGAAGGTAGAATGCTGCTGAGTGCTAGGCATGTACCAGCCTGAAACATATAGTTCAAAAGCTCCATAATGTCTCTCTTCATATACTCTAGGGAAGTACATATCAGGTCATTTACACCTACATGGACTATAATTGAGTCATACTGGTACTTGTGGTCTAATGACTTGAGTGCATGTTTTTTGGCAGATCCTAACCCCTGATACAGAACTGACTGTGATTTTCTCCATATTCATCCTGGTGAGCAGGACATCTTTATGTCTCATAATAGAGTCTCCTATAATTAAAAATGGGGTAGTGTGTTTGCTTGCCTTATGGGCTTTATAGCTGACACTCCAAAGGGTGTGGCTGCATATATTTTGCTCAGTGGTGTTTTGTTGGAATCCTTTTGGAGTAGCTGAGCATCCTTTTTGTATGATGAATGTCTAACAGGTCTTTGGAGTTTAGGAAGGTTGCTTTTAAGTACCTCAGCATATGTTGGTCTATGTGCTGGGTCAGTACGATGTGTGGCAGGTGTAATGTTTGCATTATTGACAACCCAATTGTTATTTTGAGTGCTTTTTTGTGATAGTCCTCCAACAGTGACATGGCGTAGTTACATCTCCCGCATATTGTATCCATTCTCTTAAGGTTTAGTTGCTTGTCAGTAAACAAGAAAGAATTCCTTCATTGTCTAAAGATGCCCATATCTACCAAGCTTGTGACAGAGAAATTAAGAAAGTGCCCGTGCATGGTATCAGGTCCTTTTTAGTTGAATTAAAAAGGGGTAGTACAGCAGGCTAAATTAGGTGCTGTGAGGGTAGAAACTTCAGCACATGAATAATTTGCTCTTTGGGCAACTGGGTACTGGGTAAAGTTACAGGGAAAGTTTTATAGGGAAAATGCAGTTTCTAAATGCCTGCTTCTATACATGCTACTGCTAAATTCCAATGTAAGATAAGCCATGGGAATGTATAGACTCAAAAAGTGACTAAACCAACTAAAAATCCCTTTGGCTAATGAAATGACCTCACTTTAAGCTTCTATGTGTCTTTCCCAACTCAGACAGACCAGGCTACCTTTCTACTGTCACTAGATCTGCAGTCCCAAACTTCTTTATGTAAAACACATTTTAGTTATCCAAAAATGTAAAGGGGCTAGAAACAAATCAAACAACAAGTAATTACAATGTAATAGTAAAGTAGATAAGTGAGCAATGAGAAATACACACTTTAAGGTGATTTCAAAATGCACTAATAGCAGCTAGACCAAGGATGAATAGATATGCTCTTCAATGATAAAGTGCATAAAAACACAGTGAAATAATTTGAAAATACAGCAAGTCTTGAAATAGATTAGAAAAGTGCAATACTGCAATTTAAATTACTTATCTTAGCCTGGATGGCACCAGATGCAAGCCAAACACTCTGAGAACACAGCTAAGGATGCCTAGCCTTTGAGCTCTGTGGAACTGAGCCAAGAGCTGCACAAATGGGGTGAATTTATAGACGCAAAGAAAAATAACTAAACAAAATAAAAAAGACCTATGGGCAATGAAACAATTTCACTTTAAGCATCCTTGTGTGTTTCCTAACCTAGGCGGACTAGGCTGCCTTTCTACTGCCACTAGAATTGCATCCCCAGTCTTTTTAATGTAAAAACACACTTAAGTTAGCAGAAGGAGGAAAGGTACCAAAACATATCAAACAACTACCTACAACAAGTAATTCTCACTTTAAATATGCCCCAGTGTGTTTCCCAACTAAAACAGACCACACTATCTTTCTACTGCCACTAGAACAGCAGTCCCAGTTTTTTAATGTAAAAACACACTTTAGTTACCAGAAGTAAAAAGGCTCCAAAAATCAAACAAAACTACTAGCTATAACTAATTACAACGTGATCCAAAGGCAGACAAACCAGCAAAAAGGAACACACACTTTAAGGCACTTTCAAAGTGCAATAACAGTCTAACGGGAGGGCCTTTCCAGTTTCATCTGTCAGTACCTAATAAGATGAGCAGAGGAGACAAGACTGGGAGGCGCATCCAAGACCAAATATGTAGTAGGGGCTGGCAGCTCAAAAGCCTCCAAGTTTAAAAGCAGAACAGAGAAAGGGTGGATGGGAAACAACAAATCTGATTTAAATGAGAAGTGCAGTTGTTAAAATATACTTCACTGGATGGAAAATGGAGTCCAAATGCTTTGTTTGGTACCACAAGTTCTAGAAACAACTCACACAGCTGGACCAAGCTGGTTGATTGTCTTAAGTTTGAAAAATGACTAAAGCATAGCAATTTGATGAGCAATGTTGATTAATCCACTTAAGAGCTCAGAAAAACAAATGAAGATATAAAGTTGAATCAATATTTATAGTTGTAGCTTTAGATTCAGAGGTGAGAAAAAGTAAAAATTCAGAAAAATGAGCCACCACTCAAAACTGATTTAAATGCATAAGCATAGGACAGAAACCACTTGAAAAACAATGCAAATTACAAAATACTTTGTTAATAGCTTTAACTTTAGATTCAGAACAAACACATACAGGAACCATACAAAACTGATTTACATGGTAAAACACGCAGTGGTTAACATGTACTTCCCTGAATGCAAACTAGAGTGCAAATGCTTTGTTTGGTTTTAGCTGGAGAAGAACTTTATAGCTTCAAGAGTCTAATGATGATCCTTAACAAAGCTTAACATAGTTCCTTAACATAGCTCCATGGTGTAGAGGGATAAAGCCCTGATAATGTCACAGATGACCTGAGTTTAAATAGTGGCTCAGACACCTTTAGGAATGATCAGAGTGAGCAGCCAATGATGCTTATCTATCCTAAGGAGAGGGAGGCAGCTGTGGCCTGCCACATAGGTGACACCTTGTGGGAGCACCAGGTGCTCATCCAATGGAGCTCAAGCCTAGTGAGCCATGTGAATGTTGCACACTAAGCCAAAGGGGATTTGGCACATGGAGGCATGCTTCCTAACAGTGGACAGCAATAGTGGAGCTTGGAAGAGCCACTGCAGGGGAGGGCAGTACTCTACTGGAAAGAAGTAGACCACCCTGCAAAACCAGCAATCTAACCCACTACCTACTATAAGCAGATGAGCTCATTGGGGCTTTTCAGGCAGGAACCAATGTGCCATAGAGCTCTTGCTTTGTCCTGAGACTCCTGGCTTACATATCTGTGGAAGGAGTGGGTTGACTGGGCCCATTGGGATTGGCCCTGTGGAAAGTGGAAGTAAAGAAGGCATGCCTTAAGCACCTCTAGTGTATTCTGTAAAATAAGTTACTCAAAGTTTAACCCGTGGGTCAGTAAAGTACCTATGAAACATAAAATCAAGTACAAAAACCTCAGTCACTATTATCACACATACTTATTTTTAAGAAAAATCTTTATTAAATTGTCACTTATGACATAGGCAATCAAACATTTATATAAATGAAAACAAACCATATTGACATATTTTCATTTGTAAATGTTATACATCCCTTATAATCTATCCGGTCACTGTTAATCAAATTACAGAGTGCATTCAATTTCTGCCTTCCCTTAAACCTCATGCCTCCTCCAAGGAGGAGTAAGTATTGTTCCCACAATTCCCATTGTTTTCTACATAATTTTATCCAACCTTTTCTAAAGATCCTGCTTCCATTTCCTTTATCTCTGTTGCTGTTTTCACTACTTCTGGTACAGTTGGTTTAGATTTTGATTTCCATTTTCTAGCAATTGCTTTTTGCAGCCACCAGAATTTAACTGAACATGGCCTTACTATGTCTAGACAATCATGATTCTGTATCACAGCTCAAAAATCATTTCCTTAGTTAAATTAATTTTTTTCATCCAGTATTTCCATTAGAGTAGTCTGCAGTGAATTCTGAAAGTCTGCAATTCATTACACTCCCAAAGATATGCTCCCAATTGCCTGTTTCTTCCACATCATACCTCCAATATTTGCAATCTACCTGAGGAAAAATTGTTTGGAGTCTGCTTAGGGTATAAAAATACCCATGCAAACACTTGCAAGTAAAGATCATAGGATCATGGGAGGTTACTAGGCTAATGGCCATGGGGGCCTTACAAGCCTAGCCAAGAGTTTATCCCCAAAAAGAAACCTCAGTCAGCGCCTGTCAACCCCTGTCAATGAGGGACACATTTTGAACCCCTGGGACAAATTTGTGGTTTCCAGTCCACGCATCAAGGTTGCACTTGAAGAGGGCCAGCGAGGTACTCTGTTTGACGTGATGGGAAGTCTATTCCAGCGGCAGATTCCATCAGGTTTTATTGATGTCGCATATTAGATTCAGGCCTTTCAAGTGGGTAATGCGTGAGGAGTTAGACTTATGGATATGGAGCATCTCCAGTAGGGCAGGGTCCAAGATTGCCTTGTAGGTGAGACAAAGATCACCTCTGAGCAACCTGTATGATACCGAGTAGAGTAATAGTGGTTTGAGCCTGTCCACATAGAACAGGTGTTGGAAGCCATGGATTCTCTATTGAGGTATTTCTGTGGCCTTTCCCATTGGTGCAGATGTTTAAAGAGGTACATAACCAAATGGGGCATTATACTCAATTATTGGTCTAATGAGGGAGGGGTATAGAGAAGTAATAACCTCCTTTTTTCTGGATGCAATCCCTTTACTTATGAGATGAACCAAGTAAAAGGTTTTTCTGACTACAGCAGCTACATGATGGTTGAATGTGAGATTGTTATCAACCTGAGTACCCAGGTCTCTCATCACAAGTTGTTTGTTTAGGGGGTTGCTAATGATGTGGTAATCAGTAGGGGCTGTGTTTTTGCTGAATGGTATGATGATACATTCTTTTGTATTTAGCTTGAGACCATGATTTTGGCACCAGTCATTAGTTGCTGTGAGACCCTCTTGCAGTATGTTAACATCATCTGGGGAGTCAATAACTGCACCCAACTTACAGTTGTCTGCAAACATGGTCAGCCACAGGTCTTTTGTCTTTACCTGGACCTCCAAGAAGTAGATGCCAAAAAGTAGGGGTCCCAGGACAGATCCCTGGGGAACTCCACTAGTGCAGGTCTGCTATCAGAGGTGGAGACATTTATTTTGACCTTGAGGGTCCTTTCGATGAACCAGTTGGCCACCCACCCAATGAGATATGAATTTACTTCAAGTTGTATTAGCTTTTCGAAGATGCCTGAGTGGGAGACTGTGTCAAAGGCCTTGGCCAAGTCAAGGTAAGCTGTATGTACTGACTTTCCTTCATCCAGGACGTTGGTGACAGTCTCAAACAGGTTAACCAGGTTCAACAGGCAAGATCTGCTCTTGACGAATCCGAACTTTGTGAGGTTGAGTGCTTGGAGATTGCTTATGTTCTTGTTTATGAGGTCCATAATACTAAGCTCCATGGCTTTACAGATCAGAGTGTCAAGGTAATGGGGTGATAGCTTCCAAGGTCAGTAGTGGCACCACCTTTGTGCAAGGGGATGACAAAGGCATTTCTCCACTCTGCTGGGATGAAGCCTGTACTTAGGCTGTGGTTGAATAGGGTGCTCAATGGCGAAGCCAGTTCTTGCTGGAGATGGTGCAGAATACAGCCTGGAATACTATTAGGTCCCATGGAAGCTATGTTCTTTGCCTTGGATAAGGCTTTTAACAGTTGATCTATGGAGATGTGAGTTATGGGACAAGTATCAGGGATGTTGAAAGGGTGTTGGGGGGACAGGGGGATGATGTTTGCACTGAACCTATCTGTTATCAGGTTGGCTAAGTCAACAAGGTCAGTGTAGGTAATACTGTTAGTACTAATTTGGAATAAACCTGGCCTTTGTCATGGAGGTTCCTGGTTTCCCTTTGTTTTGGAGGCTAGTTTCGATTCATAATTGGCTTTGGAAGTTTTCACTACTGATCGACTTTGCTTGTTGAGGCTAAGGAGGTAGTTTTTTCAATTTGGAATTTGTTCCTTTTTGCCCTTGAACAACAGTTTATTCCTTTTGTTGTAAAGCCTGTTGATAGAGGATGTCCACCAGAGATGTTTGTGTTTCCTTGAGGAGCAGGTTTTAGTTATGTTTGGTATGGCTGGGTCGATGCAGTTGTACAGGTGCTTGTATACTGCATTGGCATACTGTTCAGCATAGTTGTCTGCATCCTCTGAGGGGGGTGGTGGATGGGTGGGATAGAAACTTCGAATGAGACAGTCCAATGATCTGATCTCACCAGGGTAGAACATACTATGGGAGTGGTGCAGCATTCGTTCATGTTGGTGAGAAATAAGTCCAGAATGTTATCTCCCCTTGTGGGGGATGAGATGATCTGGTCTAGTACATTAGAACTGATGAAGTTGAGGAATCATTGAATGAGTACATTAGTGCAGGAATAGTTTAACCAGTCTATGGTGGGGTAGTTGAAATCACCAAAGATCAGGGTGTTAGTGGGTACCTTGATGGAGTCAAGTAGATCCACGTAAGAGGAGTGGGTGTCCTGAGTCATGGAGGGGGGCTCTATAGCTGGCTATAACTTGGATGGGTGTCTTGCCAACTATCAGTTGCACCTGGAGTAGTTCCAATGCATCATGTTGGCAAACCAGTCTGGAGATGTGCCAGTCCTTAATGAAGATAGAGACTCCACCACCTGTAGTCTTCCTGACCTCATTTTGGGGTCAGAATGTGTAGAATGAGATATAGCCTGGTAAGGCAGGAGTGCTCTCTGCAGCTCTGAACAAAGTTTCCATGACCACATAGGTATCGGCATCTTCCAGTGCAAGGAGAGCCTCCAGTGAGTGCATTTTCAGGTTAAGGCTCCTAGAGTTAAACAGCATGACCTTCAATTTGCTTTTTTCAGATCTTTTATGTTGGAAGATTTTGTTTGGGATGTTGCCTAAATAAAGGCACAATGAGGGAGCCAAGAGCCTTGGTCAGGATCCAGAATCCCAGTGGTGACTGATGGAGGCCATCTCTAGCAAAACATTAAGGCCTGTCAGCCATGTCATCCCAGGCAGACAGATACTGTATCCCCTTGGAATGACACCAGAAACAAAGCCAAATGTTGAAGTCAATTATCTTTTGTTGGTATTGTGGTAACATTCTTGGTGAAGATAGGATACTGCTTAGGGCTAGGGTCATACCTGCCTGGGAAATGTACTCTGAGAGCTCAATCATGTCTCTCTTCATATAGGCGAGGGCGGTATGTCTCAAGTCGTTCACACCAATATGGACAATGACAGAGTCATACTTGTAATTGTTGTGGAGAGACTTAAGAGAGTGTGTGATGTGGTGGATTCTGGCACCAAACAGACAACTGACTGTGACCTTCTTGTCGAGCCTGGTGAGTGGGACATCGGTGTGTCTCACAACTGAGTCACCAATGACTAGTATGTTTGGTTTATTGTTATGCCTTGTGGGCTGTGATGGTTTATTGTTTTGCCTTATGGGCTGTGTTTGTGAGACACTGGTGTGTTGCCTGCTGTGTGTGATGTGTTTGGTGTTTCATGTGGAATGTTTGTGATTGTGTTTTGGAGGTTTCTGCTGTTTAGGTAAGTTTTTATTGAGGACCTCTACATAAGTGTGTTTGTGTCATGCTTGGCTATGTGATGTAAATGGTGTGGTGTTTATGCTGGCAATCTCCTCTTCGTCATGAGTACTGATTGTGGTGTGAGAGAGCATGGATTCCAGGTTACTGATATACATGCATTTCTTGCAATTAGAAGAATTATGTGCTAGGAGATGAGGATTGTCAGTAAACATGAGGCAGTTGCTACACCCTTAGTATACCCATGTCAACCAAGCTGGCAGGAGAAACTGATGGGGATTGTCCAGACATAGTGTTCCATGGAGAGATGGTTTTGAAAGGGGTTTGTCCACAAGAGTGTAGACCACAAAAAACTTGAAGATCCTAAATCTTCCAGAATTTATTGTATATTTGGGAGCCATATATATATATATATATATATATATATATATATATATATATATATATATATATATATACCATTTTTTTTCCTTTGTGAATCGCTTGTCCAATATCTCTTTCTAATCATTTCTAACCTCCTCTGACTGATTCCTACAGTTATCATGCAATATTTTATATTTTAAACAGCAGCTTCCAATCTTGATTCTACTAAAAACTGTACCAGTGCTGGCCTTTCACTTAGGATCTTCATTTCTTTCTTTTTTTTGCCTATATTCTGTTATCAGTACTTGATAGGGAAGGCTATCTCTAGCCTGCAGTCCAAATGAATTCATGGCCTCTTCCCATTCTATTACCTTTCCCTCTCTATTTGCTCCCAACACCTTGGTTCCTTTGCAAGTTTTATCCAGTAAATTCCAGCCCCCTCTTGCATATTCTCTGTACACCTAATTGCAGTCATCCCTATCATTAGAATCTCCTTTTTCCATCACCATGTTGTCTTAGTTCTTATACTTTCTGTTGCTTTATGGATCTAATATTCTATATGGTTACTGTTATTCTCCTGAAGAATCTGCATCAAAAATCTCAGTCTTTCTTTGTTTATTGTGCTTCTCTCCTGTTTCATCATCATCCCTTTGAATAACAGCTTCCTGCTTGTGCTATGGAAGCCTTACCTGTGTAGCTCTGAAATGCCTGTTCAAATCTCAAACCACCTTGTTCTGTTAGAAGGATCAGCTTTTCCCAATTGAACCTTACCCTCTTCTCCTACCAGATAAAATCATTTAACTCTTTATTAATTGCTATCCACAACTTTTTCTGTCATTGACAGAAATATGCCTGACCTGTATATAAAACTAAAGGGACTAAAATATTTTCACTGCTTGTATTGTGCTATCCATATCCATAAAACAGAACATCCAATTTCTAAATTTTTATATTATCTTTTGTTTAGTTTCTTCCCACATATCCTTAGCTGCCATAACACAATAATTTTTAATCAGTACTCTTAAGTACTTCATTTTACCATGTCCCCATATCCATAAATATGGATATTGTTTTTTTCAAACACCTTTATTGAATTATCACTTGACATAGGCACATTTACATTCATGTAAAAGTAATCAAACTATATTAATATAACAAACATTATACTTCACATATATTGTTATACATCATATAACCTAAGCAATATTACATAAATTATTCAAGTCCTTCTATTTTTTAAACAAGGCATCTTTATTAAACCACGTTGCAAGCAATTTACATCACAAACCATACTGCCACACTCCCATTTTCAAACATTATACATCACTTATAATCTAAATAATCTTTCTCACTCAAACATTACATAGCTCATTTAAGTCCTGCCGCCTTTTAAACCGTATTACTCCCTTGCATATATCGTTCCCACAATTCCCTTTTTTTCCTATGTAGTTTGCTCCTACCCTTTTCTAAATATCTCAATTTCAGTTGTTTTATCTCTGTTACTATATTCCCTACTTCTACTTGGTATAGTTGGTTTAGATTTTGATTTCCATTTTCTAGTAACTGCTTTTTTAGCAGCCACTGTTATTAGACACAGCAAGGCCTTACCATGTCTAGGCAATTCCGATTCTGTATCATAGTTTAGAAAAATCATCTCCCTCATCAGACCAATCTGCCCATCCAGCATCTACAGCAGTACATCCTGCAGGGAATCCCTAAAGTCTACCAACTCACCGCACTCCCAGAAAATATGTTCCCAATTACCTCTTTATTACCCTTCACACCTCCAACTTTTGCTTTCTGCCTGAGGAAAAATTCTCTGGAGTCTGCTTGGGGTATAAAAATATCTATGTAAACATTTCCAGGCAAAATTCCTAAATCTTCTAGATTTTGCTGCATATTTGGGAGACATACATATATCCTCTCATTGTTTCTTTGTGAATTGCTTATCCCGTCTCCCTTCCCAATCCTTTCTAGCCTCCTCTGATTGATTCTTATAGTTATCATGCAATACTTTATATGCTCTACTAATTAATCCTTTTTTAATGACAACTTCTCTTCTAGAGTCTATTAAAAACTCTACCAGTGCTGGTCTTTCATTTAGGACACCCCTATTTCTTTATCTTTGCCTATACTCTGATATCAGTCCCTGATAGTGAAGGCAATCTCTAACCTGCAGTCCTAATAAATTCTTGGTGTCTTACCATTTTTATCATCTTTCCCTGTTTAGGTATTTGCTCCCAATACCTTGGTTCCTTTGCCAGTTTTCTCCAATAAATTCCAGCCCCCTTTTGCCTATTGGCTGCATCTGAATTGCACTCCCATGTTGGTTTAGTTCTTAAAATGATTTCTGCTACTTTATGGATATAATATTCTGTATCATTATTGTTGTTTTCCTTAAAGGCCTGCATTCAAAATTCCAGTTTCTCCTTGTTTCTTGAGCTTCTCCTCTGTTTCATCATCATCCCTTTCCACTTTGAATTGTAGTTGCACTATGTATAGGACTCTTAACTATGTAGCTCTGAAATACCCCTTCAAATTGGGTAATCACAATCTGCCCTGTTCTACTGGAAGAATCAACTTATCTGACTTGATTGTTGCAGTCTTCCCCTCCCAGATAAAGTCTTTCAGCTCTTTATTATTTGCTACCCACAACTTCTTCTCTGGTTGATAAAATATGCCTGACCTGTGTATAAGACTAAAGGGACTAAAACATTTTAACTGCTTGTATCTTGCTATCCATATCCATATAACAAAGCTTCCATTTTCTCAGTTTTTGCATTATCTTTTGTTTAGTTTCTTCCCACATATCCTTAGCTCCCACACTAGAATCATTTTTAATCCATACTCCTAAATACTTCATTTTACAATGTCCCCATAAATATGGGTATTCCTGAACTAGCTCATGTGTGGGTACATAATTTACCACTATCACCTTTGTTTTAGCTTCATTAATTTTGTATCCAGAAAAGATCTGAAATTGTCTCAAAATGTTCCACAACAGTGTAATGTCTTTTTCTGGTTTTGTCAGGTATAAAATAATATCATCTGCAAATAAAGCCAGTTTTTCTTGACTACCATACCAATTATATCCTTGAATTTCTGAGTCCCTTATTTTCTTGCCAATGGTTCTAAATATAATGCAAATAATAAAGGGGAATAAATATGGGTATTGCTGAATCAATTTGTGTGAGGGTGCATAGTTTACTGCTATTGTCTTTATTTTATCTTCATTAATTTTGTATCCCAAAAATATATGAAACTGTCTCAGAATGTTCCACAACACTGAAATGTCATTTTTATGTTTTTTATCAGGTAATTCCCACCTGTTATGTATAACAGCTTTTTTAAAATGTCTAGTTTCAGCTTTTTGTGCTACATGCATACAGTAATGTTTGGCAGGTTGATCTTTTTTAACAGTTGTTTTCTTGTCATATCCATTTGAACCTATGTCACACCTTACACATTTCTTTGTTTTAATGAAAAAACAAACAAACACTCCCCAGAACATCCCCAAAAATCTATTAACTTAATACTAACACATAAAATCATGCAGATCTTCAAAAAAATGAAGTTTCCCCCTCCTAATAGGAGCAGTTGTACCAGACTGACAGCCACACTCAAAGGCTTGAATTAACATATATTGAAGGTTATCAAAGCTAAAATGCACAGTATAGCCTGTGTTTCTACTTCCACTAAGTGATGTCTGTTTTGTCTTATCTTTATTCCTGCCCCAGCTGTAGAAAGCAACTTTAATGTTCTCAGAAAACTTCTCCTAGCCATTGAAATAAAGCAGTATTCTGTTTTTTTTGCCCTTATACACAGTTGCCTTCCACTACACATATTGCACTGTGCACATTTATGTGGTAGAAGGAAACTTTTTATTATATTCAGTGTTCATTTATTTATTTGTTTCCTCTTAAAACTTGTTATAAAATTAAGACAAGGGCCTTAATCCAGTCATTCCCCTATGCAAAAGTGAGAAAAAGCATATCAGTTTTTCTTATATCGTGCTTTTTTGTTCAGGCTTTCTTCTCTTTTTAAAATGCAGTGCCTACATTTCGTAAAATTGAACACTAAGAAAGAAAGAAGACAGAAAAAATAGAGGCACCCATTTATTTTAGTATCCCTATTACACACAAAAATAACTGAGAAAGCTTTACTTTATAGCATGCAGTATATGTTGCATATTATAAAAATAATGTTAAGAATAACATTTTGTTTCAATTACAGTTAACTCTTTCTTTCCTCTCCTAATGTTCTTTCAAACATTAGCTAGTGGAAAAAAGAAACCCAAAAGCAGTGAGTGTGTGCAAGAAAGAAACCAAACCCTACTAGCTGGTTTGAAAATTTGTTTGGGTTTGCTGTTGGAACACACTCACTGCTTTTCGGTTTCTTTCTTTCTTTCAAACATTAATGACATGAATATGCTTTTGAGTCCCCTACAAGTTTAACACAGTAAAAAAAAGTCCAATATTTCCTGGTCTCTTCTTCTGTCATACTTCACAAATGCAATTAATGCTTTGTAATCCCACATTTATTCATTAATTTCCAAGTTGCTGGTTTCTTCCTGTTGATCTCCATCTCCCAAATCCAGTTACTGGTTCATTTCCAAGGTGCTCCTGGTTCCTTTAATAAACTGTTGTGCTTTTTTCTGTTTCTCAAGCATTTTTCTTTGGAGCACTGGAAAAGGTTTCACAAGCATCAGACCTGTTGAATGAAGTAGCTCTTGATACGAAAACGTTCACCATTGTTTGTACTTTGTCTGTGGATTAGAATTGAATTTTATCTTCACCTGCCTTGGTCTGGTGCCTCCTATATTTTTTACATTGGATACTAGTCTTTTTGGAGGACCAGTTTGTCTACACCACAGTGTTGCTTTTCCTTCTATAGTTTCTCTATGAGCTTTATTATCAGAATAATAATAAGCAGAATCCCATTCTCTTTGATAGCATTTTTTTTTTGTTGAACAAACTTTTGTATTTCCTCTTAATCATGCTCTGCATCAAAAGATGATTTTGACTCTCCAGCAAAAAATACTCTGAAAATAGTGGATACAGCAGGATGAATCTCACACCTGCTTCTCATCATTCCCTTATTGCTGGAATAAATTTACTCCTCTTCTACCTGGTGTACAGTTAGTAATCATGTTTCCACAAATATTCTACTGTTTCCCCACTTTTAGTACTTTGCCCTTCTGACAAAATTTTGTCAGAATCAACTCTTTCTGCTGGTAAGATTGCAGTTTTACAATTAAAGTTCTAGGCTGCATTGTCATGACCAGGTTTGGAGCATGCATACTGTAATGATGTGAGATATTGCCAGCTATGCCAGGAGGCAGCCATTGGATGTGTAACATATGCCAGCATAGCTAGCTGGAGTTTTGTAAAAAAATATATCTCATTTGTATATCAAACTGATTTGTACAGGTGCTTGTGTTGAAAATGTATTTGTAAAGCTGCTTTTGTTAAAAATGTACCAACAGTGGGTCCTGCTGGATAGAAAAGAAACACATCTGCATGGCAGACTGTATTATAACTGTTGAAATAAATATATTGTAACAGAGGGTACTGGAAGAGAAGAGGTTAATCTCAGTCCAGCTAACTTTGAAAAATAGTCTGAAATGAAATTATCTGGTTTGGGCCATGAAGATTGTATCTTACAGTTATGATTGCTGCCAGAGACAAATGTCTGTGAAAACCAGGACTAGGAATCCTACTGTATTGTCCTTAGGGGTGAACTAATTGCTACCCTGGAAGGGTGGAAGTTTTTGAAATTATTTTAGAGCTTCCAGATGCTGTAAAATATCTTATCAAAGTTCTACGTGCATGTATTATGACACATATGTGTAGATTCTCGTTCAATTTCTAGTAAAGAGGATAGTGTGGGAACCAGAATCAGAAGATCAGATGTATGTGATTTCATTCTGTAATCCAGAACTGAAATGATGGCTTAATACTAGATGAGATGGAAGTCTCAGGGCAGTCTGTTTTTGAAAACTGACAAAACAGCAGCACTCATCCACTTCATTTTGCCTTGCTTTAGTAAGTAACCAGGGAATAGTAATTCTTTAGATTAGTCAGGAAAATATAGTGAGATTATTTAAGTACTGTTTTTCTTTATCAATGTGAATCTATCCATCTATGTTATTTTTAATATTTCCTGTGATTGAAATTCTGGTGAGGATTGAGACTCCTTGATCAGTGGCCCAGAGCAGGGATGTCACATGTTGGTAGCAGTGGTGGGATATTAATTAAACTTCTGTAGCCTGTAGGTAGTTGTTACTGAATGTGTGTGTGTACTCTCAGCAGCCAGAAGGTAGACATACAGAATTTGATTTTCCCAACTGTTTTATTTATTTTTTTGTTTAGTTTAGTCAGGGAAAGCAGGCAAATATATCATCCAGGTGCAATTAACCATAGGCAAGACTGCTCTGCAAATTGTAGCATGTTACAGGCCACCCTCACAAACTCAGGAACCTCACATGGCCTTCCTGAAAACACTAGAGGGGATAAATGTATCACCAAACACCATCATACTAGGTGACTTCAATTACCCTAATATAGACTGGGAACACTACTCAAGCCCAAACACCCTAGCCCAAAAGTTCCTGGAATTCATAAACTCAAATGCCATGGAACAACTAGTCACCATCCCCACAAGAGGAGATAACATACTTGATCTCATCATCACGAACATGGGAGCACAATGTTCAACACCGGAGGTGTACTCCTCACTGGTGAGATCAGATCACAAACTAATCTCGCTGGAGGTCCTCATCCCACCCCCACCTGAAAAAAAAAAGACCACAGTAAAGAACTTCTCAAAAGCCGACTTCACACTTCTAAAGACTAGTGTGGTCACCTTTAAGGCCCCCGAGCCGGCGGAAAACAGTACTCAAGCCGCTGAATCACTTACAAATGCCTTCTACCAGCACCTGCAGGACTGCATGGATAAGGCAATTCCAAGCAAAACAAAAACTCTTTGTACCAAAGGCAAGCGTCCAGTCTGGTGGACCCCAGCCATAAACAAACTCTACAACAAAAGGAGGAAGCTACTACAAGATAGAGCAAAATCCTTAAAAGGTAAGACACCCTTGATCACTATAAGTAAAAAACTAAGAGCTCTCATAAAATCATCCAAAGCAAATTTCGAGAGAAAAATAGCTAAAGACTCAAAAGACAATCATAAGGCCTTCTTTAGCTATGTTAGAAACCTGGGAGGAAACTCCCAGATATGCTCAGAGCTAGTTCAAAATGATGTGAAGATTACTGATCCTACAGACATTGCCAACATACTGGCTGACAGGTTCAGTGCAAACTTCTTCTCACCCCAAAAGGAGAGATATCTATACCAAATGATTGCAGCCCCCCAACATCTCCAGTGCCCAAGTGAGAACTGCTCTCTCCAAAGCAAAAACACAGCATCCATGGGACCTGATGGTGTCCCCGGCTGTGTGCTCCACAAACTCAATGAGGAATTAAACCCACAGCTAGGACAGCTGTTTAATCAAAGTCTTACCTCTGGATACGCACTCCAGGAGTGGCGCACTGCAACTGTGGTACCACTTCACAAAGGCGGTGCCTCCACCGACCCTGGAAATTACCGCCCATTAGCTTGACAAGCCTTATCTGCAAAGCCATGGAGAGGATCATAATGGACCTCATAAATAAAGACATAGGGAATTTGCAGACTTTGGATCCAACCCAGTTTGGCTTTGTCAAAGGCAGATCATGCCTTCTAAACTTGGTTGACTTTTGAAACAGTCACCAAAGCCATTGATGAGGGAAAGGCAGTCCATACAGCCTACCTCGATCTGGCTAAGGCCTTCGATATAATACCCCACTCGGGTATCATTGAAAAACTCATCAGCTTAAATGTCAACCCATACATCACAAGATGGGTTGCAAACTGGCTGAGTGACAGAACCCACAGGGTCAGAGTTGCTGGCGCCATGTCAGACTCAAAGCCTGTCACAAGTGGTGTCCCACAGGGCTCAGTCCTGGGCCCACTCTTGTTTGGCATCTACTTTTCCAAGTACAAGCAAACACAGGAGGGTTATGGCTGACAAAGTTTGCAGATGACTGCAAACTGGGCCATAGTAGAAAACACATCTGACACAGATATCCTTCAGAAGGGTCTCACAGAAACGGATAACTGGTGCCAGAGCCACGGCCTAAAGTTAAATGCCAAAAATGCATAGTCATACCCTTCGGGAAAAACAAGGTTACCCCTAGCTACCAAATAGGTGGCAATCCACTGAGCACAGAAGAAGTTATCAGGGACCTGGGGACCCAGGTTGATAGTAGTCTGTCATTCGACACCCATGTAGCTAAAGTAGTTAGGAAGACCTTCTACATTGCCCACCTTATCATGAAGGTATTCTCATCTAGATCAAGGGAGGTCATAGTCTCCCTTTACTCATCACTCATCAGACCAATGATTGAGTACAATGCCCCATTCGGAATGTATCTGACCCAACACTTGCAGCAGCTGGAGAGGCCACAAAAGTTCCTCACCAAGAGGATAAAGGGTCTCAAAAATCTGTCCTATGCTGCCTGACTGAAAGAACTCCAGCTCTATTCAGTCGCTTACCGCTTGCCCAGAGGTGACCTTTGCCTAACATACAAGGCCATGTCAAACCCAGATTTGATGAATATGCTTCACCTCAAAAAATCTAGATCCATCAGAGCCACAAGGGCGGGAGACTTAAACTTTGACACGGCTATTAATAGGACGTGCTGGAGGGATAGATTCATCACCCAAAGACTCCCTATGCTGTGGAACAAAATCCCGGTACATGTGAGGCAGAGCACCTCGCTAGCCTTGTTCAAGAGAAATCTTGACCAATGGATGGGAGATCGCAGATATACCCCAGGGATTACCTCAGTGTCACTGCTCGACAGAGGCACAGCAAAATAATGGGTATAGTTCCCCATACTAAAGGGGTGGCGTAAGCCACAAAACAATGGGCTAGGCTTGTAAATGCCCTCGGGCAGATAGCCTAGTATGAACCTATGAACCTATGAACCTATGAACCTATATCAGTAAAGGATTATGGTGAGTTGACAAAGAACCAGTTTGCATGGTGTGAGAAGCCAAAGGACTGGTGCATGCCATCCTGACTAAAGAGTAAATTATTTCAACCATAATCATAGCTGCAGCATGGACCAGCAACCAGGTGGACAACCAGTCTGGTGATGGGGATGTGCAGCCCTCAAAAACAGGACAGTTCACCTTTTCCTCAAAGGAATTAAAAATCCATCTGGAGTTAAAGAGGCTTGAACTAGAGGTCAAACATTTGGATTGAATTGACAGAGAGACTGCAGTGTTTGGAGGCCAAAGAAAATGAGAAACTGTGGCATTTGGAGGCCAAAGAAAATGAGAGACTGTAGCATTTGTAGGCTGAAGAAAATGAGAAGCAGCATCAACATGAGAGGGAGATGCTGACTCTTCATCAGGGTCACGGAGGTAACAGGGAAGGGAATAACTGAACCCCAAAAGCAATAAAGGTCAGTAAATTTTTCCACAGTTTATAGAGGATGGTAATTTTGATAGTTTTATTCATATATTTGAAAGAGTTTGTAGACAGTATAATGTTGACCAAGGGCTCTGGGTACAGTTCCTGACCCCCCCCCCTTACTCAATAGTAAAGCTGTAACTGCCGTTCTGATGTTGTTAATCTTCTTTCCATTCATCACTGATGGGTTCAGTTCCAAGCCCTCAGAACCAAGTCGGCCTTTTTACCAAGCTCGCGCCAGCCAAAAAAAAACTCTCGAGCTAAGTCTCTACCCAGAATTCCCTTCTCCCTGTTACCTCAGATCTCGTTTGCTGCATAGCCATAAAGCCGGGTTTCAGCCGAGCTCTCAGCCAAGTGGAACTTTTTTGATATTTGTGTGAAAAATTTTGGGCACACTTGGCAGGTGTGAGCAAGACTGAAAGGCCCTATCTCCCATAGGTCTACGGTTTTCCAACCTTCAACGTACCTTCTCCAGGAATCAGATGAGTGGGAAAATGGGCAAAAGAGATCTCAGGGTCCTTTCCATACCACAGGTGGTGATACCCCCAGAGGCAGAGTGGGTAACAATTCCGGAAGATGCCCCTATAGAGGCAGAGGGGGTCCTCCAACAAGGCTCCAGGGACTCCTTCTCTGGGCAGCCTTATCAGTGCTCCTGAGGAGCAGTCCAATTGCTTACCTGTGGAAGCAGTCGGGGGTCATTTCTCTCTGCACCAAGCTGCCTGGCAATCTATCACCACTGATCATTGGGTGCAAAGTATCATCACCAGAGGTTACACCATTCCTCTGTTATCAAATTCAAATAACCAGCTCCTGCAAACAGGACCTTCTTTGGTGGATGAGCCCAGATGCAAAACTTTGGAGTTGCCCATTTCAATCCCATCAGCCCAGAGCCATTGTGACCATGGATGCTCCCCTGATTGGGTGGGGGGGGCATTTCCAGGGAAAGACTGTCCAAGGCACATGGTCCACTTCAGAGGCCCACCTGCACATCAGTGTTCTGGAATGCAGAGCTGTGCTGTTAGTGTTGCAGGCCTTTCATTTGGCTCTTCCTTCCGGGACAATTGCAGTTCAGTCAGACAATATGTCAGTGGGCTGGTATATCAACAAGCAAGGAGGAGCCAAGTCCTATCCCCTGTTTTGAAAAGCCATGAAAATTTGGCAATGGGCGATAGCTTCCAACCACTTTCTGATAGCAATGCATATCCCAAGGAGCTCCAACGTTATTGCGGACAAACTGAGCAGATGTATCCTCCTGCCTCATGAGTGGTCCCTCAATCTCGAGGTGGCGACAGAAATTTTCAGCCACTGGGGCCAACCTTGCTGCAATCTTTTCACCCCCCCCCCATTGAATAACAAGTGCAGCAGTTATTTCACCCTACTTCCCTTGGAGGGGGAGTCCCTGAGGGATGCTCTAATCCACGATTGGCCCACAGGACTTCTTTACGCTTATCCTCCCATTCCCCTGATTCCACAATTTCTAATATTTCTAAAGAAAGCCCTTCGGTTAAGATGCAAGGTGATCCTCATAGCTCCATTCTGGCCTCGACAAGTTTGATTCCCCTTCCTTCGGCCTCACCTGGTATACCCGGTGTGGATTCTGGACCCTCTTCCAGATCTGATTACTCACCCCCAGGGTTGAACCAACCAAATATGTCCAGTCTCAAGCTGACAGCTTGGTTTCTCCACTTCCATTAGTTGCCAGGCAAGCTAATCTTCCCTCAGCTGTTCGAGACATTATTCTGACCTCTCATAAACCATCCACCAGGAGACTATATCAGGATAAATGGAAAAGGTTCTCCATCTGGTACAAGGATAAAACCCGCATTCAGCTCCAGTAACTTCGGTACTTCAAAATTTGGCTAAGTTGTTTGATGATGGGGCCTCTGCCTCTACTGTACACCTGGTGGCAATTTGTAATTTCCACAATGGTATAGATGACATCTCCCTTATTTTGTTACATCTATGCAAGGCCTTTATTAAGGGGTCCTCTCAGATCAGGCCTCCTGTCAGACAACCCGTGGAACCATGGAATCTCACTTTAGTCCTCCAGTCTTTGACTCAAAAACCTTTTGAACCTGCTGCAAAGTCTGACCTAAAGTTTTTGTCTTGGAAATCCTTGTTCTTGGTAGCCATCACATCTGCCAGAAGAGTCTCGGAGCTGCAGGTGTTGTGTATCAAGAGGCCCTATCTGCTCTTCCATAAAGACAGAGTATCACTTCGGACAAGTCCATCCTTCCTTCCCAAAGTTGTTTCTGAGTTTTCCATAAACCAGACCATTGACCTACCAGTGTTCTTCCCAAATTTTTCCAATACAGGAGAGTACTGCCTTCACTCCTTGGATGTTAATAGATAACTGAGATTTTACCTAGACAGGACCAACCTATCCATAAATCTGGACAACTTTTCATCTCTTTTTCTGGGCCCAGAATGGGAGATGCTGTTTCCAAAGTTACATTATCAAAATGGCTAAGGGACTGTATATGTTTCATCTATTCCCTCAATAATGAACCTATGCCAAAAGTTGAAGCTCACTCCACTAGATCTGTGGCAACATCCATAGCTTTCCATTTCAGGGCTTCCATGGATGACATCTGCACAGCAGCTACTTGGGCTAAGCCTCATACCTTTATCAATCATTACAAATTGGACCTAGTCTCCAGACAGAGAGCTGCCTTCGGGTCAATGGTACTCAGGAATGTTCTTCCATAAGGGCCACCCATGGACCTCAAGGTAGCTTAGGATTCTGTCCTATCAGTGATGAATGGAAAAAAGATTACCAACATCAGATAAAGAAGTTATGTCTTACCATAACATTCCATCTGTGTTGTTCATCTTCTTTCATTCATCATTTCCCACCCTCCTTCCCCCTCCAAAGGCTCTTGGGGATGCTTTGGGTCTAAGTGGTGCCTTAGGGTATTTGCGCAGAAGTGGACATGGCTTTACTTCCTTTTGTCTAGCAAACCCGATCTGAGGTAACAGGGAGAAGGGCATTCTGGGTAGAGACTTAGCTTGAGAGTTTTTTGACTGGCACGAGCTTGGTAAAAAGGCCGACTCGGTTCCGAGGGCTCAAAACCGAACCCATCAGTGATGAATGAAAGAAGATGAACAACACAGATGGAACATTATAGTAAGGCATAACTTCTTTTTTCTAAACTGTCTGATACTGATTGTTTAAACTAAGATAAAGTTAAACAATATTTATTATAATATTTTATAATATTCATCAGTGATGAATGAAAGAAGATGAACAACACAGATGGAACATTATAGTAAGGCATAACTTCTTTTTTCTAAACTGTCTGATACTGATTGTTTAAACTAAGATAAAGTTAAACAATATTTATTATAATATTTTAAGTTAACACCTGAAGCTTACAGAAAAAAGTTTTGTGAGCATAGTCGCAAGGCAGATGAAAATGCATGTGATTATATTGCTGAGTTAAGCACTTGTTTTCGGTGGGTGAGTAGGTGTCAGGTCACCACTTTTGAAAGGCTGTCAGACATTTTGATGAGGGAACAAGCCCTTAGCACTTTGCCTGAGGACAATAAGAATCTGGTTGGCAGATCAGAAGTGTATCTCTGCAGATGAGCTGGGGAAAAAAAGAGGAACTCTAGTTAGCAAGCAGGGCATCACTGCACAAGAAGGGGATACCCATTGCTGCACATGGATATAAGGGAACCCATGGTTGGGCAGCCTAAACCACCCCAACAGAGTCTGCCAGTAACAGGGGGAAGTCACTAGTTCAGGCACACAGCCAGGATCAAGGGTTAGATCTTTTAAATGTAACCGGTGGGGCCATGTAATATACAAATGTCCATGGAAGGATGGTGGGGAACAAAAGTTGAAGGTCCAGCAAATGGAAATAGCAGTATGTCAGTGGTAAGTTGTCTGCATACAACAGGGGTACCAGACTGTCACCAGAGTTTATATTCTGTCTTAGTGGATGGAAAACAGGCCACTGCTAAGTGATACACAGCCTCCAACATAACCATTGAGAGGCCTGCAGTGGTTAAATAGGAGTAGTACTTGCTTGGGTAGTCCTCTCCAGTCAGAGCTTTAGGAGGGACACCATTTCAAATGCCTTTGGTCAGGGTTCACCTTGACTCAGAGGGTGGAAAAGGAAGCAAGCAAGTAAGTGTGTTTCAAGATATCCCTGCAGATGTCTTAATAGGGAATGATTTTGATAATGCAGTTGCATGCAGTCAGGTTTGGAGAAAGGCATGTGGGTCTGGTAGGCTGGGGGAGACTCAGACAAACCCCTCTCCTGAAGCCAGGGCTGGTGAGGGGGCTATTTTATGGCGGGAGCTACCCTGTAGCAGTGAGCCTGAAGATGAGCCACAGCTGCTGGTAGGTACTGATGTTCCCTTGGACATAGTGACTGCAAGGGCAGAGGTGAGTAGTAGTACCTAAGCTGATAGTGAGGCACTGCTGTCAGAGAATGCCAGACTTTCTGTGGAAGGGGAGCTGGGAAGGATCACAAAGGTAGAGTAGAGACAGGCTTAGCTCTCAGACCTTACATTACAAGACTTGTGGGAGGTAGATAGGGAGGCACCTGATTCTCAAGGAAGGGAGGAGTCTTGTGTACTGGGAAAAAGGGTTACTGTATAGAGTGAACCCCTAAGGGAGGACTAGAGGGTGAGGTAATACAGCAGTTCCCTAGAGCCTACCATCTAGCATTTCTAGCCATAGTCCATGACATTCCTTTTGCAGGTCATATGGGCATGAAGTATACCAAGAGATGTATTATGCAGAACTTTTATTAGCCTGGGATTGCAAGTAATGTCACATGGTACTGCAGGACCTGTGAGCAGTGCCAAAAGGTAGGCAAGTCAGGAGACAAGGTCAAAGCTCCTTTGATGCCTTTGCTTGTGATTGAAGAGCCATTTCAGATGGTATCTATGGATACTGAGGGACTTCTGAGTACCCAAATTCCACAAGGAAGAAATATATCCTGGTGGTAGTAGGTTATGCTACTAGATACCCTGAGGTAGTGGCTCTGTCCTCCATTGAGGCAGAGAAGGTGCAAATGCTTTGTTAGAGATTTTCAGCAGGGTAAGTTTCCCAAGAGAAATACTGACTGACAGAAGTGCCAATTTCATGTGAGACCTGCTAGCTTGTCTATGGGAGTGCTGTGGGGTAAAGCAACTAAAGACCGCCCTCTACCATTCCCAGACTAATGGTTTTATTGAGAGGTTACACTGTACACTAAAGACCATGCTACAGGCATTTGCAGACCAGATTAAGAGAGAGTGGAACAAATACTTGCCCCATCTGCTGTTTGCATACAGAGTGGTTCCCCAGGAATCCACAGGTTTTTCACCTTTTGAGTTGCTGTAAGGCATAAGATAAGGGTGCCTTTACATTTGATTCATGATGAGTGGGAGGATGCGTGGGAATCCCACAAGGAGTCTGCTGTAGCATATGCCCTGAACCTCAGGACAAAGCTTAGGGAGCTCATGGGCTTGGCCTGGGAGAACCTGCCAGGAGCCCAACAGCAGAACACGTCTAGTATGACAGGAATGCTCAAGCCCAAGGGTATGCTGTGGGACAAGAGGTTATGGTGCTCATTCCTGTCAGAGACAGTAAGCTGCAGGCATCTTGAGAAGCACCCTTCAAAATGGTAAGGAAGGTCAGTGATGTTAACTACATTGTAGAACTGCTAGGCCGGAGGCAGGGGCACAAACTGTACCATGTTAACATGATGAAGCCTTACCATGCTAGGGAGGCCCTTGAGCTGAGTCTCTGCAGTGGGTGGCAGGAGAAGCTTGAGGGGGATCCATTGCTACATCGAGCCATGCCAAGTTACTATGGTGGAGCCTAGGGTTACAGGCATATGACATGATAGTGCAGCACCATAGTGGGGTCAGCAATGCCAATGCAGATGGGCTGTCAATGTATTCCCAGACAGGCTCATTCATCTCAAGCAATGTTTTTCCAGTGTCACTTGAGAAATTAGATTGAGTCTTCAAATGGGAGAGAGATGTGATAATGTGAGGTATTGCCAGCTATGCTGGGAGAAGTCCCACTCTCTCATACACTGGTCTGTAAATGCCCATAGCATGGTCTTTAGTGTAGAGCTTAAGCTCTCCACAAGACCATTAATCTGGGTGAAGGGGACATGGCGGGTGAA
This sequence comes from Protopterus annectens, assembly GCF_019279795.1. Taxonomy (NCBI): domain Eukaryota; kingdom Metazoa; phylum Chordata; order Ceratodontiformes; family Protopteridae; genus Protopterus; species Protopterus annectens. The sequence goes on along the minus strand of NC_056743.1, from coordinate 1,182,742,455 downwards.
TCTGTGCCAGCCTTTCCCAGGTGTGTGTGTGTGTGTGTGTGTGTGTGTGTGTGTGTGTGTGTGTGTGTGTGTGTGTGTGTGTGTGTGTGTGAACATCCAATCTCAAACTGTGTGTGACAGCTAGTTGGAGCAGGGACACAGAGCACTGCTTTCACAGACAGGGTGGTAGAGGACTTGGCTTGGAACACTTGGCTGAAGACTCAGCTCTACAGCTGTGTCAGTGGGGAGTCTTATTTGGGGCCTGGATAGAGAGAGGGAAAAGCAGTCCCAGGATGGGAGGGTGTTCCCTGTGTGCTCTTAAGAGAAAATGTACTTGGTGCAGACAGCTGCATCTTGAAATACTATGTGTATCTATTTTTGTTGCAAGTGGACATCCCTCACCAGTGTCCATGGTGAGGATTGAGACTCCTTGATCACTGGCCCAGAGCAGGGATGTCACATATAAATCCCCCACCATGCCCCAAGATTCTCACTACACCTTTCTAAACATATTGGAAAATATTAAGATACAACCAAACACCCTAATACTGGGTGATTTCAACTACCCTGCCATTAATTGGGAATACTACTCAGGTACCAACACCTTTGCCCAACGCTTCTTGGAATTCATAAATTCCAACGCCCTGGATCAACTAATCCATAGTTCCACCAGGGACTCAAATATCCTAGACCTGGTAATTACCAACATGGGAGATTGATGTTCCATACCAGTGGTCACCCCCTCGTTGGTCAGGTCTGACCATAAGCTAATCACCCTTGACGTCCACATCCCACCCCCAACTCCCAGTAGGGAAACCTCCATAAAAAACTTCTCCAAAGCCAACTTCATGCTACTCAAGTCAGAAGTGACAAACTTCATCACACCCATGCAGATGGGAACTGAAAGTTCAACTGCTGAATCCTACACTAAGGCACTGTATGAGCACATCCACTTGTGCATGAATCATGACATTCCAAATAGAACCAAGAAGCTCTCCTCCAAACAAAGGAAGCCAGTCTGGTGGTCCCCTGCCATAAACAAACTGTACAACAGAAGGAAGAAACTTTTGCAGAAAAGAGGAAAATCCCAGGATGCAAAATACTCCCTTACCAGCCTCAGTAAGAAGCTGAGATCCCTCATAAAATCCTCCAAAGCTAGTTACAAAAATAAAATTGCCAAAGATTCCAAGGACAACCATAAGGCATTCTATAGTTATGTCAAGTATCTAAATGCCAATGCTCAGATCTGCTCTGAACTACAACAGAATGGCATTAAATATACTGATCCCAAGGATATTGCCAATATCCTTGCAGACTGATTCAGTGCCAACTTCACCCCCCCCCTGTCACCCCCTAAAGGGTCCATCTCAATACCAAAAGATTGCCAAATTCCAGTAATCATGGCCACACAGGTACAAAATGCACTCTTCAAAGCTAAGAATACAGCATCCATGGGACCAGATGACATCCCAGGCTGTGTACTACATGAACTACAAAATGAACTGGCACCTCACCTAAATTTCATGTTTAATCATAGCCTCACCACAGGCTTCATGCCCAATGAGTGGCGCACAGCTACAGTTATCCCACTCCACAAGGGAGGATCCAACTTGGATCCCAGGAACTATCGTTCCATCAGTCTGATGAGCCTGATCTGCAAAGCAATGGAATGCATTATCATGGAACTTATAAACAAAGACATTGGCAACCTTCAAACACTGGACCCCACCCAGTTTGGTTTTGTAAAGGGCCGATCTTGTCTCCTCAACCTGATTGACTTCTTTGAATCAGTCTCCAGAGCTGTGGACGAGGGTAAGGCAGTCCACACAGCCTTTGACACCACCCCCCACTTTGGAATCATAGATAAACTTACTAAGCTGGGCATTAATCCCCATGTCACTCGATGGGTTGCCAACTGGCTTACTGACAGAACCCACACTGTAAAAGTAGCCAACTCAAAATCCAGCTCAAGACAAGTGACAAGTGGAGTAACTCAGGGTTCAGTCCTGGGACCGCTCTTGTTTGGCATCTACTTCTCTGAAGTACAGGCCAGCACCAAGGGACTCTGGCTAACAAAGTTCGCAGATGACTGCAAACTGGGAGCCATTATTGAATCCCCAAATAATATGGATATTCTACAAAAGGGACTTACAGAAACAGATGCTTGGTTATCCTCTTTGGGAAAAACCATGTACCCATGAATTATCACATAAGTGGCAGTACACTAAACACCAGAAGTGTGACAAGGGACTTAGGGACACAGGTGCACAGTGGGCTCACCTTTGATAACCACATCACCACAACAGTCAGGAAATCCTTCTATGTGGCACACATCATCACTAAGGGCTTTTCATCCCGACAAAAGGAGGTCATTGTCCCACTGTACTCATCCCTCATTAGACCCATTATAGAGTACAATGCCCCATTTGGTAAGACATCTGCAACAACTGGAAAGGCCACATAAATACCTCACTAAAAGAATCACAGGCCTAAAGCAGATGCCTATGCTGACCTTCTAAAAATACTCCAGCTATACTCTGTCACATATTGCCTACTCAGAGGTGATCTCTGCTTAACATACAAGGCCATGTCAAACCCAGAGCTGTTGGACATGCTACACTTAAAGAAATCCCAATCCCTCAGCGCCACATGCTCCAGGGATCTAAACCTGGTCATCACAATGAATAAAACATGCTGGAGGGATAGGTTTCTGACCCAGAGACTCCCCATACTCTGGAATAGACTGCCCATACATGTCAAGCTGAGTGCCTCTTTCGCCCTTTTCAAAAGGAACCTTGATGATTGGATGGTAGATAGGAAATTCACCCCGGGGATCACATCAGTCACCCTGCTAGACAGAGGACCAGGGAAATAAATATTCTGGGAAGAAATAGCCAGGGAATTGTTATGGCTAGGCTTGTATAGGCCCTTGGGCCGATAGCCTAGTACCAACCTATGAACCTATAAACCTATGATGTGTCCTTTAAATTAATGGCTCCTGCTGTGGAATAACAGTCCAGTTGCTTACTTGTGCTTTCATGAAATTAATACAACCTGTTCCTTCCAGTTTCTCTATGCAGTCTACCCTCTAATTCCACCATTTTTGAAACATCTGTTCTTGAGCAGTGTCATATTCAGCCAGCCTCTTCTTCATTTCGACCTTTGTTTTTTGCACTTTTCTCAGCTCATTTGAATATTCTTTTAAAGCTTCTTCCATTTTTCCCACCTTTTCTTATTTGAGTTGATATACTCTCTCAGTGTTTAGTTTATTTTAATCAACTTTTCTAACTTTTTTCCCTCTAGATTACTGGAAGTCATATATTGCCCCAAATCAGGAACTTGAAGGGTTTCCAAGATAGCTGCACAATGAGTAATAGCTTCATTCTAGATCTGCCAGTGTGAAAACAGAAACTCACCACAGAAAACCAGTGGACTTGTATTTCTGGGTAAATTTCAGTAAGTGCACTGTCTGGATGCCAAGAGAAAAGAAATACAGCTACAGAAAATCAGCTACAAAAGGTGAGGAAAAAACACTGACTGGGAGGAGTATTGCAGCTGTTCAGCAAAAAGCTGTGCCAGCTCCAGACATGGCTTCCAGTAACTTAGAGGAATGTATAAGACAACTGCACACAGACCTGATTAAAATAAATAAAATATGGGCCAACATACCGACCGTCACACACACCACAGTATATCAACCCCCCATCTACTTATATATATTTATATATATATATATATATATATATATATATATATATATATATATATATATATATGCCTGGGAAAATGTTCAGTGACTGTCCACTGATTTATGCTCGATGAACAGCCATTCGCTGAAGTTAGTTTCTGACGAACTGTTTGGAAGCTAGGAGGGAAAAACTGATAAAGATCTGGAAGGTTTTGTTTAACAATATTTTAAGAGAAGAGAAGGACCAACATCCTGGAAGAAAGTGGTGGTAGCTGTAATACCTAAAGAGGGTAAATACCCATCAAATCCAGCTTCATACAGGACTATTTCAAAACTAAACCATGATTATAAAGTGTATATTTTTATAGTGGCTAAAAGAATGGCAAAGGTGATGCCAAAATTGATAGATATGGACCAATGCAGTTTTTTGGAGGGGAGGCAAACATTTGATGGTAACCATACATTGCTGATCACATGGAAGTAGAATGTCATAAAATACCACTGCTGTTGGTGAGTCTTAATGTAGAGAAAGCATTTGATAGAGTAAGCCTGGGCTTTCTGAGCAAGACAGTGGAAGCACTTGCATTCCCTGATAAAATTATAAATTTCATTAGGAAGATATATGAAAGATTGGAGGCAAAAATTAAAGTGGGTGGTTTCATCTTCTCTAATAATTTCTGATTGAGTAAAGGAACCAAGCAGGGGTGTCCTCTTTTCCGTTCGTTATTGCATTATATTTAGAACCATTGGCAAAGAAAAAAAGTGACTCAGAAATTCAAGGAAATAATTGGTATGGCAGTCAAGAAAAGCTGGCTGTGTTTGCAAATATTATTACTTTACACCTAATAAAACCAGAAAAGGACATTTCAGTGATGTGGAACATTTTGAGACAGTTTCAGATCTTTTCAGGATACAAAATTAATGAAGCTGAAACAAAGGCAATGACTCTAAATTATGTACCCATGCACAATTTGGTTCAGCAATCTCCATATTTATGTGGTCGTGATTAAATGAAGTACTTATCAGTATGGATTAAAAATTATTCCAGTGTGGCAGCTAAGGATATATGGGAAGAGACTAAACAAAAGATAATACAAAACCAGAGAAACTGGATGCTCTGTTATATGGATAGTAAGATACAAGCAGTTCAAATGTTTTTAGTCCCTTTAGTTTTATACACAGATCAGGCATATTTTTATCAACCAGAGCAGAAGTTGTGGATGGGAGGGGAAGATGACAAGAGTGAAGTGGGATTCGCTGTTTCTTCCAGTAGAAGAAGGCAGATTGGAATTACCTGATTTGAAGGGGTATTTCAGAGCTACACAGTTTGTGGTCCCATACAGAGCACAAGCAAAAACCTATAATTCAAAGTGGAAAGTGATGATGGTGAAATAGGGGGGAACGTCAAGAAACAAGGACAGACTGTGATTGTGGATAGGGAACTTTAAGGAGAATAACAATAACAATTCTGAATATTATATTCATAAAGTATCAGAAAGTATTCTAAGAACTAAGCCAATATGGGAATGTAGATAGGAGATTGTGCCAATAGTAATGACTGCAATTTGGGATACAGACAATAAGCAATAGGGGGCTGGAACTTATTGGAGAAAACTGGCAAAGGAACCAAGGTATTCGGAGCAATTAACTAGAGAGAGAAATGTAACAGAGTGAGAAGACGGCAAGAATTTACTTGGACTGCAGGTTAGAAATTGCCTTCCCTATCAAGGATTGAAATCAGAGTATAGGCAAAGAAAAAGAAATTGGGTGGTCCTAAACAAAAGACCATCACTGGTAGAGTTTTTGTAGAATCTAGAACAGAAGCTGCTGTTAAAAAAGGAATAATTAGAAGAGCATATAAAATATTATACAACTATAAGAATCAATCAGAGGAAGTTAGAAACGATTGGGAAGAGAGACTGGATAAGCAATTTTCAAAGAAACAATGAGGGATATATGTATGTCTCCCAAATATGCAACAAAATCCAGAAGATTTAGGATTTTTTCTTGAAAATGTTTACATAGGTATTTTTATGCCCCAAGTAGACTCAAGAAAATGTTTCCTCGGGTAGACAGCAAATGTTGGAGGTGTGATAGGGAAGAAAGAGGTAACTGGGAGCATATTTTCTGGGAATGTAAAGAGCTGGCAGACTTTAAAGATTCAGTGCAGACTGCTCTATCAGACATACTGGGTGAGCAAAATGGTATATCTAGGGAAATTATTTTTCTGAGCTATGATACAGAATTGAAATTGCCTAGACATATTAAAGCATTGCTGAGTCTAATTATGGTGGCTGCCAAAAAGGTAGTTACTAGAAAATGGAAATCAAAGTTTAAACCAACTGTACTGGAAGTAGTGAATATAGTAATAGAGATAAAACAACTGGAACTGGGATCTTAAGAAAAGGGTAGGAACAAATACATAGGAAAAATAGGAATTGTGGGACTAATACAAGCAGGGGAGGAATGAGGTTTAAAGGAAGGGAGGACTTAAATGAGCTGTGTAATGTTTTGACTGACAAAGATTGGATAGATTATAAGTGATATATAATGTTTGCAACTAAAGTTATGTCAATATGGTTTGAGTGCATTATGCTTGCAGCTAAGATTATGTCAATATGGTTTGTTTTTATTTATATAAATGTATGCTTGATGCTTGCCGATGTCATAAGTGATAATTTAATAAAGATGTTTCTTGTTTTAAAAATCTAGAGCTTGAACTGCTTTCTACAGAACAGCTACAGGATTCTTCCCAGCAAGTGTTTTCTCCTCACCTTTTGTGATTGATTTTCGTTCAGGTTCTCTGAATTTCTTTTGTTTTTTGCTAGCATCCAGGCAGTGAACTTACTGGCGAGGTACTGAAATTTAGCCAAAAAGACAAACTCACGGTCTCTTTTTTTCTGAGTTGTTTTCACACTGGGGGAGCTGAAATTAGCTGTTATTCAATGTGCAGCCATCTTCTAAGTCCCCTATTATCACACATACTTGTCCTTAAAACTAAGTGAAGACATCTACCCTAAACTAGGCCCACCTCAATTCCATTACACATGTCCATTCACCTTTGCCAAGTCTAACACATTATGCAGGACTACATCTCTTTCACATCGATCTAAGAAGCATTAATAACAAATTACCTGAAGTTCATGCCATACATCCCCTGATATCCTGAAGATCACAAAAGCCTGTCTCAAGAAGGAAACAAAAGATAAAGAAATCCCATATGATAGATATAATATACTATGGCTGGATAAGCAAAATTAAAAAAAATGGATGGAACAGCAATACATCACAAAAGTACTCTGGGACTTATACATTTCTCTCATACCACTTCACAAGTCAGACATGCAGAATTACCTATCTTACAGTTTAAACTCAGCACCCATAAAAATATACCATAATAGGCATGTACATACCTCAAGGCAATAACATCTCTGTTCTTGAAGAAACCCTGTGTTGGAGCTCCACAAATACGCAACAGGAAACTATTATATGATGACTTGAACTTTGCTTGACACACAATAAATACAGATAACCCTTCCAGCTCAAGATTTTTATACAACTAATCAATACCCTAACTAGATAGCAAAAAACTATTACTACAGAATGCAAACTAGACTGCATTTTCACATCTCTGTCAAACAAAATAGCATCATGTGATACTAATAGACATATCTCTTGATTGTTCCTTGTTAAAACAAACTAGTTATGTAGAGTTTCATTCATTTGTAATCTAATATTTTGGACAGTATGACTTTTTTCCTGTTGGTTGTACTATGGTACTCTATGTCCTGCAGGGATGTTCATTTTACACACACTGTGGTCATTTCCTCCTTTGGGAAGCTCCATGCTGTAGTTCAGTACTATCAAATTTTGGATTATAAATGCTATCTTGCTCATGCTGCAGCCATGATGAATTTCTTCAATTAATTATCTTGCAAAAATGTGTATCCACAAGATTATTTCTGAAACAGCATTATCAAGTCTCTTTCTCTCTCTTTCACTCTCTCTCTCTCTCTATTCCTTCTTCAGCATATTACAGTCTTCCAGCATTTTTAATTCTTCTGTTTCTAATTATATTTAATGAAATCAACAAATGAATCAACGTATTCAGCAATTCTGCCTTAACATTTGGAGGTCTGTATGCCATTACTAAATAAAGATATTTATGGTCCTTCCTTACTGTAAGACTCAGACTGCTTAATTTACATCTTTTATCTATTGTTTCCTTCAGGCATTTAATCTTAACTCCTGTTTTCAGTATAACAAGATGTCACTACAGTGCCTTTCTATTTTAAACTGTAAGACATCATGTAGCTCTTTGTTTTCCCATGTTGTGTCTTCTATACAAACTTCTGTATGTTTACCTAAATTGACCTTTTTTATCTATTGTCTCCCAGACTTTCTTTTTATTTCTAGAAATGATATTTGTATATTTTTTTATTTCTTTCTTTAGTTTTAAAACAATAAATAAACAAATCAATTATAAAACAAACAAATAAGTATTTTACATAGGTTCACATCTGATGAATACATCAAAGTTTTACATATCAAAAACAATATTTTTCAAACAAGTCTTTAAGTTTAAGCCAGCATGTATATGAATGTGTAATATTAGAAGATTTCATCTTTATAGTATGCAGTTCATTACTGCAAACAATTTTTTGTCATACTAATAAATTCAAAACTAGAGGGGTAACTTTACTTTTCCAATTTTTAGTAATTAATTTTCAGGCTATAGCAAGAATAGACCAACGAAAAGGCACTTGGGTTTTTGGAATTATCTCAGGAATTGGAGCATTAAATAAAACTAAAGATTTAGAAATATTACATCTAAGTGACCATAGAGCTTGAATGAAGTTATTAATTTCTTTCAAAAAAGGGGAGATGACTTTACATTCATATACCTTATGCATCCAATCAGCTATCATTTCAGAATCACATCTCCAGCATTTAATTCTATTTGATTTATACATAATTGTAATTTTACTTGGCCCTATGTAGAGACTGTCCTAGTTTTTACGTAGGGAAATCAGAAAGAACACTAAGAAAACATATATATGAGCACACTTATAACATTAGGAAAAAAGTTTAAATAATGATCTTTACAGGCACCCCCAGGTGGAACCGAACCATAAAAGATTTTAGAGCAGGTTACCATGGACCCTGGGGGGGGGGGCTGACTGGGAAAATTGGTTAAACTGTAGGGAGACCTATTGGCAAATAAAACTGAATGCAACTAACCCCCCCCCCCCACGTCTAAATGACCACATTTCAATAAAACCTTTCTTGGTTAAAAAAGCAAGTAAATTATAACATGTTAATGCATTTAAAATAATAGGTTTGTTAACAGTCATTTTTGATAATTTTTGATCACTAATATTCTATTAATATTCAACCAACATTTTTTTATTTCTCTAAAAAAAGTTTCTTATTTCAAACAGAGAAGAGAATGTGCAATATTTCTATTTAAGCAATTTATACAAGCTGTATGTTAAAAGGAAAATATATTGAGTTATTTTTGCTGATATTTTAGTTAAGGGGAGGGTGTATGCCTTTAAAATAACTTGCCACCTTTTGGGGGGAATAAGGATATTTAAAAGGATGTTTTTGGACGTGTTTTATTCACTTGAAAAAGCCCTGCATTGTGTCAAGGTGAAAGCGCTTGTGTGTGGAGTTTTTATAATAAATCAATTATGAGCCAATTCCAGTGTGCCTAGACCGTTTTCTTTTTCTTAGTTATTGGTGCTTTACGGTCTCCTACTGATTTTGTGTTTATAATTGTAATTTTGTTAGAAGTGACAAAAGCTCTGTGTAAGAATTTCCAAGTGAAAATCTTCCAATATAATGAAGCTGTAGTTTTATCTGAAGATTTTAATGCCATTTTTCTTTTATTCTTCAGCGAAGTCTTCATTATTAATTTTTGAGGAGTAGTTCCAATAGGAATTGTCTAAATATGTGAAATCTAACTTAAGAATTTTATAAATTTGACAAATATGATTTATTTTTCATTGCATTATTACTGATATTTATTAAGAATTCCAGTAATTTGGGGAACGATTTCTTATCTAGGTTACATTTCTTATTAATCTCTGTGTTCACAACATCTCTAAATATTTGTAAAATTAACCAGTATATCTGTCAGTACCATTTAAGAAATTATGCTAATAAATGAAGTTACTTTATTGTTTCAATACTAGCATTTTGTTGACTTTATGAGTTTCTAAGCAGTCATTTGTATATGCAATTGGAAACAGAAAATATTAAGTCTTTAGTTTGAGATTTCTTCAAACAGACTCATAGAACTAATTATATGTTCTAATTAATTCTCTATATTTCCTATTAGTAAAATATCATCAGCAAAGAGTTGAATCTTTAGTTTGAAATCTTCTTTTATTTTAATACCATTAATGTTCTTATTGGCTATAATACTATTAGCAAAGGGTTCTATAGCTAATGCAAAATGTAAAGGGGATATTGGGAAGCCTTGTTTTGTGCCTTTTTGTAATTTAAAGGAATTAGAAAGACAATAACCTATTTTAACATACGCACAAGAGTTATTGTATAACTTAGAAGTTAATGCAATTAGCTCAGGTGAGAAGCTATACACTTTAAGTGTTTTAAACAGGTATGACCAATTAACTGAGTCAAAAGCCTTAACTAAATCAAGACTAATGATATAAAGTTTTTTTATTAATTTTATTTGCATAGTCCATTAATGTTTGTATTCTTATTATATTTTCCTTTACTTGTCTATTTAAAATAAACCCCAGTTTGATCATTGTTAATTAGTTTAGGTATAAGTAAATTAATTATGTTAGTTAAAATAGACATGAACATCTTATAGTCCACATTTAAATGTGAAATAGGTCTGTATGATGCGCACTTTGTAGGAACATTCACCATTCATGTTTATTTCTAGGAAATTTTTGATATCTTTACCTTACCAATCATTGAATCCTTTTATTTTAATGATGTACACTGGTAATATGTGATGTATTAAATTGTCATTTTTTAAAATAATAAAGATTATAGCATTATGGTCTGAGAATGGACATGGAACTATTGAAACTTCTCTGATATGTGATAACAGATTGAGACAAAATTTTTATCAGTATTTCTGTTTACCATATCTATATGAATAATAGGTAAATTGAAGTGAGTTTGTTTTCCTTAGCTCATATATTTCCTTTAAATTCATTAGATTTACAAAATTTAAGTGTTTGGCTGAAGATATGATTCTCAGCTTTCTATTTGTAGTGGAATCTTTGTCTGATTAAATACAATTAAAATCACTAACCATTATGACTTCACCTTTCATGTAATCGGCTATAGTGTCCAAGAATTTTTTTTCATCTTTAGCTCTAACCCCTGGAATTCATTAAGAGTTCATTAATGTGTATAGTATTTTGTTCCACTCAGTTATAACAATGCTTAACATACCATTTTTGTCAACATAGATTTCTTTTACTTTAGGCATTACTGATGAGTTCTTCCATAACATGAGGGTGTATCATCTTTTAGCTCAAAAGCCAAAACCTGCTAAAACCAAATAATTCATTAATGAAAGTTTATTTAAATCTTTATTAAGTAAATGTGTTTCCTGTACAAATACTATTTGAGCTTTACGTAATGGCAAGTATTTGAACAGATTCCCTGTCTTTACTGGATTATTTAATCCATTAATATTAATAGATATGCATTTAAAATCAGACATTTATATAAGAGAGAAAAAAACACAGGTATAATGAAATCACATTTATGTACAGAACTTATTATATACTTTATATATAACAATATGAAATATTCAGCTTTCAAGATGGCTGCACATTGAGTAACAGCTTAAACTGATATTGTTAATCCTCATTCATTCCTTATGTATGGGTATCGGTTCCGACCTTGGAACCGAGCCAGCCATCTTCCAAGCTCACGTCAGCTACAAACTCTTGAGCTAAAACTCTTACCCAGAATTCTCCTCTCCCTGTTACCTCAGATTTTGTTTGCTGTGTCACCATTCGGTCATGTCAAGCTGCTTCTCTTGAGCTAAGTAAAGATATTTGTTCTCAGACTAGTCTAATGTAACCTTTTCTGTCAGAAAAGTTTCTAATTTGTTGTCTCTTACACTATCACATTTAGCGACTATATCTTCTTGAGTTTCCTTCTCTTTACTCTGCACCTTTTACTGCAAGGTATTTTCTCCCTTACCATCATTGGTAAACCCTTCTTTTCTTCATTACCTTCGGGTATTCTTTCGTACCATTGCTGGTACCCTTTTTTCTGTCTCCCTTTCTATCATGGCAAATAAAAAAGGTAGTCCAGGATTTAAAAGGTGTTCAGATTGTGGACACAAATTACCTAAATCAGATGCACACTCTTTGTGTGTTTATTGCTTGGGTGTGTCTCAGTTATCTGTTGACCCGCCCTGTGGTATTTGTAAAAATGTTTCCAATAGAACTTTGATTGAGAGGAAAAATAAGTTGTTGCTGAAGGGACTTCTTAAATCTCCCTTTTCAGTGGCTATTTCTGGATCAGAGGCTTCAACCCCTCCTAGAGCCCATAAGAAAATATTGGATGATCCTACAAAGGCAAAATCTTTGCCTTCATCCTCGGCTGGGGACTCCCGCACACCAAGACCTAAGAAGGCTAAAGTTTCTGCTTTGGAGCTCACTCAGTTGGTCCTAGTGCTTTTGGTGCCTAGACCTTCGGCACCAAGGCCTTCAGCGCCATCAGTGATTTTGGCTCCGTCTACTGTAGCCTTTACTATATCGGTACCGAGGGGCTCCTCGGTTCAGACTACTGTGACTACTACATCGGCACCGACTGTTCAGTCAGCACAGACCTTGACCACTTCAGCTCTGACATCTTACTCGGAACCAATGCCTCAGTTATTGGCACCAATTTTGTCGGTTCCAGCTTCGGTACCGGCAACAACTTCAGCACCGATCCTTTTGTCAGTGCAGACCGTGACCTCGGCACCAATGATTTCCTTGGTGCAGACACCCATAGTCCAGTCTCTGTCAGCACCATTGTTCTCAGTGCAGACTGGTGAAGTGGGCACCAAGCTTGTCTCTTCTGTGGACAGACCTGTTTCTCCCTCAGCTGTCTTCGTGAGGTCCACTAGAAGCCTTTCTGAACACAACATGTTGCGTCTTGTGGATCAAGTGCTTCTGGCCAGAGGTATCCCGCCCCCCCCCAGGACTTATCCTTCTTTGGGAGGTGATCACCCATTGCCAAAGACCCCTTCTTATTCTCCTCCTTCATTGCCTTTGAAGTCCATTGATATAGCACAGTCTTCCTCCTCTATGGTTCCCTTTATGGACCTCACTAAGGAACCGCAGTTTCCTTTGTGGCAGGTGAGTTTTTCTACGAACCAGGATGATAGTTGTGACACGCGTAATTTGTTGTTTCACAGCCATCCACAGACTCCGGATCCACAGGCTGAGCCATTTAGGAGAGGGGTGACCCCTGTCTTGGACACTCACCCCTCTTCAGGTGGACCAGCCTTCCAACTGATGGAGAAGGCTCTGGCTTCTGCTGGCGATACTGTGCTGTCTATCTTCCCACCCTCCTCTGGACCACTATGTTCACAAGTTGCACCTAGCAGACACCGGGTGCAAGGGCCTCAGGAAATATTCCCACAGGAAACCCCCTTTCCATTGTCTTCCCCAGCTTCCCCCTCTGAGGAAGTTCACTGGAAAAGTTCATGCAAGAGGAAGCACATGGACTCCACAGAGGAGTCCCTCACTGAAGTCACAGACTTTGATGATGGGGAAGGATCCCCTTGGACACCCTCTGAGGTATCCTTTGGTGATATCCTCGAAATCCTTAAACAGAGAGGTGACTGGCAGCCCTCTAATCCAACCTCTGAGGAGTCTGTATTCCTGCAGGCCTTTCGCACCTGGCCCCCTACCTCCTGGGTTACTCCACCTGCCAATGAACTTGTCCGGCTTATAGTGCAGCATGCGTGGAAGGCTCCTGACACCATCGAGGCTATTCCCCGGAGGCCAGATAAGATTTTGTCCCCTCCTGCTACAGATCCCCATTGGTCTAAAGGTCTTCCTGTGGATGCTCTGGTGGTGGCGGCCGCAACCAAAAAGGATCTGGCAAAAGAAGAAAGCCAGACTGTCCATCCGCCCATCAAAGAGTCCTGGGCCCTGGACAGGATAGGGAAGTGCACCTTTGCATCAGTGACCTTTGCTATCAGGTCCCTGAATTATATGGCACACTTTACCAGGCTTCAAAGGGATTTAATTTCCGAGCTCTCTGAAACCTTGGCTGGTGCCGTGTCTGAGGTCCATGACAAAGTGGCCTCTCAGCTGTCCACCATTGAGTCAATATCTAACTCCTCCATGTGACTGATATCTCACGCATCAGAAGGAATGTGCTTGTGCAATTTCACGGAACCCTTTAAGGCTTCCTTTCTTAACACTCTCATTGAAGCCTCTTTGTTGTTTGGACCCAAAGTTAAAAGCACACTGGCGAGATGTGAACAGGACGGTAAGACCCTTTCTGCTGTAGGCGTCCGTTATTCTTCCCCTCAACGTGCTTTCTCCCAAAACCAAAATAGTGGGAAGATATGGTTCAAGAAGTCTCAGGGTCTTTTCCGTAACACACAGGCCGAGTTCCACCCCTAGAGGCAGAGGGAGAAACTCACAGGGAAGACGCCCCTTTCGGAGCAGAGGGGGTCAATGTAACCAGGTTCCAGGGACTCTTTTCCTGGCCAATCCTACCAGCGCTTCTGAAGAGTGGCACAACTCCTTTCCTCTGGAGGTGGTTGGGGGTCATTTCTCCTTGTACCCTTCTGCCTGGCTAACCATCACCACTGATTCTTGGGTACAAAGGATTATAACCAGAGGTTATCATATCCCCTTCGATCTTTGTCCCGTCCCTTCAAAAAATCTTCCTGACGTTCCACCCAGTCAAAGGGAAGAAGCAGCACTAGAGATAGAAAAGCTGCTAAGAAAAAGAGTCATCCAAATAGTCCCTCCAGACCAGATAGGATCCGGATTCTATTCAAGACTATTTTTGGTGCCAAAGAAAACCAGGGACTGGAGACCAATTTTGGATCTCAGTGTGTTGAACAAGTTTGTAAGGGTACAAAAATTCTGGATGGTCACAATACAGTCTAGCCTCCCATTTTTGGAAAAAGACGATTGGATGTGCTCGATAGATCTTCAAGATGCGTACTACCACATAAAAGTGGACAGGCCATCAAGAAGATTTCTGCACTTCCGTGCGGGAGCCAGTCACTACCAGTTCAGAGTACTGCCCTTCGGACTCTCTACAGCCCCCAGAGTGTTCACAAAGTGCATGGCAGTCGTCACAGCTCACTTGCGACTACAAGGATTCCAGGTGTTTCCATACCTAGACAACTGGCTCATCTCTGCCCCCACCAGACATCTACTGGAAGAAGCCCTGGCATACTCTCTCCTCACTGCACAAAGGCTAGGCATAACCATAAACTGGCAAAAATCCAATCTCACCCCATCTCAGTCCACAAAATTCATAGGGGTCATCTTGGATACAAAGAATTGCAGAGCATCCAATCCAGAGCACAGAATTCTAAGGATAAAGCAACAACTGATCCCAATCCTTTCAAAGGAGAAATCCACAGCTCACTCTGTCCTACAGCTGTTGGGTTCCATGGCAGCCTCCATCACCATTGTCCTCCTGGCCAAGTTTCATATGAGGCTTCTACAATGGCTACTGCTCACCTAATGGTATCCTTTTCAGCATCCTCTTTCAGCCAAGATTCAAGTAACCCACAAGTGTAAACAGGATTTAAATTGGTGGATGACCCACAACCCATCACAATGGTCTCGCCCCTCCCCCCCAGCAGCCCAAGGCTACAGTGACCACGGATGCCTCCCTGATGGGGTGGGGGGGCTATGTCAGGGACAGACAGTCTAAGGCACTTGGTCCGAATTGAAGGCCCAACTGCATATAAATGTTCTAGAGCTGAGGGCGGTGCTTCTGGCATTGCAAGCTTTCCATCCCCTGCTGCCGTCTGGGATGATTGTGATACAATCAGACAACATGGCGGTGGTCTGGTACATCAACAAACAAGTGGAACCAAATCTTACCCCCTTTGTCAAGAGGCCATAAGGATATGGCAATGGGCGATGGCTACCAACCGTTTTCTTCTTTATGCATTCCCACCTATCCCCCTCATTCCTCAGTTTCTGAAGAAAGCCCGTCGGTTGAAGAGCAAGGTGATCCTCATAGCACCATATTGGCCTCGTCAGATTTGGTTCCCCTTCCTTTGGCCTCACCTGCTAGATCAACCATGGATTCTCCATCCAACCCCGGAGATGATCTCACATCTGCAGAACCTGATTCATCCCACCTTGGACAGCCTGAAGCTCACAGCTTGGCTCCTCCAATTCCCTTGATTGCCAGGCAGAATGATCTTTCTTTACCAGTATAGGACATTCTTATTGCATCTCATACGTCTTCCACTAGAATTACTTATCTAAGCAAGTGGAAAAAATGTACCTGTTGGCTGAAAGAAAAATAAGTAGATCCTGCTCAGCAGCGGTGTCAATAATACTAGAGTATCTGGCCAACCTATTTCAATCAGGTCTATCAGCCTCTACCTTTATTTTATTTTTATTTTATTTTATTTTACATTTGTTAACCGGGAGAGTCCGACTGGACACAGGTCCATTTTCAGCGGAGGCCCAGGGAGAAAAGCTCCAAGTTAGTTAATTTACAAGTTGGTTAAATCATTTGGTACAGATGTAATAAGCATCAATAGAGGTTAATGTCAACATTACAAGTTGTCAGTGTGATTTTATGCAGCAAATAGTCATACACAGTTAAATATCACATAATACATAGGTCACATAAAATGATTGCTAGATTCTTAGTCTACACAATAGGTCATAAGTAGGCAGTCATACAAAAATAATAATTTTTTTTTCTTTTCCCTAGTAGGGAGAGCATCAAAAGAGCAGGTGTTTCCTAGGAAAAAGTTCTAGAGTTGGTTGTTTAATAATTAGAATTCATTTGGCTGCAATATCTAATTTCCATGAGGGTGTCCAAGACTCCTCTCTTATGTCACACAAATTATGCAAGACCTTCATAAAAGGTGTAAATCATTTGAAGCCCCCTTTTAGAGAACCTATTCAACCATGGGACCTGTCATTAGTTCTACAAGCTCTGACAATGCCACCCTTTGAACCAGCTTCTTCTTGTGACCTCAAATATTTGTCATGGAAAACCTTGTTTTTGGTCGCCATTACTTCTGCCAGATGTATCTCTGAGCTTCAAGCCTTATGCATCAAGAGTCCATACTTGATTTTTCATAGACATAGAGTGTCTTTGAGAACTAATCCTTCATTTCTGCCAAAAGTGATCTCTGAAATGTCCATTAATCAAACCATTGAATTTGCCAGTTTTCTTTCCCAATCATTCAAACAGAGGAGAGTATTGCCTACATACCCTAGATATTCACAGGCAAATTCACTTTTACTTGAACAGGACTAGGTCCTCTAGTAAATCTGACCAGTTATTTTTGACCTTTTCTGGACCTAGATTAGGATCTGCTGTTGCTAAGGTCACATTGGCTAGATGGTTGAAAGAATGTGTGACCTTCATTTATACAGAACGACATTCGACAAGGTCGGTGGCAACTTCTGCTGCCTTCCATGCCAGAGCTTCTTTACATGACATCTGTGCTGCTGCAACTTGGGCTACGCCTCATACCTTCATCAATCATTACAAATTGGATTTGGCCTCCAGGGGAAGAGCATATTTTGGTGCAATGGTGCTCAGGAATGTCCTTCCATGAGAGCCTCCCAGGAATAGAGGTAGCTGGGGACTCTGTCCCATACGTAAGGAATGAACAAAGATTAACAATATCAGATAAAGAAGTCATGTCTTACCATAACGTTCCATCTGTATTGTTGATCCTCGTTCAGTCATTACAACCCTCCCTCCTTCCCCCTCCTGTGGCTTCTAGTGGATCTCACCATCCGGTTCTTTTAGGTCATTTGACCAGAGGTAGCCTCTACCTTCTTCTGACTTGCAAACTCAGTCTGAGGTAACAGGGAGAGGGGAATTCTGGGTAAGAGTTTAGCTCGAGAGTTTGTAGCTGACGCAAGCTTGGAAGATGGCCGGCTCAGTTCCGAGGTCGGAACCGATACCCATACATAATGACTGAACGAGGATCAACAATACAGATGGAACGTTATGGTAAGACATAACTTCTTTTTTCTAGCTCTCCTAGTATGAAAACAGTAACTCAGAAGAGAAGGCCAGTAGACTTGTGTTTATGGGTAAATTTCAGTAACTGGCTAGTAAGTGCACTTCCTGGATGCCAAGAATAAAGACATACAGAAGACCTGGAAAAACTTAGCTACAAAAAGTGAGGAAGAAATACTGACTGGCGAAAGATCTTTAGCTGTTCAGCAAAAAGCAATACAACCTTCAGACATGACTTCCAGTAACCTACAGGAATATATAAGACAACTGCATACAGACCTGGTTAAAATAAAACACTGATTGAGTATATCAGCACAAACAACAAAAGGCTGGGAAAAATGGAAGAAGCTTTAAACAGATATTCAAGATGAAATGGTAAAGCTGCAAAAATCAGAGGTTGAAATAAAGAAAAGGCTGGCTGACAAAATTGTGGCAGAAGGACAAAGTACTAAAAGTGGGAGACAGCAGAGTGTTTTTGGAGAATGATTACTCATTGTACACCGGACAGAAGAGGAGCTAATTTATTCCACTGTTCAGGGAATGTCAGGATGCAAGTATGAGATTCAAACTGCTGTACCCAGCTGTTTTCAAGGTATTTTTCACTGGAGGGACAAAATCATTTTTTGATGAAGTACATGCTAAGGAGGAATCTGCGGTGGTGGTGCTGCCGTAGCGTTGTTGCCTCACAGTAGGACGTTGTCCTGTTCGATTCTCAGCTAGAGCGTCTTCTGTGTGGAGACATGCGTGAATGGGCGTACCTTCATTGAAGGTTGTGCGTCAGGGCTGGCAACTCGGCATGCAAAAATCTACTGCCAATCATTAGTGGACCGGAGTACTGTTGTGGCAACCCCTAACCAGGAAAAGCCAAAAGACACAACAACAACATGCTAAGGAGGAAATACAAAAGCTTGTCCAACAAAAAGTAAGCTGTGAAACAGAAGATTCTCCTTCTTGTTTTTCTGGTAATAAAGACCACAGAGGGACTGTACCTTTGAAACTTTTTTAAATTTTTCAAAAGAAAATGTTGGAGAGAAGAAAGGGAGCACAAGAGTTGACTAAAAGAATTGAGAGTACATTGGAGATGAAGCAGAGACAGCATTTTGGAGATGAACAGTAATAAAACCAGTTACTTAATATGGGAGTACAATGCAAGAATTATATTTGTGAAATATGACAGAACAAGAAAATCTGAAAACAGACTTTTTCAAAATGTGTTGGACTTGTGGGAGACTCTAAAGCATATGTCCTACTTCATGTCATTAATGTTCGGGGAAGTGCTTTGGGAAAGGGAAGAGGAGGGAGAAAGTTAACTGTAAGTAAAGATTTTTTTTCTTAAATAGCACCAATTTTGTAGCAAGTGGATGTTCATCGTGTTTCACTGTTGCAATCCTTACAAAATGGTTTATCCAGCTCCTGGTAGCCCACAGTCGGCCAGAATACCAAAGTCCTTGCTATATGATGTGGGCTGCCTTCAGTTTGGGCCTGATGTCAGGACATCAGGTACAAAGAAAGGTAGCTAACACCATTTCCTCAGTCTTTCTTGCCAGGGGGCCCAAAGCAGAAGCATTTTGCATGAGTGTCGGTCGGCCGAGTACCTTCTTTTTGTATCCAACTGCTTAGTTGAAGACATCCTCAGATAAGTACCCCATTGGGAACCCTCTTTTCTTGCTTTAACGAATGTCAGAGAAAGTTAATAACTGTCTTGCCTGTGGAAAACAGATTCCGCACTGTGATTTTCCCTCCTATTGTATTACTTATTTGGGCTTTGAGCATGACGTCCCTAACTGTGTTCTCTGTGTTTACTTCAACCCATGTACCATATGCCATAGAGCTAGGATCTTGTTCATGCATTTTGGAGTTTGGCCTAAGTTCATCGGTATGACGTCTTCTGGTCTCCTGACTTCAGATGTTCCTAAGAAGCTCAAGGATAAGGACCACGACAGGCTTAAGGTCAAATTAGCCGACTACATCCCTGTTAAGTTGGTTGTCGGTCCAGCGGTAGTCAGTGAGGTGCTTTCTTTGCCCCTGCAGTCCACAAATGTTCAGCAGCAGGCATCTGCGGAGACCTTTTCTGAGTCCTCCATAACGCAGGCTTCCACTTCTTCTTCTGACCCTCTGTCAGTCTCCGCCTCAGATTGATCCGGAGCTGCTAAGCAGGCGCCAGTTTCTGAGGCCTCTTTCCTTTGCCCGGAGACCAAGTCCAGACCGATGACCTTGATTCAGACTTCTGCAGTGGCTAAGCCTCCTGCGTCCCTCCAGCTTTCTAGCAGGATTTCCAGCTGAAAATCTACTCCAAAGCAGGCGCTGGCCTCCCCTCAAATGCCACAGTCTCAGATGATTAAAATGGCTAGTGATCTCTTAACCCTTATCAGGGGCTGTCAGCCACCTCCTTCTAAGAGGGCCAAGGAATTGTCCCCAGAAGTTTTGTCTGCCTCAGACTCTGAGGTTTCCAGCAACTCTGTGGATGAAGAGGGAAACTCTCAGCTTTTTTCTGGTTTTGAGGATTCCGATGCAGAAGACTCCATCCCTTCTGCCTCCTCTCAAGAAGATTTTTCATTTGGAGATACTCTGAATACTTTTAGGGAGCATTTTAAATGGGAATGTCAGGACTACCCTCAGTCTAAGAAACGGATTAGGGAATTCTTGGATTTGCCACAACATAAGCCTTTGGCTATCCCTCTGGTTTTGGAAGTTGTTGATGATGTTTTCATGGAGAATTCTTTGACTCCTAATTCTGTTCCTCCTGCTCCCAGAAAGCCTGACAAGCGTTCCTGATTCTCATCAGTTTATTTTCAAGAATCCTACTGCTGATCCAGAGATTATTTATCAGGGCCCTAAGGGTGATAAAGCCACGGTTGCTAAAAATCCTGTTCCTTCTGACAGGGAATCTAGGGCCTTGGATAGATGGGGTTAAAAAGGTTTATACTTCTTCCACCCTGGCTATTAGGTCTGTTAATTGTCTTTTTCATATGCTTAAGTATCAGCAGCATACTTTGGAGGCTATTAAAGCTAAAATTGCTGGTGTTCCTTCCCTGATGGAGAGTAAGGACATGCAAGATTTATTGAATTCTGCCACTCTTGTCACTAAACATTCCCTACATTGTGGTTTTGACACTTTGGAGGCTTCTTGCAGGGCAGCAGCCACTGGTTCTGTCATTAGAAGACATGCTTGGCTCAGGGAACAGCCCCTTTCTGAACCTGTCAAATCTAAATTACTGGATGCGTCTTTGCACAAGGACAATCTTTTTGGTAGCAAAGCAAAAGAGGTGTTGAAAAAGTTGGAGGATAAGGCCATATCTATGCAAACTGTTAAGGACTTTCTGCAAGTTCAGCCTCCTCATTTTAGTAGACATTACCCTTCTAAGAATTGGACTTTTCCTGACCGTAGTAAACAGGTCGCACTAGGCCTAGGGGTTACAGGTTTTCTAGAGGATAGACTTCCACACCTCAAAAGGCTAAGGAGTGGCAGGCTTCCTCTTCAAAATCGGGGAGTTCTAAGCAAACTTCCCAGAGCAAGCATTCCCAATGACTCCGGCCTTCCCCTGCCTGCCTCTGCAGGCCCAGGGTTTCCTTTGGGGGGAAGGTTAGCCTTTTTTGCAGATGTCTAGTCCACCATCACAGACGACAAATGGGTTCTTAAGCTAGTATCCCAAGGCTACAAGTTCTCCTTTCACACCTTCCCTGTCCACCAAGGATACCCAGGTATCCCCCCAAATCAAAGGGCAGAAGCAGAAAAACAAGTTTCTTCTTTGCTAAACCTGGGAGCATTAGAGCCAGTTTCTGCACTACAGATAGGCCAGGGTTTCTACTCAAGACTTTTCCTGGTTCCCAAAAAAGGGAGCGCCTGGCACCCTATTCTGTATTTGTCCATTCTAAACACTTTTCTGGTGATTCCCAAATTCAAAATGCTCACTCTTCAGCAGTTGCTGCCAATGCTGGCCAAGGATTCCTGGCTAGTGACTTTGGATCTCAAGGAAGCTTATCTGCACATCCCAATAAGGGAAAGCTGCATGCAGTTCCTTTGCTTCAGGGTGGGGAACAGGCACTTCCAATTCTCTGCACTGTCCTTTGGCTTATCTACTGCTCTCAGAGTTTTTACAAAATGCCAGGCTCCAGTCATTGCTTTTTGCAGGCAAAGAAACATTCAAATTTACCCTTACTTGGATGATTGTCTTATTCAGGCAAACTCTCCAGAGCAACTTCTACAGGATTTGGACTTTGCAAATAACCTTCTCACCTCTTTGGGCTACACCATCAATGAAAAAAGTCAAAATTGGTACCCGCCAGGGAGATTCTATTCCTGGGAGCGAGCCTGAACACAGCCGCCCAGATGGTATTCCTCCCTCAAGAGAAACAAATATATCTTTTGAATTATTTCAAAAATTTGACAAGCATGACCCAGCTCTCTGCAAGGCAATTCCTGCAAGCCCTGGGATTCATGGCTTCATGTATTCTGATGATTCCATATGCCAGATTGCATATGAGGAAAATACAATGGTACCTCAAAAATCTTTGGTGTCAACACACGCAGGATTTGGACTTAATACTTCCTTTGATTCCCTGCCTGCAGATGGAGTTCCTTTGGTGGGCAATGGCCTGTGCACAGAACAAAGGTCTGCCTTTCTGTCCACCTCCTGCCAGCCAGACTCTCAACACAGATGCCTCAAACTAAGTTTGGGGAGCACATCTAGAGGGCAGATGCATTCAGAGGATTTGGAGCTCTCAACAGGTTCATTTGCACATAAATCTGAAGGAATTGATAGCAGTCCAGCAGGCCTTGATGGCTTTCAAGCATCTTATCTCTCCTGGTACTCTTCTGGTCAGGACAGACAACACCACAATTATGTGGTACATCAACAAGCAGAGAGGGACTCACTCTTACCCCCTGTGCAGACAAAGCATGAGACTATGGTCCAGAGCAGCTTCCATGGGCATTCATCTGATAGCTCAGTTTCTTCCAGGAAGGCGCAACACCTTGGCAGACCAGTTGAGCAGGCAGGTCCTGGATCTTCATGAGTGGCAACTAAACAAGACCATCTTCTATTGTATCATTCAGCGTTGGGGCACTCCCCAGGTGGATCTCTTCTCATCTCCAACCAACCACCTTCTTCCAACCTTTTGCACCAGGGATCATCACAACAAAGCTTGGAAAGTGGATGCTCTGTCCTTCCCCTGGACACAGCTCTCAATCTATGCATTCCCTCCTCTGTCTCTTCTTCCCAGAGTGCTGTTAAAGATAAGGGACAAAAAAACCAAGGGCCATCATCATAGCTCCAGACTGGCCCAGACAACATTGGTATCCACTACTTCACAGAATCTCCCAGTCTCAGCCTTGGCATCTTACTTTCATACCAGATCTCATGGTTCAGGAGGGGGGAAAAATTCTGCATCCTCATCTTCAGACTCTGCATTTGGCAGGTTGGCTCATAATTTAAACCTTTCCCATCAGGCGGTTGAGGTTCTTTGTGAGGCCAGGAGGCCTTGTACTAGGAAATCTTATGCAGATAAGTGGAAAAGATTCTCCATTTGGATGCAGACTAGATGGGAAGACCCTTCTCAACCTACTCTTCCTCTTATTCTTGATTATCTGGCAGGCTTGCTTAATGGTGGACTTTCCTTCTCTTCTATCAAGATCCATGCTTCAGCTATTTCTGCTCATTGTTCCTTTGAGCATCCCATTTTCTCTCATCCCTTGATGAAACAGTTCCTCAGTGGGGCTAGCAATTTAAAGCCTCCCAGAAGGGCACCTACTCCTGCTTGGGATCTCAATTTTGTTCTTGAGAACTTACTCTGCCTCCTTTTGAACCAGCTGCCTCAGCAGACCTGAAGATTCTCTCCTGGAAAACTACCTTTCTTTTGGCTATTACTTCAGCTAGAAGAGTTTCTGAGCTGCAGGCCTTAATGGCAGTGGAGCCTTTTATCATTTTCAATGTGGATCGGGTTTCTCTTCGAACTAATCCTTCCTTTATGCCTAAGGTGTTTTTTAGCCTGTCTCTTAACCAGTCCATCCACCTGCCTGCCTTCTTCCCTAATCCTCAGAATAAAGGGGAAAGGTTACTGCATTCCCTGGATGTGCATAGACAGCTGATATTTTACCTGAATAGGGCTAAACCTTTTTGAAAGTAGAATCAGTTGTTTGTTAGTTTTGCTTCTGGATCTCAGGGCAAAGCTATTTCTAAATAGACCATTTCTAAGTGGATTGCTCATTGTATTCACTTTTGTTACTTACAGCATGGCAAGGTTCCTCCTCAGAGTATTAGGACCCATTCTACTAGGGCAGCCTCTACCTCAGCAGCTTTTTTAAGAGGTGTGCCTACTAGTGACATACTGGAAGCAGCTACCTGGACTTCTGTCCACACTTTCACTAAACATTACAATTTGCCCTTGTTTTCTAAGTCCAGGGCTGGTTTTGCCACTGCAGTGTTGCAGGGCATCCTTACCAACCCTCAAATAGTGGGTGTTCCTCCTCCCTTTTGTTTTTTTACTGGGCTTTGGGAATCAACCCATTTTATAAGGACTGCAACAGTGAAACACGATGAACATAGTAGAGTCGTGTACACTTACCATAAATGTAGATGTTCGAGTGTATTCACTGTTGCAGTCCTGGTCCCCCCCTCCATTCCCCCTTTTTTCCTAGGCACAGACTGTTTTTTGTTTTCTTTTCCTGGTCTAACCTTTTTTTTTTGGGGGGGGGGCTCCTGACAATTAAGGCAAAAAAACTGAGGAAATGGCATCAGCTGCCTTCCTTTGTACCTGACATCAGGCCTGAACCGAAGTTTGCCAATGTCATATACCAAGGACTTTGGTATTCTGGCCGACTGTGGGCTACTGGGAGCTGGATAACCCATTTTGTAAGGACTGCAACAATGAATACACTCGAACATCTACATTTATGGTAAGTGTACACAACTGTACTTTTTTTTTACATGCTATAAAGTTTTTCTTCTCTTATTTTTAAGTGTAATTGGGATTATAAACAAGTGCTGCTGAGTTTCTTTCTCCCTTCTCTCTCTCTCTCTCTCTGTCTGTCTCTCTCTCTTCTTGTTCAGTTTTTAAGAAATGTAGGTACTGCAATGAATTAAAAAGTCTGATTAAAAAGCATGATAAAAGAAAAATGTATGTGCTTTTTCTCATTCTTGTATGGCAAAATGACTGGATTAAAGACCTTTGATTTAGTAGCAAGTTTTAAGAGAGACAGTAAGTAAATGAAAAAGAACATTGAATATTGTGAGGCTTTTTTCTAGCAAATACATGTATGCTCAATAACAATTGTGCAGCTGGTCTTTATTTTCCATGGAAACAATCTGATAAAGAGAAACTGGCTGCCTGGTTCTCATATCTGCATGGAGACAATCTGATACAAAAACTGTCTATAGTCTGGTGGAGAGTGATTGGCTGAGGAAAAAAAGCAAAGAGAAATTGGCTAGGAGATAATGTTCTCTGAAAGCATTCAGGGGGTTTGCCAAAGTAGATAATGTTCTCTGGAAGCATTCATGGGCTTTCACAAGGTAGTTATTGCTCTTTGAAAACATTCAGGGGTTTTCCCAGCTGGGAGAGCTATAAAGATAAGACAAAGCCAATCAGCACTCAGTAGAAGCACAGGCTGCACCTTTAAATTAGGTTAACTCAAGTCTGTGAGTGTGAATTTCAGTTTGGGACTTTTGTTCCTGTTATGAGGGTAAAACTTCAATATTTGAAGGTGTACATAGTTTTGTGTGTTAGTATTAAGTTAATAGGTTTTATGGGGATATTGGGGGTGGGTTTTTGAGGGCTTTCAATAAAACAAAAGTATTATAAGATGTGACATAGGCTCAAATGTATATGACAAGAAACAACTGTATAGAAGTTCAACCTACCAACCAGTGTATGCATGTAACACAAAACCTGGAACTAGAGATTTAACAAAAAAGGTGTTATACATAAAAAAGTGAGAATGTTGTTTGTCTTTTCGGCTTTTCCTGGTTAGGGGTCACCACAGTGGAACTCTGATCAGCTAATAATTGGCAGTAGATTTTTATGGTGCCAAGTTGCCAGACCAATGCCCAACCTTCAGTGAAGGCACACCCATTCTCGTATGTCTTTTGGAGGCCACTCGACCACAGGGAGTACATGCAGACTCCACACAGAAGGCATTCCAGCCGAGAATCAAACAGGAGAACCTCTTGCTGTGAGGCAACAACGCTACTGCTGTACCACCGCGCCTACATAATAACTTTTTAATACAATGATGCTTTCTCTAGTGTCTTTAAATGTAAATGGCCTCACAGATAAATACAAAAAAGAAAGAGTAGTTAACTATATTAAAAAGTAGAGTGCAAATAGTCATGTTGCAGGAGGCATGCTTAAAAAGAACTAAACATGTTAATTTGATAAAGAAAGGTGATCAGGATGGTTATTCAGTGGAATACCTGGGACAAAGGAAAAGAGGAATACTTATATTAATTGCAAGAGGAGCTCCAATAGTGGCAGATGAAGATAAAAAAGATAATGGCACATTTGTAGTGCTAAGGGGCTACTAGCAAAGGAGGAGAATTATACCGGCATGTATTTACATTCCACCTAAAACTGCTATAATGGAGCTTAAGAAAATTCTGGGAGAAATAGTCAGCTTTCAGAAAGGAATATTACTTATAGGTGGGGACTGGAATTTGATTTGTAGCAGTGAAGATGTGTCTGGGGGGCCCAGAAGGGAAAATATAACAGAGGAGGGTGGAGTTTTGAAGACACCTATGAAATATTTGGCATGGAAGATGTGAATTTAGTAATAGGAGTTCAGAGTGAATTTACATATTATTCCCCAAGATATAAAAATTGGGCTAGGTTAGACAGAATTTACATTTCACAGGAACATGTGCATTTAATTGAAGGTCTTGATACCCACCCAGTAACTATTTCAGATCATGTGTCAATCCAAAAATGCAGAGTAATGAAATAAAAATGTGATATTGGCGCTTTTGCACCTATCTGTCAAAAAGAGAGGAATTTAAGGAATGGGTAGTGGAGAATATTCAGGAGCTGAAATTTCTTCTGAAAATATAGCTAGGAAGTGGGATTAAATTAAGGTGGAGCTTAAAAACAGGATAGAAATAAAAGAAAGTGAGCTATGGTTAAGAAGTAACAAGAATTATTTAGAAGGATTGGCAAATGTTAAAGTGTTGCAGAATAGGGAGAATCTTACAGAACAAGAATAGAATCAACAGCAGAATGCTAGGAAGAAAATAAGAGATTACCTTGATAATATGCATGAGCTTAGAAAGATTGCTATTAAGCAACTGTTTTTTTTTTTTGATAATAGCACTAGATCACAAAAACTTTAACACAGCAACTCAGGCAACAGAAAGAAAGTGCTGTCGCCAAACTTAGGTTGCCTATAACAAAAAGGGTAACAAGATATCCTGCAGAGGTGTTAGAAATATTTCATAAATTCTGTGAGAGTCTCTATAATGCAGAGAAATATGGAAATAAAAAAAAGATACAAATGAAAATGTTTATGGAAGAATTAAATATGCCAAGGTTAGAGGTAGATGAAGCTCAATTACTAACAGTTAAGACAGGAGGAGATGAGATAAAAATTGTGATGCATAACCACTCTACAGGAAAGTCCCCAGGAATAGATGGTATTCCTGTGGAAGTTTGGAAGCTAGGCAGAAAAAACTGATAACGATCTGGAAGGTATTGTTTAACAGTATCTTAAGAGGAGAAGTACCACTGTCCTAGAAGAAAGCAGTGGTAGCTGTAATACCTAAATAGGGTATGGATCCATCAGATCCATCTTCATACACGCCCATTTCAACATTAAACCATGAATATAAAGTGTTCATGTCTATAATGGCTAAAAGAATGGCAAAAGTAATGCCAAAACTGATAGATATGGATAAGTGTGGTTTTGTGGAGGGGAAGCAAACATTTGACAACATTAACAGAGCACTGATGATCCAGAGGGAAGCAGAATGTAAGAAAATACCATTGTCGTTGGTGGGTCTTGATGCAGAGAAAGCATTTGACAGAGTAAGCTGGGACTTTATGAGCAGGGCATTGGAAGCATTTGCATTTATTGAAAACATTTTAAGGTTGATTAGGAGAATATGTGTGGGATCAGAGGCAGAAATTAAAGTGGGTGGAGTCCTCTCTGATAATTTCTGCTTGAGCAGAGGAACCAGGCAGGGGTGTCCTCTTTCCCCTTTATTATCTGCATTATATTTAGAACCATGGCAAAGAAAATAAGGGGCTCAGAAATTCAGGAATATAATTGGTCTGATAGTCAAGAAAATCTGGCTTTATTTGCAGATGATATTATTTTGTAGCTGACAAAACCAGAAAAAGACATTACAGTGTTGGGGAACATTTTGAAAGTTTCATATCTTTTCAGGATACAAAATTAATGAAGCTAAAATAAAGGCAATAATAGTAAATGATGTCCCCACACATGAACTGCTTCAGGAATACCCATATTTATGGGGACATGATAAAATGAAACATTTAGGAGTATTGATTGAAAATTATTCTAGTGTGGCAGCTAAGGATATGTGGGAAGAGACCAAACCAAAGGTAATACAAAAATTGAGAAAATGGAAGCTTTGTTATATGATATGTATAGTAAGATGCAAGCAGTTAAAATGTTTTAGTCCCTTTAGTCTTACACACAGGTCAGGCATATTTTTATCAACTGGAGAAGAAGTTGTGGGTAGCAATTAATAAAGAGCTGAAGGACTTTATCTGGGAGGGAAAGATGGGAAGAGTCAAGTGGGATAAGTTGATTCTTCCAGTAGAACACGACAGACTGGCCTTACCCAATTTGAAGGGGTATTTCAGAGCTGCACATTTAAGACTCCTATACATAATACAAACAAAAAATATAATTCAAAGTGGAAATAGATAATGATGAAACACGGAGAAGCTCAAGTGACAAGGAGAGACTGGAATTCTGGATGCAGGCCTTTAAGAAGAAAAACAATAATCATGCAGAATATTATATCCATAAAGTAGCAGAAAGTATTCTAAGAACTAAACCAACACAGGAATGGAGAAAGGAGATTCTGCAGATAGGCATGACTGCAATTAGGGATACAGACAATAGGCAAGAGGGGGTCCAATTTATTGGAGAAAACTGGCAAAGGAACCAAGGTATTGGGAGCAAATAACTAGAGAGGGAAAGATGATAGAATAGGAAGACACCAAGAATTTATTTGGACTACAGGCTAGAGATTGCATTCATATCAGGGACTGATATCAGAGTATAGGCAAAGAGAAAGAAATAAGGGGGTCCTAAATGAAAGACCAGCAGTGGTAGAGTTTTTAATAGACTCTAGAACAGAATCTGCCATTGAAAAAGGAACAATTAGTAGAGCATATAAAATATTGCATGATAACTATAAGAATCAATCAGAGGCGGTTAGAAAGGATTGGGAATAGAGATTGTATAATCAATTCACAAAGAAATAATGGGAGGCTATATGTATGTCTCCCAAATATGCAACAAAATCTAGAATATTTATGATTTTTGCTTAGAAATGTCATAGATATTTTTGTACCCTAAGTAGACTTTAAATAATTTTTCCTCAGGTAGATGTTGGAGGTATGCAGGGGAAAGAAGAGGTAATTGGGAACATATTTTCTGGGAGTGAGGTGAGTTGTCAGACTTTAAGGATTCCATGTGGGATGCACTGTCAGAGTTGCTGGGTGGGCAGATTGGTCTGATGAGGTAAATGATTTTTCTGGGCTGTGATACAGAATTGGAATTGCCCAGACATAGTAAGGCCTTGTTGTGTCTAATAATGGTGGCTGCCAAAAAAGCAATTACTAGAAAATGGAAAATACAAAATCTCTAACAACTGTATTGGAAGTAGTGAATATAGTAACAGAGATAAAACAACTGGAATTGAGATATTTAGTAAAGGGTAGGAACAAACTACATAGGAAAAAATGGGAATTGTAGGAACAATACATACAAGGGAGGAATGAGGTCCAAAAGGTGGCAGGACTTAAATGAGCTATGTAATGTTTGAGTGAGAAAGATTGGGTAGATTATAAGTGATGTGTAATGTTTGCAACTGGGAGTGTGTTAGTATGGTTTGTGATGTAAAATACTAGTGACTAGGATTGTGTCGGTATGGTTTGTTTTCATTTATATAAATGTATGATTACCTATGTAGTAAGTGAATGGTTTAATAAAGATGTCTCTTGTTTAAAATAAAGGCAGGAATTGAATAATTTATGTAATATTGCTTAGGTTATGTGATATATAGCAATATATGTGAATTATAATTTTTGTTATGTTTATATAATTTGATTACTTTTATATGAATGTAAATTTGCCAGTGTCACAAATGAGGATTCAATAAAGGTGTTTAGAAAAAAAAAACAATATGAAATTTTTAGCTATGGAAAAAAACTTTTGAAACAAATAAAAAATGACCTAATGATATAACCCTAAAACATTCTACCATGCAATAACATATTCCTAGTCTGCTGAAAAAGATGAACAAAGTACGTCTCAAACTCTCCTTAGATTAACAACACTTATAGGTTCATAGGTTCACAGGTGTGTACTCGGCTAATGGCCCTGGAACCTTTACAAGCCTAACCCAAAAAATTGCCCAGGCACCGTGCCACCCGATGTTAGTTCACAGTGCCCCTATCCAGTAGGGCAACTGGAATGATCCCTGGAGTGAACGTTTTTACCCATCCACTCGTCAAGATTTCTCTTGAAGAGAGCCAGCGAGGTGCTCTGCTTGACATGAATGGGAAGCTTATTCCAGAGTATGGGCAGTCTTTGGGAGATGAACCTGTCCCTCCAGCATGTTCTGTTAATTGTGGTAATGAGGTTGTGATTTCTGGAGCATGTGGCGTGGGGGGATTGGGATTTTTTTAGGTGTAGCATTTCAAGTAGGGCTGGGTCGGACATGGCTTTGTAAGTCAAACAGAGATCACCTCTAAGTAGATGAAAAGAGACTGAAAATAGCTGAAGTTTCTTGAGTCTGTCCATGTAGGACGTGTTTAAGACCTAGGATACTTTTTGTGAGATACTTTTGTGGCCTCTCCAGCTGTCATAGGTGTCTGGTCAGGTACATGCCAAATGGGATGTTATATTTGATGTCTGGTCTAATGAGGGATGAGTAGAGAGGGATGATGACCTCTTTCTTCCTGGATGCAAAGCCTTTGTTTATAAGATGTGACATGTAGAAGGACTTTCTGACCACAGTGGCAGTGTGATGGTCGAAGGTGAGGTGGCTGTTGACCTGGGTGCCCAGATCTCTTATGGCCCCTTCAGTGTTCAGCGGGCTCTCATCAACGTGGTAATTCATGGGAACTGAGTTTTTTCCAAAGGGGATGATAATGTATTTTTTGGCATTAAGCTTAAGGCCATGGTTCCAATACCAGTCATTGCTCTCAGAGAGGCTCTTTTGTAGGATGTCTGCATTACTTTGGAGTTGATAATGACTCCTAGCTTGCAGTCATCAGGAAACTTGTCAGCCAGAGTCCTTCTGCGTTGGCCTGGACTTCTGAGAAGTAGATGACAAACAGGAGAGGGTCCAGGACCGAGCCCTGTGGGACTCCACTCATGACTGGTCAACAGTCTGACTTGGAATCCACAACTTTTACTCTGAGTCCTGTCTGTGAGCCAATTTACAACCCACCTATTGATGTAAGGATTGATGCCCAGTTTGGTGAGTTTATCAATGATACCTGAGTGGGGAATGGTATCAAAGGCCTTGGCTTGGTCGAGGTAGGCTGCATGCACTGCCTTACCCTCATCCACAGCCTTGGTGACTGCCTTGAAGAAGTCAACCAGGTTCAGCAGGCAGGATCTCCCCTTGACAAAGCCAAACTGTGTGGGGTCAAGAGTTTGGAGATTGCCTATATCTTTGTTAAGCAGGTCCATGATGATGAGTTCCATAGCTTTGCATACCAGACTCATCAGTCTAATGGGGCAATAGTTCCCGGGGTCTGTAGCTGCTCCCCCTTTATAGAGCAGGATGACTGTAGCAGTGCACCATTCATTAGGGATATAGCCTGAGGTAAGGCTGAGATTGAGCAGGGCACACAGATGAGGCACCAGTTCATTTTGTAGCTCATGTAGGATGCATCCAGGGATATTATCAGGTCCATTAAATGCTGTATTATTGGCTTTGGATAATGTAGGTTTTACCTGTACCCCAGAAATGGTGGGTACCAGGCTTTCTTCTGATATTGTGATAGGGCCCTTGGGGGGGAGTGGTAAAGTTGGCACTGAATCTGTCGGCCAGTATGTTGGCTATATCTGTTGGCTCAGTATAGGTGGTGTTCTTGTGCAATAACTCAGAGCAAATCTGGGTATTGCTTTTGAGGTTTTTGATATAGCTATAGAAGGCTTTGTGGTTGTTTTTGGTGTCAGCCTCAAGTCTGCCTTCATAGCTGCCTTTAGAGGATTTGATAAGGGATCTCAGCTTTTTGTTGAGACTGATAAGGGAGGTTTTCCAGTCTTGTGACTTCATTTTTTCTGCAACAGTTTCTTCCTTCTGTTGTAGAGTTTATTGATGGCTGAGGACCACCAGATTGGCTTCCTTTTTTTGGAGGAGAGTGCCTTAGTTCTATTTGGTATGGCAAGGTCCATGCATTTGTGCACATGCTCATACAGTGCATTGGTGTATGATTTGGCAGTCATGCAGCTATTTTCCATTGGCATGGTTGCTGATAAGTTGGCCACCTCTGGTTCTGGAGCCCAAAGTCAAGACGTTTTTCAGGGTGGTCACCTTAGCGGGAGTGTAGGTGAGATGGAGATTTCCATGGTGATCGGTTTGTGGTCAGATTTAACCAGGGAGGGATTGACTATAGGTGTGGAGCAATGGTCTCCCATGTTGGTGATAACCAGGTCGAGGATGTTGCTTCCTCTAGTGATGGGTCAGAATGAGCTGGGCCAGGGCATTGGAAGTGATAAATTCCAGAAAGTGCTGGGCCTGTACATTGGTACTTGAATAGTTTTCCCAGTTGATGGAACGGTAGTTGAAGTCACCCAGTATGAGAGCATTGGGTTGGGCCTTGATAGATTCCAGGGTGCTTAGGAACTTGGAGTGAGAGTCTAGGGACATGTTTGGGGTTCTGTAGCAGGCTATGACTTGTATCGCTGTCTTACCCAATGTTAGTTGTACCTGAAGTATCTCGGATGCATTATGCTGGGCTACCAGTCTAGAGGTGTATATATCCTTTAAGAATATGGAGACACCACTGCCTTTGGAGCTTCCGGACGTATTCTGGGGCCGAAAAGTGTAGAATGAGTTGTAGCCTGGGAGCAGAGAGGTGCTTTCTGCCTCTTTAAACCAGGTCTTCATTACAGCACAGATGGCGACATTCTTCATTTTGAGGAGAGCTTCAAGCGAGTGCATCTTGAGATTTAGACTTCTAGCATTGAGCAACATGACCCTCAGATTACATTTGTTTGTAGTTGTTACGGTGGAATTTTGATCTTTGGAACACTGCCTAAAAAAAGGCACTATAGGGGTGGCAAGAGCCTTAGCCAGTAACCTGAAACCCAGGGACAACAGGTGCAGACCATCTCTGGCAAAGCATCATGTTCTGTTGATCATGTTGTCCCAGGCAGACAGATACTGGATCCCTTTAGAATGACACCAGAAACTTAGCCAATTGTTGAAGTCAATCATTTTCTGCTCATACTGTGGTATCATTCTGGGTGATGGTAGAATACTGCTTAGGGCTAGGTTCATACCTGCCTGGGCCACATAATCTGAGAGTTCCATCACGTCTCTTTTCATGTAGTCCTGGGAGGTAAGTCCCAGGTCATTCACACCCACATGGACAATGAGTCATATTTGTACTTGTTGTGGAGTGACCTGAGTGCATGTATGATGTGGCAGATCCTGGCACCTGATAGACAACTGACTGTCACCTCCTCCTTGTTCAACCTAGTGAGTGGGACATAGGTTCTGTATATGTCTTGTGTCTTGCTTCTGATTCATATTAATGTGTCTCATATTTTTAGTATGCATCATCTTAAAAAAGCCCATCAGTGAGTTATTATGAATAAGAAAAGTTAAACTGGTGTTCAGAATTCTTGTTATAAATTGACCAAATTCAATATCTCTACAATCATCTTTCCTTGTACCGCACATTATCTCCCTGGTCTACTATAGGGAGGAAGTAGTTATTTTCATATGTATTAATTTATAGGTCAGATGGTGTATATTTTTTCTGTTTTATTTATTATGTGTAAAGTTGTTCATAGGATCAGAAGTTCATAAATTAGTACCAGGCTAATTGCTCCTGTGAGCCATTCCAATCACAGCCAATTACCCCATGTGAGAATCAAACCCTGCACCTTGTGCCTATAAGATGAACACCTTAACCACTATGCCATCCCTTGTAGGCATATTTATATTCTTTAACTATATACACAATTTGTTATTCTGAGCACTTTCTACTTCTGTTTGTATACTATGGCTTGTACTATTACTATATTCCTAAGTTTTATATTTTAGCTATAATCCTAGGGTAGAATATCATATACTGGAACATTTGTATTTACCCTTATATATTTGATACTCTTTAATCTAGTATTATTGTTAGAATCAGTCCTTTAGACAGGAAGAAGTAACCTGGACAGTTCTTAGAATTTTCAGAACCTCCGCAGCATCACAAAAGTACTCAAGACTCTAATTAAGCTGCTTCAATCTGGTCCTCATGACAAGGGCTTGCAAATGAACAGTTTATCAGCTACAGTTCACAAAAAAAAAGTTCATGAGTGAATCCAAGCCACCTCTACATTATACATCAATCCCTCAAACCCTTCCAAACCAGTAAAAAACAATAAAAAACATTTCAAAGTATGTTAACCACAAAAAGCTATTGTATTTAGAGACAATATTTAATGATTCAGTTAGCACTATTTATATGAGATGTTTAAAATAAAGCAGACTGTCATTTTTTAAAGGAGACATAGCATATAAACTTGCATTAAAAGAATAAGTTATGTGTGATCCATGTTTAACTTGCAGAAGTGTGAATGTTACTCTAATTATTTGATAACATGCCAATAATAACTTTTATATGGGAAAAGCAGAAAGACACAAACAATATGTAAGAAACTATATTTTTTTATACTTTGTTTATATCATAGTATAACTTTCCTGGATGCTTTTGCATGTCAAGTATAGTATCAGTAGCAAGCACTCAGAGCTATGTAATAACAGGCAGTGGTTTAGAATGCAATTCGCTGTCTTTTGCTTATTATCTAACTTGTATTCTTTGATATCTTAGCATATGATTCAAAATATTATGATTATTTACTTTTAGACAGGAAGAAATAACCTTGACAGTTCTTAGCATTATCAGTACTCCCACAGCATCACAAAAGTGCTCATGACTCTTACGTTGTTTCAAGCTGGTTTTCATGATAAGAGCTTAAAAATGAACAGTCAATAAGTTGCAATTCACATAAAAATGCTTCAAAGTGAATCCAAGCCATCTTCACACTACACATCAATCCGTCAAATCCCTCCAAACCACCAAAAAAACCCAACAAAAACCACCTCAAGGTATCCCAACCACCGAAAAGCTATTGCATTCAGAGAAATAACATTTAATAATTCAGTAAGCACTATTTGTATGAGATGTTTAATATAAAGCAGACTATCATTTTTTAAAGGAGGCATAGCATATAAACTTGCATTCAAAGAATGACAGTTATGTGTGATCCAGGTTTAACTTGTAAAAGTGCGAATGTTACTCTATTTATTTGATATCATTCCAATAATAACTTTTATATTTGTAAAACGCTGTATTTTTTATACTTTGTTTATAACATGGCATGTCTTTCCTGGGTGCTATTGCATGTCAAGTATACTATCAGTATACTACTGGATCATTTTAAGAACCCAGAATGTAACCTAACATGCCTCTTTAATGTTATTTGTTGCATCTTTTATATTTAATAGTACATTACTCAGGTCTATATCATATCATCAAACTCTTAATATGTCAAACACCTAATCATCAAACCCTAATCACCGAACTACCTACTCACCAAATGACCTATTCATTGAACTGTACATCATCTAAATGTTTTAGTAGGCCAACACTGTGAAAGGTAAACTTATGTTGTTGCAGGGGGCTGTGCCCCCCACCCCATACAAATGAAATATTTCAACTCCAAGATCACATTAAAATGAGATAATGGATAAATCATGGCCTGTTAGCATATCAATCACACAACATTTTTTCAGGATGGCTAGGAAAAATCTTTTGATGATTTCCAGTCAATGACTAGGTTCTTCGGTGAATAGGTAGTTCGATGATTGGCATTCAGTAAATTAAGTGCTTGACGATATGATATGTACCTCATTACTCAACTATGCCAAGATATCAGAAAGTGTGCCACCTAACAAGTTTCATCATAATAATGAAAAATGAATAGTTTAACCTTTTAAACTCTAAATGAAAATAAGTGGCTTTAATTTCATATATAGCTAAAAGAATCAAACTCTTAACATTTTAAAAATAAAAGTAGTAATTATTTGAAGTAGGGGAAACAAAGAAATTATTTACCCTGTAAAAAGTAATATTCCGCATCTTTTCATAAGTATTCAAGCACTTCATTTAAATTAATAAGAATTCTTAACCATGTAGTACATTGATTTTCATTTGTCCTTCAGTGCTTTACTGTTTTTTGTCTTTTATTAACCAACCATTGCTTGTTACAGTTCTCTTCAAAGAAGTTGATAGAGTTCAGTCCATTTCTTCTGTTTTTTTCTAGGATTTTATTTTTCCTGTATAAAGTCCATTGCATCTGCCAAGGTGTCAAAAATCTTCTCTCCTTCTGAAAGGCAAATTTTTATTTTTGCTGGAAACAAGATTTGTGTTTTAAGATTGTTTTTCTTTTAGCTTTTAACGTGGCACACATTCTTTTCTCTTTGGCATCACTAATGTTGAATAATCATTGTAAATCTTATAGTATTTTCTTTCATTTTAACTGGATAATTAGTCCATTCAGCTTTTGAGACTAAATCCTTATCTCAACTTGAAAATATTTTGATCTCTAACCTTGGTGATGGCGGGGATTTTTAAAGATGAGTTGGAACATGATGTATGTGCCCTTTCAATGTCAAAGACGGTCATGAGATACCATATGCTGACCGTCTAAAAAAACTGCAACTATTCTCTGTGGCATATCGTCTACTCAGAGGCAATTTCTGCTTAACATACAAGGCCATGTCAAGCCCTGAGCTGTTGGACATGCTCCACTTAAAGAAATCCCAATCCCTCAGAGCCACATGCTCCAGGGATCTAAACCTTGTCATCACAATGAACAAAACATGCTGGAGGGATAGGTTCCTGACCCAGAGACTCCCCATACTCTGGAATAGACTGCCCATACATGTCAAGCAGAGCACCTCATTGGCCCTCTTCAAAAGGAACCTTGATGATTGGATGGGAGCTAGGAAATTCACCCCAGGGATCATGTCAGTTGCCCTGCTAGACAGGGGTTCAGAGAAGTAAATATTGTGGGAAGAAATATCCAGGGAATTGTTATGACTAGGCTTATATAGGCCCTAGGGCCGATAGCCTAGTACCAACGTATGAACCTATGAACCTATAAGGAAAAGGCTTAAGACAGATTCAAAATTTTAGGCAGCCAGGTATTAAGGAATTGAATCATATTGTCTCCCTCTTCTTTTTCAGGAATCCAGTAAATCCCGTTTTTATTTCTTCTAGATCTGTTCTGTCTTCTACTTTTTTCCAGGAATAAGTTATTTTGTTTCAGAAGAAATTCAGTGTTATTCTCATGTTCAAGTAATCTTGCATCAAAATCAGACATTGCCTTTCCTATACTCAAGATTTGTGATGATTGTTGTTTAAGAGATTCACTCAGCATTTCAACTTGTTGTTTATATTCTTTTTTAAATTTGTCCATTTTGCTGTCTAATTTATCTATCTTTACAGATAACCCATTGATGATACTTAGTATAACTTCTATGTATTTTTTCATTGTACTATCCTGTATACTGGGTTTAGAGTGGCTCATTCTGGGACAATTAATTTTTTCTAGTTTTCTTGACAGAAAAGGCAATTAAAAGAGTTTCAAACTTATTTTTTGTAGTACATCTTTCAGCAGATACTCAGGTATAAAGTCATCAAGTTTTAAAACATTCTGTTTGAGTTTTGTTAATAAAAATCCTGTCAGAGATGTTAAAATGAAGTGAGATGTTAAATTGAAGCAGAGCTAAAACCAGTGCTGTTAACTGCTCACCACCCCCCCCCCCCCATGTATAATATTTTAAGTGATATAACTTTTATTTAATTATTCCACCTTTCTGGGTAGTGCACACAAATTAACTCCTTTCCTAAGTACTTTGCATAGCTTTAGAATTTTTGTTGCAAGGATCTTAATTAATATCTACTTGCTGTAAATGGATACCATACTATATAAGTACATGATTATTCTCATAAACGTATTTCTAGTGGTCAGTAAATTTTATTTTATGTGCATTGCAAACCTTGGTAATGTATGACCCAACATGCAGTATTTCATCTTTTTTGATAATAATTTAAACTTGGAGATAGTGAACATATCATAGCTTCCTTTATAGTTTTTCAAGACTCTGTTAACCTTAAACATTTCATCTTAATTTGAAGGTTATTTTTACTTTTTTCATCTTTATTCCAGAATGCAAAGGGAATTTTACTGTTTCTACTGAAATGCAATACCCTTCCACTCTAGTTCTCACAGCTTTGTGCGCTCCCAACTGAAATAACATTCAGAAGTAGGCATCATCTGCTTGACTGATACAGTGCAAATGTCAGTAGTATGCCAATATTATACCAGTTATAATAACACATAAAACTGTTGTTGTGAACATTCAGCAACACTCATACGTTGTATCAGTTATAACAACAGTTAAGAATGCAGTTATAACAATAGTTCTAAAACTATTGTTCCAAACATTCATGTTTGTCACATATCTAACACACGTAGAACTATTTCTCACATATACAATTCATTGATTAATTAGACATCTTATGAATATGTGAATTGTCACCACATTACAGGCACAGAAATTACAGTATGTGCCATATAGAACATTTTATTTATTTTATTGTGTTTATTACTGGGCTAGTGCACTGATTTCAATGGATCATTTACAAACACAGCCCAGGTGAGGATATCACAATGTTAAAAAGAGATACAGATTTATAGAGTGATAGAGTTTAATACAGGGATAGATCTATGCAAACTTTACAGATGTATACAAACCTTATATATGATAAGTGAAAAGGCAAGTTACAAGCAATGTAGATAGTAGTGCAAGTAATGCATATATTGTCACTTTGGATCCTGCCTAGAAATTCCCTTTAATAACAAGGCACAAATTCTCCAAATACTGTTGCCTTCTGCTTTTGTATGTCAACCCCTTTAATATCCATACTTCTTTATAATTTAGTTTGGAACCCACAACTACTCCTTAAACCTCTTATAAAAGTGAAAATTGCATTGGAAACTGCTGGTTTTAGCATTTGAGGTGTGCTTCCCCTTCAACATCCTCACTTTTTTGTAAAAATATATGAGGGCAGTGTAACTTGATATAACTTGGTATAATACCTTTGTTTTTGGAAAAGCAGCAACAACAAAATTGTGTCATTTTTTTTCCAAGAAAGATTGTACAGTTTTTTCAAGTTCTTTTTTCATTATTGTAAAGTTATTCCTCATGAATTCATGCTCAATAGCGTTATGTAGGTAATAAGTTTTATTTATTGTATCTTATCTGCAGAATTTTTATTGTTATCATTTTAGTCATCATGGATTGGGAGGGTCTACAGGGAGGTGACAGCCCTCCTTGCATGTATTATAACAGTGGAATTATGGAAATAATATTAATTTATTTAATTATTTTTATCTTTATGGGTTTTTTTTAATTTTCCATGCTTTCACTTTGAGCTTACTACTGTAATTGGAACTTACTATGCGGGCAAGTTGCTTGTAAAAGGAGGATAAGTATGCATCATAACCATGTAATTACCTAGCATAAAACTGTAGCAGCTATTTTAATTATGTGCAACATTCTTTTTTCCTTTCTTTACCTTCACTAATTCATGTGTTATTTTCTCTGTGTACTTCATGTACCTTAACAATTTCCTAGCCTGAAGTATCATATTGATACCTTAAATTAAACATCCCCCTTTTCATTGTGGTTTAGATCAGTGGGTGCAGTTTTTTTTCTGTATTTTGGATTATATCTGAATAAATGGTCACAATATGACTTCCTTCAGCATTTCCTTCATTGTATCTTCTATGTCACTCCCCAACCTTTTTCTTCAGCTATCTTGGATTTCTGCTTTTAACACTTTTACCATTTCCTCTGTCTGTGCCAGCACACTTTTTAATCATTTTTTTAATTCTTCATTCTTATATATGCTTTAATGCTGATCCTTATCACCATTACATTTTTTGGCTTTATTTCAGTGCTATTCACAAGATTTTGTGCTTGCACCTTTTTGTCATTATTATTATTTATTTTTCATGTCCTCCTCATTTCTTCTTTATGTGTTACAATGCTATTTCATTCATAGTTGTTGGTATTTCTATTTTTCCTGACATTGTTCAGTAGTCATCTCTAAAATGTCCTTAGTAGTTGTCTTTTCCATGTAGTCTTCTTTCCCACACTTTCTCTTTTTTAATCACCTTTATTATATTATCACTTAAGACATAGGTAAGTATACATTAATAGAAAAGAAAACAAACCAGATTAGCATTTTTCTATTTACATACATTATACATAACATACAATTTATTTATTTATAGCTACCATCAGTCCAACATTATATAAATTGCTCAGTTCCTGTCTTCCCTTAAACCAGACTCATCCTCCTGAATGTTATTCTGCATGTATTGTTCCCACAATTTCCATTTATTTCTACTTAGTTTGCTCCTCTCTTTTTCTTAAGATCCCTCTTTCATTTCTTTTACCTCTTTTACAGTATACAATACTTCAAATGTAGTTAGTTTACCCTTTCAGATCCATTTTCTAGTAACTGTTTTTAGCAGCCACTAGAATTAAACTTAACAAGGCCTTACTGAGTTTAGGCAATGCAGATCCTCTGCCCCAGCTCAAAAGAATAATTTCCTTAGTTACAGCTATTTACTCACCAGATATTTCTAACATAGAACTCTGTAGGGTATTTTTTTAATCTTCCCACTCATTACACTCTCAAAACATATATTCCCATTTACCTTTCTTCCTCATCACATCTCAAACATTTGTTATCTTCCTGAGGAATCATTATTTGGCATCTGCTTGGGGGCTTTAACAATACCTGTGCAAACACTTGCAAGCAAAAATCCTAAACCATCTGGACTTGGTTGCATACTTGGGAGTCATACATATGTCCTGCCATTGTTCTTTCATAAATTGCTTTTCCAGTCTCTCTTTACAATCTTTTTTTAATATCATCACTTTGATTCTTCTAGTTATAGTGCAATATTTTATATGCCCTATTAATTATCCCCTTTTAACAGTGCTTCTGTTCTACATTCAAGTAAAATCTGTACTGGAGCAGGTCTTTCACTTAGGATTCCCCTATCCCTTTCTCTTTTTCTTTGTTATACTCTGATGTCAATCCCTGATATGGAAGGCAGTCTCTAGCCTGCAGTCCAAACATCTTCTTGATCTCATTCCACTTTATTACCTTTCCCTCTCTAGTTCTTTTCCCCCAATACCTAGGTTCCTTTGCCAGTTTTCTCCAGTAAACTCCAGCCCCCTGTTGCCTATTTGCTGTACCCCTACTTGCAGTTATCTCTATTGGCAAAGTATGCTTTCTCCACTATCGTTTTGAGTTTGTTCTTTGAATATTTTATGCTACTTTATGAATATAATATTCTGTATGGTTATTATTCTCTTTAATGATTTGCATCACAAATCCCACTCCCTCCTTTATTTCCTGTTCTCCCCCCAGCTTCATCATCATCCATTTCCACTTTGAATTATAACCTTCTGCTTGTGTTATATAAATGACCCATAACTGTGTAGCTCTAAAATATCCCTTCAACTCAGGTAATGCTAAACCACCTTGTTCTACTGGAAGGATCAACTTATCCCATTTAACTCTTGCCCTCTTCACCTTCCAGAAAAATTCCTTCAACTCTTTATTAATTATTGTCCACAACTTCTCCTCTGGTTAATAAAAATATGCACAGCCTGTATATAAAACTAAATGGACTAAAAACATTTTCACTGCTTGTACAGCACTATCCATATAGATAAACAAGAACTTCCAGTTTATCAGTTTTTGCATTTTCTTTTGTTTAGTCTCTTATCACATATCTTTAGCTGCCTTAACAGCAGACATTTTAATCCATATTCCTAAATACTTCATCTTATTGTGTGCCCATAAATATGGATATTGTTGAATCAATTTATAGGTAGGTAAATAATTAATGGCTACAGCCTTTATGTTGTCTTCATTAATTTTATATCCAGAAAAGACTTGAAACTATTGAAACTGTTTCAGAATGAGCCAAAACACTGAGATGTCCTTTTCTAGATTTATCAGGTACAAATTAATATCATCTGCAAGTAAAGACAACTTTTCTGGATTACCATGCCAGTTATATCCATGAATTTCTGAGTCACTTATT
This sequence comes from Protopterus annectens, assembly GCF_019279795.1. Classification (NCBI taxonomy): domain Eukaryota; kingdom Metazoa; phylum Chordata; order Ceratodontiformes; family Protopteridae; genus Protopterus; species Protopterus annectens. The sequence continues at coordinate 1,182,699,964 of NC_056743.1, read as the reverse complement.
TTCTTTGAGAATGGCACTAAATATAAAGCAAATAACAAAGGGGAAAAAAGACACCCTTGCCTGATTCTTCTTTTCAAACACAACTTATCATAGCTTCCCACTTTCATCCTTGCCTCTGATTCTTCACATGTCCTCCTAATTAACCTTATTTTTATATCAAGGATTGTAAATGATTGCATTTCCCTCCTCATAAAATCTCAACTTACTATGCTGAATGCTACATTAACATCGACCAACAGCAGTGGTATTTTCTAATAATCTGCTTCCCACCGGATCATCATTGCTCTATTAATGTTGTCAAATGTTTGCCTCCTCTCCACAAAACCACACTGATCCATATCTATCAATTTTGGCAACACCTTTGCCATTCTTTTAGCTCGTATAGACGTAAACACTCTATAGTCGTGGTTTAAAATTGAAATGGGTCTATATGAAGCTGGGTCTGATGGGTCTTTACTCTATTTAGGTAATACAGCCAACACAGCTTTCTTCCAAGATGTTGATGCCCCCCCCCCCTTAAACTACTGCTAAACAAAATCTTCCATAACCTTGGTGCTTTCTTCCCACCTGACTTCCAGACTTCCAAAGGAATACCATCTGTTCCTGGAGACTTTCCTGCAGACTGATTATTAATCAGCATTTCATCTTCTCCCCTCCTATCTTAACTGTGAGTTGTTGAGCCTCATCTTCTTCTAACCTTGGTATAATTAAGCCTTTCATAAATGTTTCCATTTGTGCTCTTTCTTGATTTCCACATTTCTCAATTATACAAATTTTCATAAAATGTAAGAAATATTTCTGATACCTCTTCAGGCTCTCTGGTTATTTTACTTATTATAGGCTCTCTAAGTTTGGCTACAACCCTTTCTTAAATAATTCTTATTACTTTGTAACCATATCTCTTTCTCGTTTATTTCTGCCCTATTTTTAAACTTCATTTTCATTTTATCCCACTCACTAGCTATCACTTTTGAAAAAATGTCTGTCCTCTCTAATAACGCTTGAATAATTTCCACTGCCTATTCCTTAAATTCCTCTCTTTTTAACAGGTAGGTGGGAAAGTGCCAGTTTTGCATTTTTACTACATTACCCTGCATTTTTATCTTAGTCTTTATAGGTGCATGAGCTGAAATATTTATTTGATATGTGTTGAATCTTTCAATTGAACGCATATGCTCCTGTCAAATATAATTTCTAGCTAGTCTAGTCCAGTTATTTTACCTTGGGGAATAATATGTACATTCTGTCCAAGTTCCTATTACTGAATTCATGTCTTCTCTACTAAATGCTTCATAAATTTCTTCAGAAATCTACTGTCTTTTGTTATATTTTTCCTTCTAGGTCTCCTGTTACATCCTTACTATTAAAATCAAGTTCCAGTCCCCATCTATAAGTAATATTCCCTGCTGGAAGCTGATTATTTCTCACAAAATTTTCTTAAGCTCCATAATAGCAGTTTTTGGTGAAATATAAATATATGTCAGTGTAATCCTCCTCCCTTGCTAGTAGCCCCTTACTACTATACATTTACCATTATTGTCTTTTTTTTTCTCTTCTATCACTGTTGGAGACCCTCTAGCAATCATTAATATTACTCCCCTTTTCATTTGCCCCTGATAGCCTGATGAATATTCATCCTAAAAATTCTTTCTTTGTCAAATTCACATGGTAATTTCTTTCCAAATGTGTCTCCTGCACATATTACCTTTACTGTTAAGTTTTCCCTTTTAGTGTCCTTCTAAACATGAATAAAGTGGGCCTTATGCTTTACAGTCCATCCACAAGTTTAACAAAGTTAACAAAACTCTGTTCTTTCTCAGCCACTTTTTCTTGCAAAGCCTTATTTCACAAATGTGATTATGCCTTATAGTCTCCCATACTGTGATGTTTGCAGATGACATTGTGATATGTAGTGAGAGTAGGGAACAGGTTGAGGAGACCCTGGAGAGGTGGAGATATGCTCTAGAGAGGAGAGGAATGTAGGTCAGCAGGAATAAGACAGAATATATGTGTGTGAATGAGAGGGAGGATAGAGGAATGGTGAGGATGCAGGGAGTAGAGTTGGCAAAGGTGGATGAGTTTAAATACTTGGGATCAACAGTTGAGAGTAATGGCGAGTGTGGAAGAGAGGTGAAGAAGAGAGCACAGGCTGGGTGGAGTGGGTGGAGAAGAGTGTCAGGAGTGATTTGTGATAGACGAGTACCAGTAAGAGTGAAAGGGAAGGTCTACAAGAGGGTAGTGAGATCAGCTATGTTACATGGGTTGAAGACAGTGGCACTGACAAAAAAAGGCAGGAGTCAGAGCTGGATGTGGCACAGTTAAAGATGTTAAGATTTGCACTGGGTGTGATGAGGGGAAACAGGATTAGGAATAAGTATATTAGAGGGTCAGCCCAGGTTGGACAGTTTTGAGACAAAGCCAGAGAGGCGAGATTGCATTGGTTTGAACATGTGCTGAGGAGGGATGCTGGTTATATTGGGAAAAGGATGCTAAGGATGAAGCTGCCAGGTAAGAGGAAAAGAGGAAGGCCTAAGATAAGGTTTATGGATGTGGTGAGAGAGGACATGCAGGTGGTTGGTGTGACAGAGCAAGATGCAGAAGACAAGAAGTAATGGAAACAGATGATCCACTGTGGTGACCTCAATGGGAACAGCTGAAAGAAAAAGAAGTTGTCTCCCATGTATTCACTAATTTCAGTGTTCTTGTCTTCTTCATGTTTATCTTCACCTCCCAACACCAGAGTCTAGTTCAAGTCCAAAAGTATTCCCGATTGTTTTAGTCAACTTCTATGCTTTTTTCTGCCTCTCAAGCATTTTCCTTTAGAAGATTGGAAAAGGTTACACTGGCAAAGTCTCTCTATGAGCTTTATTGTCAGAAAAATAAGAAGTGGAGTCCCTTTCTGATTGCTGGCTCGCATTTTGTTGGATAAACATTTATGTTTCCTCCTTAGCCTGTTCTGCATCCAAAGATTTCTTTGATCTACCAGAAAAAATATTCTGAAGACAGCTGGACACAGTGGCTTGAATCTCACATCTGCCTATTGACATTCCCTGATTGCTGGGAAAAAATGCTTCTCTTCTGCCTGGTGTACAGTGAATAATCATTTTCCACAAATGCCATGTTATCAGCAATTTTAATACTTTTCCTTTTTTCCACAGATTTGTCAGGATCAACTCTTTCTGCTGATAGGATTGCATCTTTACTAATACAGGTCTTTACTAATACAGGTCTTGACTGCTTTCTCATGGCCAGGTTTGGAGCATTCATTCATTGTGCCCTTTCAATTAACAACTCTTGCTGTGGAATATAACTCTAGTTGCTTATTTGTGCTTTCATAAAATTAATACAGTCTATTCCTTCTAGTTTCCCTGGTACAGCAGAAAATCTCATGTTTTCTCTATGTATGCAGTCTTCTAACTCTACCGTTTTTGAAGCAGCTGTTCTTAAGAACCTCATACTTAGCCAGCATTTTCTTCATTCCAGCCTCTGTTTTTTGCAGTTTTATCAGATCATCTGAATAGTTAAAGATTCTTCTATTTTTCAGCCTTTTACTATTTGAGCTGATATATTCCTTAAATGTTCCATTTATTTTAATTGCCTCTGAGTACATTTGATTTATTTTGTCCTCTAAATTACTGGAAATCATCTCTTGTATCAAAGCTGAATTTTGAACTGACTTGCTGAACAACTGCTGGATTCTTCCCAGCCAGGGTTATCACTTCACCTTTTCTTGTTGATTTATTTCAGGTTCTCTAAATTATTTCCTTGCTGGCATCCAAGCAGTGTACTTATTAGCCAGTAACAGAAATTTATCCAAGCTGACAATACCACTGGTTGTTAATTCTTAGTTTATATTTTCACACTGGCAGAGCTGAAATTAAATTGTTAATCAGTATGAAACCATATTAGAAGGCCCCTTACACCATCTGTTTGATCCTTTTTTCCCATGTGTGCTATCATTCTTCAGTAGCATAGATAGGGCAGGGCAAAGGGGGCAACTGCCCCAGGCATAAAGTATTAGGGAGCACAGTCAGCTGATCCTGATCACTCTTCTGTGTATATCAGCATTAAAATGCAGGAATTGCATTTGCAGTCAAACCTGAACACTATAGAGCTCCATTTGTGGTATACACTGCAATAACTGCTTGTAAAAAGTCTGCTACTAGGAAATCATATATGCATAGGTAGAAAAGATTTTCTAGTTTGTGCCTTTCCAAGAACCAGGACCTTTTTAAGCCTTGTTGCCTAATTAAAAAAGGACAACCAGTGCAATTGTTTTTTTTTTTTTTTGTTTTGTTTTTTTTTTGTTTTGTTTTTTTGCTATTCTCACCATAACAAATCCACTACCAGGCAGGGTTAGGGCTCTACTAGGGTTTTGGCTTCTTTTGTGGCTTTCTGGAAAGGGGTGCACACAAAGTGTTCTAGAAGCAGCAAGTTAGTCCTCTGTACATACTTTCACAAAGCATTACAAACTAGGTTTCTTTTCCAGTACCAGACCAGGCTTTGCCAGAACCATTCTTCTGGATTATTAAACTTCTTCCTCCTCCCTACATGCTCCTAAGCTATGGTAATCTACCCTGATAGCTTAGGCTACTGCAACAATGATCTAATATTAAACACAGTACTGCTGTATAAGTTAACGTACCAATAGAATAGGTATTTTAATAGATCACTGTTGCAGTATCCATCCCCTCCCTTCATACCTCGTGTTTGTTTTGGGGTTTATTGCAATGGCGTGGATACATACATATAGCATCCTTGGTATTACCTTTTTCTTTTCTAGCTGGCCTTCCTTACTGCGGCAAGAAAGCTCTGAAGCTTTTGGCTCCCTAACTGTCTTTTTGTAAGAGGTTATGCTAATGCCCCTGGTAGTTAGGGCACATGGAAGGTGCACTTAAGCTCTGAAAGCTAGCCAGTTGGATATATCCTTGGCAAGATATAACCTTAATACCTCAGGCTACTGTAATAGTGATCAATCTTCTTATTAAAGCTGTATTTGTTAAAATGATGCAGTTCATTTACCTTAATTACTCTTGATTATTTGTATTTCTTTTCAAAAATGTAAGATAACATATGCAAATATCCTCATGCTTGCTCCAACAACATACAAGATGTGTTTGCTATGTTCCAATAGGGAATTTTTATATTAAGAATAGCCCAGCCCTTACTAAAGCAACCAGTAAGACAGCTACCTACCAAACTGTCAAGCTGCATTTCTACAGTTAATAGCTTTTTATTGATTAGAGTTAATTTACTCTAGTCCTCAGGTTAACACCTGTTATATATGAGATATCTGGCAAGCTAAGAGATGAGTGATACACCACACCATAAAACGTATCTCAACAATTTATTCAGAGCTTTATCTCAACAAGACAAAAAACAACAAAGAACGGATTAGCGCTTTCAGCTATCAAAGCCTTCTTCAGATCCACAGTCAAAAGCCCCATCTCAATCTAATATAAAGCATATAACAGCCAATGACAAAAAACATGTAAACAAGCTGCTTTGCTCTAACCAATACAAGTGCTTATACAAGTGCTTCATCATCCAATGTGTTTCGTTATTCTAATTAGCTTTGACTAGCAAGTTAAGATGAAAAATGTAAATTAGACTTCGCTTTCTCAAACATCATTGGTCTCAGCTAGCAAATGAAAGCAGAAATGTAAATCAGACTTTACTTGCTTAAAAATCATTGGTTTACTTTAAACATTAGACAAAACCTAGGTTTAAACTAGCAAGTTAGGATGGAAAATGTAAATTAAACTTCACTTTCTCAAACATCATTGGTCTGGGCTAGCAAATGAAAGCAGAAATGTAAATCAGACTTTGCTTACTTAAAAATCATTGGTTTGCATTAGACATTAGACAAAACATAGGGAAACTTATATCAAAAAAGTATTCCCTATCGCTTTCATAAGAATAAAAGCCAAGTTATTTCAAGTTCACTCATCAAAAAGCGCAATTCTATAAAAACATTTAACAAAACATATCTTACTAAAATATAAATAATTAAAACATTTTAGCATTTAAAAATACGTATGCAAAGTCCTTAATAACAAAGTGCTAATAAAATATATAAAATATAATATATCTGTAAATTATGTAATATATACTACCTACATAAAAATTATTAAACAACAGAAGCAGAAAAAATATATTAATAGTATAATCAAACACTATCGTTAAAGATGTCATAAACAATGAACCCTAGGAGCTATAAAATCTGAACAGCACCATAAAAAGATATGACGACCATCTTGAATTTCTATTATAAACAACAGTGACTAGAAATAAAAATAAAAATCTAAATATATATAAATATAATACAAGTCACTAGAACAATTAATAAGGCAATATGGGTCATAATCAGAACCTTCAAACAGACGATAGTACACAATATATAAAAATCATATGATTAATGTGATTAATAGTTGTTAACAAGTTAACCATATGAGAATTATATTTAATAAGCTAGGCTGTATATTGAATAATTTTTCTATTCTTCAAAAACGGCTTGATTGGTACACTTCCATTTAATCCAGGTGGATGATCAGCCCGCAGTCTCATAATCCATTTGGATTCCTCCCGTTCAGTCAAATTCACCAAATCACCTTCTCTTTCATTTTGTTTTAGCTGAGATATTATCATGAAATGAAAATGATGCCCTTCATAGCTTTTTATATGTGTAAATAAAGCATTAGTTTCTTTTCTGGTCCTTATGTCTGGTAAATGTTTGGAAATCCTTTCTTTCATTTTCATATTGGTTTTCCTTACATAAAAAGCTGTACAAACTGTGCAGGTAGCAATGTAAATCACATTTCTACTATCACAATTAGCAGTCCCAGAAAAATAAAATATTTTTTCCTGTGTCCGGATGTGTAAATGACTTGGTGCAGTTCATTACATAGCAGGTCTTACAAAATCCACATTTTTTTTAGTTCCTATAGAGCTTTCTTTTTTCATCATTCTGCCAGAATAGCCTGTTCCTTCCCTATAGCATAATAGTCTTTTTAGACTTTTCTTATTTTTGAACTGAAAAGTTGGAGTTGAACCTACTATGCCTTTTATCTTAGTATCAGCAGTCAGAACCGGCCAGTATTTCTTAATTATTTGGCAGATAGTATTATGGTCAGATCCAAAAGTTAAGCCAACTCTCAAAGAATTCATATTCTTAGTATTGGTATGATGACTCTCATTCCCTATGTTTCTAGTTGAATACAAAGGTCTCCCCTTGCTTTTTCTCAGTTCAGTGGCTTCTATAACATTTGAGTTCACTCTCCTAGTGGGGTAGCCTCTCTGTTCAAAACTCTTCAGTAAACTATTCCTTTCCTCAATAAACTCTTTTTCATCAGTTCAGAGTTTAAAAATCCTAACTGTCTGATTTTCCAAGATATTATTGAAAATATGTTGAGGATGCATACTAGTATAATGCAACATATGATTCCGCCACATTTGTTTCCGAAAGAAACTGGTAGAAATACCTTCCTTCAGGTCTAAGCGTATACTAACATCCAAAAAATCCATTTCAAACCTGGAGCTTTTGTATTCAAACCTTAAAAAATCAGTAGTCTGTCAGATAGTAAACAAAACTATTTAACTGCTCTCCATCACCTCTCCAAACGATAAAAATATCGTCAACAAAACGATTGTATAAAGTAATACGTTTGTTCCATTGATTCATTGAGTCTGTCATCCATTCTCTCTCCCATTGTGCTAAGACCAAATTCGCATAACTATTGGCACAGGGAGTGCCTATGGCTACCCCCCAACTTTGCCAATAGTATTTGCCTTCATATGTAAAGATGTTATTGCTGAGAATTAAGTCAAGAAGTATACAAATTAGCCTAGGATCAGTTTTTTCTTCCATAAGAAATCTTCTGATGGCTTTAACCCCATAATCATTGGGTATAGACGTAAAAAGGCTATTAACATCTAAAGTCACCAGTAATAGACACTCAAAATCATTTACATTGTGTGTAGCTTCATATAATCGCTGTATAAAATATCCTGTGTCTTTAATAACTGTATTAGCTTTTACATTTTCCATCCTAACTTGCTAGTTTAAAGCTAGGTTTTGTCTAATGTTTAAAGTAAACAATGATTTTTAAGCAAGTAAAGTCTGATTTACATTTCTGCTTTCATTTTCTAGCTGAGACTAATGATGTTTGAGAAAGCAGTCTAATTTACATTTTTCATCTTAACTTGCTAGTCAAAGCTAATTAGAATAATGAAACACATTGGATAATAAAGCGCTTGTATAAGCACTTGTATTGGTTAGGGCAAAGCAGCTTGTTTGCATGTTTTTGTCATTGGCTGTTATATGCTTTATATTAGATTGAGATGTGGCTTTTGACTGTGGATCTGAAGAAGGCTTTGATAGCTGAAAGCGCTAATCCATTGTTTGTTGTTTTTTGTCTTGTTGAGATTCAGCTCTGAATAAATCGTTGAGATACGTTTTATGGTGTGGTGCATCGCTCATCTCTTAGTTATTGTTGTGATTTTGCTGAGCAAGCTTAAACGGAACATTCTTCTGCCTTTTTGTATATCTGGCAAGCTGTCACAGCCAAAATGTTGTCACATAGCTTTTACACAGTCTATAATTTTGCCTCAGAACAGTTGTTACAGCTAAGATTTCTAACAAATTGTCACATAGCCAAAATGTTGTCTCGTAGCTGTTATACATTTTGTTAATTTTGCCTCAGCACAATAAAGCTTTTAAACATAGATGAGCTGTTCCATCAGTAGTATTATTGGAGGCCATTATGCCATCAAAGGCATGCTGAAATCTAGTCGCAGCATATATATGACGCCAGTGCTCTGCTGCTTTCCTGTAGCACTGCCACAGATCAGTAGGCTGACAGTTCATTATGTGCTATGATCAGGAAATAGAACAGCTGTCAGAAAAATATGTTCTGTTCACCTATCAGTAGCATTAATTCAGGTAACACAGGTGACAAAATCTATAAGCTACCATTAGCAAGCAGCACAGCTATCAGGGCTATGCTATGGTCCCATATCAGTGCCATTTTTATTGGCCAGAGTAGAATGAAACATGCTAGACCTCTTGAATGAGTGATAGTAATATTAGCTGTTTTATAGATTCATAATAGATTTGACAGGATTGGGTCATTCATAGTCCTACAAGACAAGACAAGATAAGACAAATGCCACTACACAGAAGACTGCATGAAGCAGAGAACAGTAACAGGGCTTCTCATCACGCAGGGTAACTTACAGAAGACATATCCAAGATTGTCTTTATTAGAAACTGCCAGAGCCACTGAATTGGGCTCTATGCTTGAATAGGCACATGTCAGACACATCGTTATATCATACTATGGGCCTGATCAAGCAATCGAGAGGGACAATGACTTCCTTTCATCTGGAGGCTATACCTTTAATGGTTAGGTGCACCAAATAGCAGTTTTTGTAATGATAAGTGACACATGGCAGTTAAAGGAGAGCTTATTATCTGTGAACATGTCTACTGCTTTAATAACAGCATTATCTTTGAGGGAGGCAGTTATCAGTGCAACAGATGCATGGATGTTGTTTCTGAAAAGAGTACTATACTGCATTTTTTGCATTAAGCTTTAGGGTGCGGCCTTTACACTAGGAATTAGAATGATAATGATCATCTTGTATTGATTTGGGTATCGGTTGGGGAGTTAATGATCATACTGAGTTTGTAGTCATTAGTGAACTTTGTCAGTCAGAGCATGTTGGCATCAGCCTCCACATTACCTGTCTGACATTATCTGTATTGTATATGGACAAGATTTCTGTCTTGTAAATTGTCTTACTGTGGAGCTTTTCTCCCGGGGTCTCTGCTGAAAATGGACATACATCCAGTGGGACTATCCCGGTCAACAAATGTAAAATAAAATAAATACAGAATTATAACACAGATAGGAGAGAACCCATCATGCTATTTGTGACAAGTGCAACGGAGTTACAAAAAATTGGGCAACAAATAGAAGACATTCTAATGCTCACTTACACTTAAAGAGCAGGAAGGGGTTAACATACTCGACCAGAGATAGGGTGGAACCTGCACATGAATCAGCATAAAGTCCACAGGAACTGCATTCAGTGGCAGATAGGTGCTGCTTTACAGTAAAAGCATTCTGGGGAATTCCAGGAGAAGAAGATGCAGACAATGATTTGTAACCTGAGAGATTCTGTGGGAAAACCCATCTCTGTGGGAGCCTGTGAATGGGGCACTAAGGCAGCTGAATACCAAAGCCATATGGATTGTCATGAAGAGGAATTTAGCTATAACAAAAGTACTTTTCTATTTTTGATTGTTTATTTTAAAAGCATGAGAGAGTCAATAATTCTGTGTTTGCTAGTTAGAGACTGCAAATGTCAAATGAACTTCATTTTAAAAGTTTCTTTTGAAAAGTCTACGGAGGCAAACTCTTTTATATTGCTGGCATTTTGTTGTTCATTTTAAATAAATAGTTTATGGGTTTTACCAAAATACATGTTTCCTGTATTTGTTTTATAAAGGATAACAAATGCATTTATCAGAACTAAAAATCTATTAGTTGTAGGTACAAGCCTTTTAGAGTTCTTTCTGTAAACCAATTTGCAATCCAGTGGATTACATAAGGGTTGACATTTAATCCACTGGTCTTATTTAAGATAGCAGAGTGTGGGATAGTGTATGGAACTCATGTGATTATAATGGATCTGTACTTATAAGATAATTAATATATTGAGGGGATGCAAAAATAATCAACATTTTATGCGGCAAAAATCAAGGTCATGTTTTTATTATACTATGACTCCTAAGGAAAAACGGAAGCAAAAATCTGTCTGCTGAATTAAGAAGTCTCTGTCTTCCTTGGAGGTGAAATCAAATCTAGACAGCATTAGTGGCACAACAGGCAGTACATTTTTGGTGTTGGAAGACCAGAAGGCTGTGGGTTCTATTCCCACTCCAGGTGATTGGACTGCTGACTCTGTTGAAGCATACATATTTAATCAGTTATAATAATACTGTCTGACATACATGTATATCTCTTTTCTGTCCAGCAGGACTCACTGTTGATGCATTTTTAACACAGGCAACTTTACAAATACATTTTAACACAAGCATATGTACAAATCAGTGTGATAGTCAAATGGCATACCATTCTTTACAAAACTCCAGTTAGCTATGTTGGCATATGTTACAAATGCACTGCCCTACTCTCTCTGGCACAGATGGCACTACTTCATATCACCACAATCCTACTCCCAGATAACTGTGTAACCTTAGACCTCAAGGATGCTTACTATCACTTTCCAATAGCATACAAATTCAGGAATTTTCTAAACGTTTGCATATCTGGTCACACAATCAATTCTCTGCATAATCTTTTGGGCTATTTCACCAAGAGAGTTTACAAAGTGCTTAACTCCTATGTTGGGTCCCTGTACATTACAGGATGTCCACATTTTTGCTTATTTATATGACTTGCATATTTGTGTGGAATTTTTGCCCCAATGCATGGAACCCTTAACAAAGATTTCATCTCTGCTAACCCATTTTGGGTTTCAGATAAACATACAGAAATCCTGCCTGACTGTCATACAGGATTCTGTTTTTAGGGTGCCTTATAGACATTGTCATGCAAAAAGCCTTCTTACCTCAACATGAAGTGGAAACTTGTCAGATATATTCCTGAACTTTTCTCAACTGACTCTGACTTCATCCAGATAATTTATCAGAATTCTAGACCTCATAGCTTCTATGATCCTAATGATTCCACTTGCCAGACTACACATGACAAAAATTCAGTGGTTTCTGAAAAACTGTGGACCCAGCATCTTCACCCCTTAGATTTTCAAATCTCCGTGCTAGGATTTGTAATGCTAAAGAGTTAAAACTACAGTTATAGAGGGATCAGATGGCTCTCAATCCAGAATTCCCTCATCTCTCTTTTCCTACCCCAAAGTAATCAGTCTTGACAGACTGTCAGATTTCACTTGGGATGCAGTTTCTATGGGAGTAAAAGAACAAGGTCTGTTAGACAATTCAGGCAGACAAAAGCACATAAAAGTCAAAGAAATGCTGGACATGATTTAAACTGTAAAAGCCAGCATTTATTTTACCTTTATGCCCAAGAGAGGCTGACCATGACTCAAACTGTAAAAACCTTATATCATCTTTGGCAGCCATGACCTCCTCAGGTGCTTACAGAGAAAACCACAATGATATGGGACTTAAACAAACAACAGGATATCAAGTTGTACCAGTTATGCCAATTAGCAGTGATGGTTTGGGAGCTAGCTCTTCAGCATTCCCTAACTAGTCAGGCCTCTTACATAACTTCAGAGCAAAACATAGAGGCAAACAAACTCATCAGATCCTGGACAGACCCTCAAGAGTGGAAACTCAATCCAGAGGTATTCCAGGAATTGATCCAGATTGGGGGGGGGGCACCTCATGCAGATCTGTTTACCTCTTTTCAAAACAGACAACTAGACAACTTCTGTTCTAGGAATCCTTGCAATCAAGCTTAGAGATTAGATGTTTTTTTTCATTCCCCTGGTCAGGGATGTTCTTACATGCTTTTCCACCCTTTCCACCAATTTCTAAAGAACATCTGAAGATTCAGGAAGAACTGCCAGAAAGCATTGTTGTGGCTGTCTTTTAGGCTGAGCATAATTGGTTCTGCTTTGTTATGGAATTGATCAAGGGCAATTACCACAAACTTCCTCACAGACTAAGTCTACTTACATAGTTCATCAAGAATTTGATGCACTGTAACATCAAGCAACTGCAGCTGTCTGCCTGGCTAATTCAATTTTGATACATTTTAGGCACCCGTTTTCATGAGGATGTGCAGTAGATACCAAAGGAGACAAGAAGGCTTGCTACTAGAAAGTCATATGTTAGCAAATGGAAAAGATTTTCTAGTTGGTGTCTAGCCAATAACCAGGTCCCATCAAGTTTGCACCTCTGTGCCTAAATATCTGTGCACTACTATCATTTGGCCTTCCTTATGCTTCTATCAAAGTGTATCTAGTGGCCATTTCAAGTGGTCTGCCCATGGATTCCCCCTCTTTTTTCTCTGTTTGTGGTCAAATAGTTTATGAGAAGGATGTTACATATGAGACCCCCATGCAAACAGGTGCCTCCATCCTGAGATCGCAGTTTTGTACTAGAGAAACTGACTTTGTCACCCTTTGAATCTGCTTCTTCACCTGAGCCAAACTTCATTACTTGGAAAGCTGTTTTACTTGTTGCTTTTACATCTGCAAGGTGAGTACCTGAGTTGTAAGCTCTCATGTTGGGGTAACCCGATCTGGTTTTCCAAAGAGATAGTCACTCTGTTGACTAACCCCACATTTATGCCTAAGGTTGTCTCAGAGTTCACTTTGAATCATATCCATCAATTTCCCAGTTTTTTATCCAGAACCAAAAAACAAGAAAGAACAGATTGTTCATACCTTGTATGTATACAAGCAGCTCGGGTATTACCTTGACAGGACCAAGTCCTTCAGGAAAGCCAACCAGCTAATTATTTCATATTCAGGGACTAGGAAAGCTCAAACCTGTGCCTAAACATGTTTCCTTTAAATAGTTATCCTCTGCTATTGTGTCTCGTTATTCCCACCTTGGCAAAACCATTTCTGGCAGGGTCAGGGCCCATTCTACCAGGGCCTTAGCTTCTTCAATGGCATGTTGGAAATGCGTACACTGTAGATGTATTCTAGATGCACCTTCTTGGCCCTCCATTCATACATTTAAAAAGCACTGCAAACTGGATTCCATCTCTAGGTCCAGAGTAGGGCATGCAAATCCTGCTCAGGCTATTCTCCAGGGGCTCATAGAACCTTATCCTTCCTCTTCCTGGGATGAATAAGCACATTGCATAGCTGTGTAAGTTGCACTTACCCATAACAGTAGATGTTCAAATTCTTCACTGCTGCAGTAGTCACCCCCACCCCCATCCCCCGTGTTGTACATAGTTGCTATGTGTTACAACTTTTACTGTTGAAATGGTTGCTGTAGTTAGTCTTGTGTTGGTTACAATAGTTGTGGTTGTTTCAGAATTAGCTCCCCCTTTTTTCCTCTTTTGAAGCAAGAAAGTCCAGAAGATTTTCATTCACTCTAGCTGCATTTATGCTTTCCTCAAAAAGGGATTAGCCTATAGGTAACCAGAGTGACTGTGTGGGAGGGATTTAGAACTCTGGGAACCTGGCCAGGTGCTGTTTCCTTGGCAAGATCAACCCATAGGCTACTGCAACAGTGAAGATTTCAAACATCTACTGTTATGGGTAAGACTTACACAACTGCACTATATGTGAGTTCTGAGAATTCATTCAAAAGAACTACATCTGGCAGTAGGATTCCTTTCCTCAATTCTAAAAGATCCCTCTTCAGCCATCAAAAAGAATTTATCCTTGCCTCCTGTTATGGATAAAATGTTGTCTTAGGAAGTGATACAAGCCTATTCTTCCAGGTCAAATGAAAGATTTTACTCAAAAATATTTCTGGGGCCATAGAAAGAAAGTACAGTTGCACAAGTCCTAATTAGCTAAAACAGTAGATGTTTGAATTTCTCACTGCCTCAGTCACATTTTTGTTTTCTGCAGAGGGAACAGTACTGGCCAGTTTTCCAAAGCTCTGATTCCCCTCCCTTTCTCTTCCTATGACAGCTTGTTGGCTGAGCATATCCTGAGAGGGAAGCTGTCAGCTGTGACAGGAAGTGAGTGTTCAGGCTTTTTTGGTTCCACTAACGAGAAGAGGAAGGTACCTATAGCAGCTCACTCACAGCAAGTCAAATACATTTACACCTATGATAAGGAATACATATATGTGCTGTGATGTATTTCATAGTGTGCCTGAGCCTCATTTGCTTAGGAGTTAGAAAATGGAAGATGTGATGTTTGGACAGGAAAATATGCAGATACCGTATAAGATTTGAGTGAAATCCTAACTGCTTTCAATGCAGTTTTTACTACATATTTCTAGGTATAAATTCTTACATAGACACAACTCTGCACTTTTTCTGGAAAGGAACACTGTCATTAAAAATGCTTTATTTCTTTTTTCCAATGAGCATGAAGCACCCCATGGATGGAAATGCCTAATTTTATATATAACTAAGAATATTGGGCAACAAAGTCAGTTGCTCACAGTCAAAGAATATGCAAGTACTGGCTGCAGAATAAAACGTAGGTCTGCTGGATTTACCATCAGTTTAATCCACAGAACACTCTTCTAAACTACATAAACTATGGGTCCTAGATTTGTACATCATAATTAGCACAGTAATGCATGCTTTCATTCATTTTCTGCTTTATCTAATTCAGAGATTCAGAAAAAGTTGCAAAGCATCTCAGGCAAACTGCAAATAAAAAATGGAAACTTTAAAAACACTATGTCAGAAAGTTGCAATGTTTGTGAAGTTGCCGTTTTGTATTACCAGTTTGCCTGAGGCACTTTGTGTTTTTTTCTGTTGTTGTTTAGTGGCGTTTTCAAAACAGCATTTTTTTGGACTTTTTAATTCAGAGATGTAGTGAAGCGGGAGCCTATCCAAGCACTCAGTGGGTGCAAGGAAGTGATGGCAATCCTGGATAAGATGACAATCTGTAGCAGAATACACACGCACACACACACACACACACACACACACACACACACACACACACACACACACACACACACTAGCACACAGTACACACACTTGTGTGGAATATGAAGACTCGCTAGTTCACCTATAACATGTCTTTTGGGATATGAGAGGAAACTGAAGCATCCAGCAAAAAACACTGACAGAGGGAATACTTGCAGACTCCACACATAAAATACCCATCTAGGGACTGTGGACTGAACTGGAGATCAGAGAATTCACCATATGGGGCTTCCTGTTGGTAGAAGAGGCATCCTTCAGTCCCTTGTGGGAATGAGGGATGGTGCAGCGCAGATGCCTTTTGCATGACCTACCCAGGGGCCCATCAATAAGTCAGGGCAGGGCAGTAGGGTTTTAGGAAAAAAAATGAGCCACGCCTAATTGTTGCCTTAATGATGTACCCCCTCAGTTACCCTTCACCTTGATGACGAGGAATGAAAGGGCCAATGGATGAGGGGGTGCTGATGACTGGCAGGCAGCAGGGGCAAAAGCCTACTTAAAAAATAAAAAGAAAGAAAGTGTTCACCATCATTCTAAGAGGATCCAGTATCTGTCTGCCTGGGATGACATGGTCGACAGACCATGATGCTTTGCCAGAGATGGCCTGCACCTGTCGAGCCTGGGATTCCGGATACTGGCTAAGGCTCTTGACACCTCTATAGCGCCTTTTTAGGCAAGGTTCAAATGCCAAACTGAACAGCATAACAGGTACAAGCAAGCAATGCTTCTCAGTGCTAGAAGTCAAAACCTCAAAATGCACTCACTCGAGGCACTCCTTAAAATGGAGAACATCAACATTTGTGCAGTGACAGAGACCTGGCTCAAGGCTCCAGAGAGCACCCCTGCATTACCAGGCTATAATTCTTACCACACCTTTCGGCCACGTAACCTGGACCGAAACATTAAAGGCAGAGGTGTGTCCATATTCATTAAGGATATCCACACCTCCAGGCTAGTTGCTCAACATAATGCATCCGGAATTATCCACGTGCAACTAACACTGGGCAAGACTGCAGTCCAGGTTGTAGCTTGTTACAGATCACCAACCATGCCCCAGGATTCCCACTCTTCATTTCTTAAGATACTGGAAAATATTAAGGTACAACCCAATACCTTAATTATGGGCGATTTAACTACCCCACCATCAGCTGGGAAAACTGCTCATGTACCAACTCATTTACTCAATGTTTTCTGGAATTCATAAATTCCAATGCCTTGGATCAGCTTGTCCACACCCCCACCATGGGCAGCAATATCCAGGACCTGGTCATTACCAATATGGGTAACCGGTGTTCCATGCCAGAGGTCAACTCCTCGCTGGTTAGACCCGACTACATGTTAATCATCCTAGACATCCATATCCCACCCCCATCCCCCATTAAGGAAACCACCATCAAAAATGACTCAAAAGCCAACTTCATGCTTCTTAAGACAGAAGTGGCAAACTTCACAACACACATGCAAATGGAAAATAGAGGTACGACTGCTGAATCTTACATAAATACACTGTATAAGCACATACACGAGTCCATGGATCATGCCATCCCCAACAGAACCAAGATGCTGTCCTCCAAAAAAAGGAAGCCAGTCTGGTGGTACCCTGCCATAAACAAACTCTACAACAGAAGGAAGAAGCTGTTGCAAAAAAAGAGTAAAATCCCAAGATTGGAGGAACTCCCTGGTCAGCCTCAGCAAGAAGCTGAGATCCCTCATAAAATCTTCCAAAGCCAGTTATGAAAATAAAATTGCCACTGATTCCAAAGACAACCACAAAGCATTCTACAGCTTTGTCAAGAATCTCAATGGCAACACTCTGATCTGCTCTGAGCTACAGCGCAAAGGCACTAAATATACAGATCCAACCGATATTGCCAACATCCTGTCAGATAGGTTCAGTGCTAACTTTACCCCCCCCCCCCCTCACCCTCCAAAGGGCCCATCTTAATACCGGAAGACGTAATGACCACTCTCTCCAAAGCCAAGAACACAGCTTCAATGGGACCAGACAACATCCCAGGCTGCATACTGCACGAACTACAGAATGAAATGGCACCTCACCTAAGTACCATGTTCAATCATAGCCTCACCTCAGGCTATGTGCCTACTGAATGGCGCACAGTGATGGTTATCCCACTCCACAAAGGGGGTGCCACCACAGACCCTGGAAACTACTGCCCTATTAGCCTGACGAACCTGGTCTGCAAAACCATGGAATGTATCATCTTGGAGCTTATAAACAGACATAGGTAACCTCCAGACCCTGGACCCCACTCAGTTTGGGTTTGTAAAAGGTAGAGCGTGTCTACTAAACCTGATTGACTTCTTTGAAGCAGTCATCAGAGCAGTAGACAAGGACACGGTAGTGCACACAGCCTATCTTGACCTTGCCAATTCTTTTGACACCATCCCCCACTCTGGAATTATAGATAAACTCACTAAACTGGGCATAAATCCCTATGTCACAAGATGGGTGGCCAACTGGCTCACTGACAGAACCCACACAGTAAAAGTAGCTGACTCCAAGCCCAACTTCAGATTAGTGAAGAGTGGAGTACCACAGGGTTCGGTCCTGAGTCCTCTTTTATTCGGCATCTACTTCTCTGAAGTGCAGACCAACACAGAAGGTCTTTGGCTAACAAAGTTTGCAGATGACTGCAAACTGGGGGCCATAATAGAATCACCTAATGATGTAGACATTCTACAAAAGGGCCTCACAGAGACAGATGCTTGGTGTCAAAGTCATGGCCTCAAGCTCAATGCCAAGAAGTGGATTGTCATCCCTTTTGGGAAAAACTCAGTACCGATGAACTACCACATAGGTGGTAGCTCACTATACACCGAAAGTGTGATAAGAGACCTCAGGACTTTGATAACCACATCGCCACAGTAGTCAGGAAATCCTTCTATGTGGCACACCTCATCACAAAAGGGTTCTCCTCTAGAAAAAAGGAGGTCATTGTTCCTCTCTACTCATCCCACATCAGACCCATTAAAGAGTAGAATGCCCCGTTTGGCATGTATCTCACAAGACACCTACACCAATTGTAAAGACCACAAAAATACCTCACTAAGAGGATTACCGGCCTCAAACAGATGCCATACGCAGACTGTCTCAAAAAACTCCAGCTGTACTCCATCGCATATTGCTTACTCAGAGGTGATCTCTACTAAACATACAAAGCTATGTCATACCCAGAGCTCTTGGACATGCTACACTTAAAAAAATCCCAGTCTGTCCGAACCACATGCTCCAGGGACCTAAACCTTGTCACCACAATAAACAGAACATGCTGGAGGGATAGATTCCTGTCCCAGAGACTTCCCATACTCTGGAACAAACTACCCATTCATATCAAGCAAAGCTCCTCATTGGCCCTTTTTAAGAAAAATCTTGACGACTGGATGGGAAATAGAAAATTCACCCCAGGGATCACTTCTGCGGCATTGCTCGACAGGGGCACAGAAAAATAATTTTCTTGGGTAGCAAAAGCCAGGAGCCTTTTTGGCTAGGCTTATATAGGCCCCAGGTCATATAGCCTAGTACCTATCTACAAACCTATGAACATAGTAAAGTATAGCAGCAGTGACAAAAGTAGCAGATAAGGACCACTAGATCTTCTCAGTCTGTTTGGTTTCTGTTTGTTAAGGCACCTGTTGAAGCTATCCAGTTTATAGTCTGTCCTTTTGTTGTCCATGTAGGAAATCCTTCATGTCTATGATGTATAGTCTTGAATGCTAGCATTTTGGACTGCATTATCTTATCAGGCTGTCCTGTACACGTAGAACTTTATGGTTGGGGAAGAATAGCCCCTACCAACAGATACACACACACACACACACACACACACACACACACACACACACACACACACACACACACACACACTGTCCAGTCTTGTTATCTGCTATCAAACTATGGCCTCTCGCTCTTGTAAACATCTTATTTTAAAGGATTTTTGTGCTCTTGGACTATGTACTGTACCCCCAGGTGCTGTCACTCTATTTTGAAGTATTGCTGCTAAGCTTCCATAGCCTATTATTATATGACTTTTGATACAGATCACACATTACTTCATAGGTCCAATCTGAGCTGCCTCTATCTTATTTTGGTTATTGAACAGGCAAACTGTAGCCAGTATTTCGAAATTGTCACCAGTCTGCACAAAGTTTCTGTTTCTACCCCTCCATTATCCAAATTTTGGAGACACACTGACAATTTGTTCTCATACTTTTGCTCTGTCTCTCATAAAATGGGAAAATATTTTGAAAGGCTTTAAGTTAACAGTTCCAGCATTATAAAAAGTCTCCATAATTGGGGTCCTTTTCCTTAATTATTATTTGCTTTGTCCATAACTCTGATAGTAAAAGGTGAGAGGTATGCATACCTCTCAATCTCTTAGCACAAGAAATCTGAACAAAGCCAAAATAATGGGGGAATAAAAGACCAAAAATAAGGACAGATTTTAAATATTGCTCTTATAAACCGAATGTTTATAGAATAATAGGATTTGTTTTAGCATGCATTTTTTCATGGATATGAAATCTGAAACAAAAATGAATGTCATTATTTAATGACTTCAATCCTCAGTGATTTGCCAAAAAAACACAAATTATAAGTGGAATAAACCAAAAATAGGAAGCAAAAATCTAGTCATTCTGCAAAAATCTGGACAGTTGAGAGGTATGCAGCCAGTGTGTCTTCTTGTGTATTGCAACAATCGCACAATCTTCCTTACTGCATTAAATACGTCAGTTAAAATACTACTGCCAGGATGTTTCCTTTACTATTGCTTTGTGCTCTTTTCTGTCTTTCAAGTGTATCAGTGTTCTTTTGAACACTAAATATGAACATTAACAGTTTGCTCACTTCTCCAGTCTTTTATACAGCACTGAAACGACTCTGTTTTAACCCCATTTTCATTCTGTTTATTCATCTGTTCACCACAGTCTGTATGTTAAAATGTCTTTATCAAGCCAGGCTGCTTGAGGATGTTGTGTGTCAAACAAATCCTGTGCTAAAGGCAAGGAAGATAGTATTCCCTTAGCATCTGCTTTAATACTTTTAATCTTTAACTGCATTCTTGAAGTTCTCTTACACAGCTATACTTTATTAACTTGGAACATCTCTGATTATACTTGTAATAGCATTACGATCAGTTTAATAGGGATTTAACACTTGGCTTGTCTTACTTATTGCATGTTGAAATATTTACTGTTGTTGTAAAAGTTTAATTGGAACACATTTAGCAGACTATATTCTAGGGACCTAAGGTGACCTACCATATTTACTGGCTTTTGAAAATATTTATTGTAGTTGTAAAAGTATGGTGTTCAGTTTAACAAAGTATGTTATTAGTGGTTATTCACTGCATGCACTGATTTGACACCTTATAAAATCTGTCATCATTCTGCTTTATGAGGACAAAGGGAGAGAGAGAAAGTTCCATTTTAACAGGGCTAAGAATATGCAGCCAGTGTTTTAGATGCTGTGTTTGTATGCTAACTGCTGCTGGACTAATGGATACTATACTTGGCACAGGAGGCTGTCCTTGGTCAAGTTTAAAGGCTTATGTTTGCTATGATTTATGAACACTTTTATGCTCTTCTTTTGTGCTTTACCATGGAATAGGCCTTGAGTTATTCATGCTGTTTAGAACTTTTCCATTTGTTTTGTATATTTATTTCACCATCTCATCTGATTTATTTTTCATTTTGAAAGACAGATGCTTTTGTCTGAGTATTTCTTTCTGTGACTGTACTAGCAGTAGTCCTTGTCCATTACTTTTTGCTGGTTTGCTTGTTTGTTTATAAGCTGCTTCACATTCATAAATACTGCTCATGAGAACAGAGCATCTTGCCTTTTATTAAATCATATTTCTGCTTGCATTTCTCATTTATTTTACCTCACTACCCCATCCATTGCTTCTTTTTCTACATTGTAATGTAAGTGTTATCATTCTTAAAGTTAATTGGCCACTCTTCCTTTAGCACGTACCTTAGTTATTCCAGGGACTTTCTTTTCAGTTCTTACTTGCTTTGTGAGTAATACATTTCTTTGTCCTACAACAGAAAAAGAGACAAAGAAAAAAGAGAATAGAGTGCAGGAGCAGGATATCATTGACGTCTATAACAGCAGAGTTCATGCACGTTATCTCACAAGTGGTGAAACCACATCTGAGATGTAGGAAAACATGTCTCCATATGGTACAGTACAAGTTATTGATAATATTATATCCCTGGATCTCTCACATTTATACAGCTGTTTATATTACTCTTCTTAACTTTCTTTGTACTTTTTATTATAGACTTCTAGTAAAACTTCAAGTGACATGTAAGACTGTACAGAACATACTACACAATGCCTGTGATAGGTAGTACTGGAATCCCAAATACTACACTTATCCAAACATTTTCTTGAGGGGGAATTTATTTGCTTATCTTTAAAATGCCGATTAAAATTATACATTTGCGTAAAGTGGAGTATATGCAAGATAAGTCTCTTTTGTGTTTCTTTATAAAAAAAAAAAAAAAAAAAAAAAAGAGACGACACTGTGAATCCTTCTTTCGGTGATAACCAAACACTACTACACCATAAAATAAAAAACAACTGGAGAACAGTAATCCAAACTTTAATGATAGCACAAAAGGTGACCTAGGTTTCATCCCAACCTTCAGGACTTCATCAGAACAATGACCAACAACTCAACATTCCCTTAGATGCACCCACCCATTATTCAATTATTCCATTAAGACTAAAATCAATGAATAAAACATCATTAGTAAACATGCCCTTCAGAGCCATGGCCTGAAGTTAAACGCCAAAAAATGTATAGTCATACCCTTCGGGAAAAACAAGGTAACCCCAAGCTACCATATAGGTGGCAATCCACTAAGCACAGAAGAGGTTATCAGGGACCTGGGGACCCAGGTTGACAGTGGCCTTTCTTTTGACACTCACGTTGCTAAAGTGGTTAGAAAGACCTTCTACATTGCCCACCTGATCATGAAGGGATTCACATCCAGATCTAGTGAGGTCATTGTTCCCCTGTACTCTTCACTTATCAGACCAATGATCGAGTACAATGCCCCATTCGGGATGTATCTTACCCGACATCTGCAGCAATTGGAGAGACCCCAAAAGTTCCTCACCAAAAGGATAAAGGGACTCCAAAATCTGTCATATGCTGCCAGATTGAAGAAACTCCAGCTCTATTCAGTCGCATACCGTCTGCTCAGAGGTGACATGTGCCTGACATACAAGGCCATGTCCAACCCGGAATTAATGGACATGCTCCACCTCAAAAAATCCAAATCCACCAAAACCACTAGAGCAAGCGACTTAAACCTTAGCACGGATAAAAATAGGACGTGCTGGAGGGATAGATTTATCACTCAGAGACTCCCTATGCTGTGGAATAAAATCCCGGTCCATGTGAGGCAGAGCACCTCGCTGGCTCTGTTCAAGAGAAATCTTGACCTGTGGATGGGAGATTGTAGGTTTACCCCGGGAATCATCTCTGTGTCACTGCTGGACAGAGGCACAGCAAACTAATGGGTACAGTATTTTTTCATATAAGGGGTGGCGTAAGCCACAAATATTTGGGCTAGGCTTATAAATGCCTTAGGGCAGATAGCCTAGTATAAACCTATGAACCTATGAACCTATGCCATATAAATACAATTACATATACATATTATAACAATTAAAAACATTTCATTATGTTCAAAACTTAATTACATACACTATTTTCTACCTAAAATATGCTTTAATTTTAATATGGGAGCAATACTATCATTATCATTTATGCCAGGAAAGGTCAGGGCATCTAACCTTAATTGCCATTTTAATTTGCAGATGTCTAAATGCACATCTAATGTCCTTCCCTGGATATCTTGATTGATCTGCTAAATTACACTAAATCTAAAACCATGTTCCGGATACTGCCCAATATGTTTAGCTAGGGCATTAGTAGTTCTAACATGCCTAATATCCAATAAATGTTCATTCACTCTCTCCCTGAGGCATCTACAGGTTTTCCCAATATAAAATGCAGGGCATTCACCACACTTTGCTAAATACACCACATTCCGACTATAGCAAAATGTCCCTGAATGGATATGTGGCAATCTTGAACCCTAATACGATGCCCAGCTTCCATTATGTGCTTACAGGTGCTACACCTTCCACATTTGAAATTTCCCAATTGTCGGCTGGTGCTAACAGTAATATTATAGGACGCCTTCTCAAGAATATCCTTGAATGATCTGTCTCTCCTGAAAACAACTTTAGGTGCTGCCCCCCATCCTTTCATCTACATTTTTATCCAATCTTAACAGACCCCAATTCTTCCGAATTGTCTGTATAAACCATTCAGCATCCTGGTTGAAGGTAATGACAAAATATAACCCCTCATTCCTTCCATCATGACATTTTGCACTTGATTCAGCTTCCCACATCTCTTCGGCTACACCCACTGATGCCCCAGTCAAAATGGCCTTATATACACCCACTTCTCGCTTATGTATGATTTCACCTTTAATAGCTGTACATAAAGCCTCAGGGTACCCCCTTCTTGTAAACATCCTTGTCATAAATTCTAATTCATTTATAAACTCCTGATAATCATTTAACATTCTTGCAGCCCTCACCATTTGACCCCTAACAATGGATCTTTTTTGATGGTGAGGGTGCCAACTACTGAAGTCTAAATAGGATTTCGAAAATGTAGCCTTTCTATAAATCCCGGATTTCAAACACTTCCGCTCTTTATCCATCTCCAGATTTACATCCAAATAGGATAACTTTTCAGTACTGTATTCATAAGTAAATTTAAAAAAATTCTACAGTATTATTAGTAAAATCCAGGAATGCCTCAAGCTGATCCACATTACCCTCCCATACAATAAAAATGTCATCCAGGAAGCGCGTATATTGTTTAACCTCTAAATTTACTGGAGAACACATACTCTTGCTCCCAGAAAGACATAACATAATTGGCATAAATAGGGGCACATGCAGCCCCCATAGCCACTCTGGTAACCTGCTTGTAAAAGTGTCCCTCAAAATACAAAAAATTATTGCGTAATACTGATTCCATTAAGGTCACAAACACATTAATCTGATCCTGATCATATAGGCCTGTCTCAATCAGCTGACATTCCAACCAAGTTAGTCCCACCTCATGAGGAATAATGCAAAATAAATTGCATACGTCCACCGTAAGCAAAGTAGTGTTATCTGTAACAATTATGTTATTCAATTTATCCAAAAAATTCCATGAATCTTTGGTGATTTATGCAAATGTTGCCAGCCCTTTTTGCAAATGGAAATCAAGATATTTGCTTATAAAACATGTTTTACTTCGCTTGCCATCCACTATGGGCCTAAACCTAATGTTATCTAACCCCTTATGCAATTTTGGTATACCAAAGATGTTACTAACCATAGGGTTATCATTTCTCACATAACTGTGTTCAGTTTCACTTATTTGCCCCTGAAATAATAAATCATCTATTAACAAGTCCAATTTCAAGTATGCAAAGTGAATTTCATTGATACTACTTTCTTCATAGGTATTCTCTGTTAACAAACCCAACATGGCATCAATATAGTCATTTTATTCCATGACCACATCACCATTACCTTTGTCGGATTTCATAACTCGCATTCCCTTATTATTGCCTAATTCACATAATAATCTATTTTCTTTCACAGTCATATTATTGAAATTATCATCGGCACCATAAAAATCTACTGCCAATCATTAGCGGACAGGAGTTCCGCTGTGGCGACTCCTAACTGGGAAATGTCGAAAAGACAAACAAACAAACGGTGATTATAAAGTGTACAATTACTTTAAAATAGAGCTTGATGTGGAGCATGGTAATTTATTATCCAAAGGGTTTACATTTGTACCAGGAAGGGGAGGGACAGTGTTTGAACTGTTCCTAGATCTTAAAATGTTTACCCGGAAAATGAATATTAAGTTGTGGTTTGCTGAAACTGATAGTAGACATGAATGTAATGTGTTAACTAAGCCTAGTAAATTTAATCCGCCTGACAACTACATGATATCTATGTTTGAAAGAGCATGTGAATTGGATATTAGGGAGCATTTTAGAATGTAAATTTATGATAATTTCAATAATATGACTGTGAAAGAGAATAGATTATTATGTGAATTAGCCAATAACAAAGGAATACGAATTATGAAATCTGACAAAGGTAATGGTGCTGTGGTCATGGATAAAAATGACTATATTGATGCCATGCTGAGTTTGCTAACAGAGGATACCTATGAAGAAAGTAGTATCAATGAAATTCACATTGCATACTTGAAATTGGACTTGTTAATAGATGATTTATTATTCCAGAGGCAAATAAGTGAAACTGAACACAGTTATCTGAGAAATGATAACCCTATGGTTAGTAACATCTTTGGTATACCAAAATTGCATAAGGGGTTAGATAACATTAGGTTTAGGCCCATAGTGGATGGCAAGTGGAGAAAAACATGTTTTATAAGCAAATATCTTGATTACCATTTGCAAAAAGGGCTGGCAACTTTTGCATACATCACCAAAGATGCATGGCATTTTTTTGGATAAATTGAATAATATAATTGTTACAGATAAGACTATTTTGCTTACGGTGGACATATGCAATTTATTTTCTGTTATTCTTCATGAGATGGGGATAACTTGGTTGGAATGTCAGCTGATTAAGACAGGCCTATATGATCAGGATCAGATTAATGTTTGTGGCCTTAATGGAATCAGTATTACGCAATAAGTTTTTCTATTTTGAGGGACACTTTTACAAGCAGGTTACCGGAGTGGCTATGGGGGCTGTATGTGCCCCCATTTATGCCAATTATGTTATGTCTTTCTGGGAGCAAGAGTATGTGTTCTCCAGTAAATTTAAAGGTTATATAAAACAATATGCGCGCTTACTGGATGACATTTTTATTGTATGGGAGGGTAATGTGGAACAGCTTGAGGCATTCCTGGATTTTATTAATAATACTGTAGAATTATTTTAATTCACTTATGAATACAGTACTGAAAAGTTATCCTATTTGAATGCAAATCTGGAGATGGATAAAGAGCGGAAGTGTTTGAAATCCAGGATTTATAGGAAGGCTACATTTTTTAACTCCTATTTAGACTTCAGTAGTTGGCACCCTCACCATCAAAAGATCCATTGTTAAGGGTCAAATGGTGAGGGCTGCAAGAATGTTAAATGATTATTAGGAGTTTATAAATGAATTAGAATTTATGATAAGGATGTTTACAAGAAGGGGGTACCCTGAGGCTTTATGTGCAGCTATTAAAGATGAAAGCATACATAAGCGAGAAGTGGGTGTATATAAGGCCATTTTGACTGGGGCATCAGTGGGTGTAGCCGAAGAGATGTCGGAAGCTGAATCAAGTGCAAAATGTCATGATGGAAGGAATGAGGGGTTATATTTTGTCATTACCTTCAACCAGGATGCTGAATGGATTATACAGACAATTTAGAAGAATTGGGGTCTGTTAAGATTGGATAAAAATGTAGATGAAAGGATGGGGGGCAGCTCCTAAAGTTGTTTTCAGGAGAGACAGATCATTCAAGGATATTCTTGAGAAGTCATCCTGTAATAATACTGTTAGCACCAGCCGACAATTGGGAAATTTCAAATGTGGAAGGTGTAGCACCTGTAAGCACATAATAGAAACTGGGCATCGTATTAGGTTTCAAGATTGACACATATCCATTCTGGGACATTTTAATAGTTATAGTCGAAATGTGGTGTATTTAGCAAAGTGTGGTGAATGCCCTGCATTTTATATAGGGAACCTGTAGATGCCTTAGGGAGAGAGTGAATGAACATTTATTGGATATTAGGCATGTTAGAACTACTAATGCCCTAGCTAGACATATTGGGCAGTATCCGGGACATGGTTTTAGATTTAGTGTAATTCAGCAGATCAATCAAGAAATCCAGGGAAGGACATTAGATGTGCATTTAGACATCTGCAAATTAAATTGGCAATTAAGGTTAGATGCCCTGACCTTTCCTGGTATAAATGATAGTGTTAGTGTTGCTCCCATATTAAAATTAAAGCATATTTTAGGTAGAAAATAGTGTATGTAATTAAGTTTTGAACATAATGAAATGTTTTTAATTGTTATAATGTGTATATGTAATTGTATTTATATGGCATTTTTACTAATGTTGTTTTATTCATTGATTTTAGTCTTAATGGAATAATTGAATAATGGGTGGGTCTATATAAGGGAATGTTGTGTTGTCGGTCATTGTTCTGATGAAGTCCTAAAAGTTGGGACAAAGCCTAGGTCAACTTTTGTGCTATCATTAAAGTTTGGAATCCTTCTTTTGGTACCTATGTGGGAGCAGAATGATTTTAGCAGGAAGATTATCCCAGTATCTGATGTTATTGGCCCACTGTTTTCAAACTGAGGGATACAGTTTAGCAGTAATGGAAAATACCCTGACCAAATAAACAGAGATAGATTCATTAATTTAAGAAATTTAGCAAAGGAAGTCATTTATCTTCAGAAAGCTCTCTTTCTGCAATCTTATCAAAACTTGAGGCAAAGCAACTCTAAACAATTATGGAAACTTGTTAATCAGGTAATAAGTTTCACTTCTGAAAACACTCATTGCACAGAAAACTCTTACCAACACTTCTTTGTGTCCTTTCCAAACAACTTTCTTAAAGAATTCTCCCAAATGTACCAAACAGATGTGTCCACCTATATTTCCACCCCATAAACAATGGAACCTCAAGCCTACATACCCAGTTCTACTTTAAAGCAATAACATCCAAAAACACTGAAACATTTCTTGACCAGATCTCATGAGGCAGTCCTCCAAGATTAGATAATCTCCTCCCATGATTCATCAAATTGACTCAAGACTAAAAAAATACATATATTACACCACACTCAAAATGTAGGACTTAGAAGTAATATAATACATAACATTTGGAAGTAAACACTGGTTCATCCTCTTCTGAGATTATCCCTCTCAATGTCTGCCTCAAAATTTAGGCCAATTACCATTCTTCCTGTTTTTAGTAAAATTCTATAAAAACATATTTACAAATAACTACCCTCATAAATCCAGCACACAACTTACTCTTCCCCCATCAACATGGATTTTGGACATAAAGGAATTATTTGACTGCAGTCTATATCTTAATAAACGATATGCTTCAGAATAAGGGCAAAGGTAATACTACTGGGCCTTCTAAAAAGCTTAACAAAGCCTTTGACTCAGAGGATTACAAACTGTTGCTCAACACTGTATCTGCAAAAGGTATTAGCACTATCTCTCTGTAGTAGTTCAGCAACTACTTGCCTAAACAGAGTTTTGTTTGCTGAACTAAAGAATCTTCCAGCTGATCATCACTCTAAAAACAGATCATACAGTGATCCATGTTATCTCCTTTTTATTTTTCAATACTCATCAAGTTAACAAACTTCTCAAACTCCCATCCTACATTGTGCTGCTGATAAGTTGATCTACATACAGGTCCATCACATCCCATCATGTTAGTAAACAACAGCTAATATCAAACCTCACTCTTCTCTCTACCTGGATCCTTGATACACATCTTCTCAAAAACAATCAGTCAATCAAATCAAGAAATAAATACATAAATGTATGCCCTTTGGCGTACACCATGGGCCGGATTCACGAAGACTTGCACGGAGTCTAAGAGTAGTGTAAGACTCCATGCAGCCTTCGCGATCCAGGAACAGCCCAAAGTCCGTGTAAGAGACAAGCTAAAACGGCTCTTACACGGAGTGGGCATGGATAAGCTAATCACCTCACTTCTGGCCGAATAGCATGCAAATGAGGATGATTAGCGATCCAGGAAGCCCAGAACAGCCCGTGTAAGAGCCGTTTTAGCTGCAGAAATGTACTCAGTTGACAACGGAGTACGTTTCTGCAAAAAACCGCAGTGGAGCCATGTCAGCTCCAAATAAAGGGTGCATATGTGTCAGGCAGCATGCCAATGGCCAAATATGTGGCCATTGGCAAGGTAACCTGATGCAAATATCTTAAAAATATAATTTTTTTTTTTCGGCGATAGCCGATGTTTAAACCCAGCGCAGCCCCTCGCAAATGGGCTGCGCTGTATAAAACATAAGAACGAAGGTTATAAACCCACAAATGTGGGTTTTATGCAATACATGGAATGTCAATGCAGGGACCAGCAGACCAAAACCAACATGGCCACCGTGTAGTGGTTGCTAAGGGGGGAAGCTGAGTCTAAGACATGTAACTAAGCATTAGTAGGCAATCTGATGCAAATGAGTGTTAGGATACTGAATTCCACTGTCACATAGCAAATGAGCACAGTCTGAGTAGTATAAGAGTTACAGAAGGGGGAGGAACAGAGTAGGAGATAGGTGACATCACAGGGGGGAATGGTAGAAAGAAATGCAGTTCATTGGAGGTCAGAGTTACATGACAGATGTCAGACAGATATCATGGAAAGAGGTGTGCCACTAGATAAGCATGAGAAAGTCAAGAAATGGAAGGTGTACACTGTTGCCTACACCCAAGTTTCTTGCTGGGCGTGCATGCGCACGTGTGCGCGCCATGAAGCACGAGTAAGACAGTGTGCACGCGTGTAAGGCAGACTGAGCATGTGGGAGCGTGTTGGGAGATGTTTAACACTGTTTGTATGGGTGTGCACGTGTTTTAACCCGAATAAGCAGATTCTGAACCGTGTAAGCATGTGTGCGCGCGTGTAAGCCACTGTGAGTGTGTTTCTGCTGGTTTGCACACGGCTCCTCCCTGAGGAAACAGAGAGGAAAAAGGAAGCAACAGATTTAGTAGGAAGCTAGCAGGGAATACTGCTGGAGCTAGCAGGTGAAAACAATTAGAAGCAGGCAATTACACAGACAGAATAGTAGCCCAGCCCAGCACTTAAAACTCTGCAAACAGCAGTGCAGGATGTTTCTCTCAAGAGACACTGCAAGACAGTAGTTAAGTTATTAGAAGTGAAAACTGAAAAAGCTGAACTCAGAGCAGAAATGTTAGGGGCTGCCATAGCTGTCATAATGAGACATAGGCGACTTGCTGAGGGTGGTGACAATGCAGATGGTGCCAGACAACTCACAGTGAGGAGACGGAGAAGAGTGTACAGGTCCAGGGTCACCTACCACGGGTTACATGAGCTGGAGATAGTAGAGTGCTATTGAGTGGACAGAGACCTCCTGCAGCAAATAGTGGAGCTGTGCAGGCCATGCCTCACACACAGAACCAACAGAGGGGAACCCATCCCAGTGGAAACCAAGGTATGTGTTGGCCTAAGAATACTAGCAACAGGTACCTTCCAGAGACCAACTGGTGATATGATGGGGATATCACAGGCATCAGCCTCCAGGGTACTGCACCAGTTCCTGGATGCCATGTCAGCACATGTCGGTGATCATGTATATTTCCCCAATGCCCGTGAGGTATTGGCCAGCAATATGCGTCTCTTCCAGCAAATAGCGGAATACCCTGAGGTAGTGGGTGCAATAGACTGCACGCACATACGCATCAAAGCACCAGCCGGTGAGCGGGGTAGGGCATACATCAACCGCAAGGGCTTCCCCTCCATCAACTGCCAGGTTGTGTGTGATGCCCAGGGCATAATAATGAATGTGTGTGCTGGCTGTCCTGGGAGCTGCCATGATTCCCACATCTGGCATTTGACGCAGCTGTACTAGACATTTGCCAATGGGGACATCCCACACGGACACCTAGTGAGGGATGCAGGTTATGCACTGGAGCCGTGGCTGATGACACCCATCAGAAACGCACACACACCTGAACAGGAACGCCATAATGAGGCACACGCACAAACACGTAATGTAATAGAGCGTGTGTTTGGGCTGCTCAAGTCACGGTTCCGGTGTCTGGACACATCTGGTGGAGCCTTGCAGTACACACCAACTACATGTACCCAAATTGTCATGGTATGTGCTATGCTACATAATATGATCTTGCGAAAACAGCTGCAGCAGGACCAGCATAGGGCTGGGCCAAACAGCCCCCCACCATTGCCAAGGCCATCACAGGCAGAGCGTGACTCAGAGGAGGAACAACCTGAGCCTGCCCCAGTAGGCAGAAGGAGGCGTGCCCAGTATGCCCTGGCCTTGGCAAAGAGGCAAAGCATAGCACATACACTGGCTCAGTAGGAACCCTGGGAATGATACCCCCTCTGACTCACTCAAATAATAAAATGGATGCCTACAATGACATGACCTGCTCACAAACATGTACAGGGAAGTGTAATATGCGCATCCAACAGAGGCAGCCCTGCAGCACCACCTGAGGCATGAATGCCATGCGTTAAGTAATGTAACACCATGTACTATATGCACACCTGAGGACCCTGACTAACATCCTACCCTCACCAAGCATCATGCCACAATATGACAATGAGATGATCAAGTGCAATAATTGACTGAAATATCGCAGTTAGTCAAAGGGGATCCAATGTGTGCCAGTCTGGGATGACATGCTGAGCATGACATGATGCTCCACCTGCTAGGACTGGCTTGCACCTATCAGTGCAGGCTGTATGGATACTGGCAAAGGCTGTTGTTACCCACAGTGTGCCCTGAATAGGTAAGGCTCAAAACACAAACCCATCTCCATAGGTATCAGAAGGGATAAGAATAAGATAAGGGATAAGTCGAAACAGCAAGATGCATGCAGTCTAAACCCACCCAGTATGGAGAATGTTGATATCTGCGCTGTAACAGAAAACTGAGTCAAGGCTCACAACAGCAACCTAACACTACCAGGTTACACCTCATACTGTGCTGTACAGCCTCAAAACATGGAACAAGCTACAAAAGGAGGGTGACTAGCAAGAATTGTCAAGGATAACCACACCCCATGTTGGTACCACAACAAGAAGCAGCATGGACTAGCCATGGTCAAGTAACAGTGGCTAAAACTGCCCCCCAGTTTATAGCCTGCTACAGACTACTGTCCCAACACCAGGAACTGCACCTGGCCTATGCTGGAATACATGAATATATCAAGTCCTCCAAACCACATTAT
Source organism: Protopterus annectens (assembly GCF_019279795.1). NCBI lineage: Eukaryota > Metazoa > Chordata > Ceratodontiformes > Protopteridae > Protopterus > Protopterus annectens. The sequence continues at coordinate 1,182,667,251 of NC_056743.1, read as the reverse complement.
ACTGGGTGACTGAAAATACCCAGACATAGACTGGGAGCATTATACTAGCTCCAACAGTGTAGGATAAAAGTTCATAGAATCCATAAACCAAAAGGCCCAGGAACAACGTACCACTCCCACAAGAGGGGTAAGCATACTGGATGTGATAATCAGCAACATGGGTACTGGATGGCAAGATGAGAAGTGTATTGCTCACTGGTAAAACCAGACCATAGAGTAATCACACTGGATATACAAATCCTGACCACAGTCCCTGGCCAGAAAACCACAGTGGAAAACATGTGTAAAGCAATATTTGCACTCCTCCAAACTGATGTGGAATCCATTAAAGGTCCTGTGCAGGTGCAAAATATGGGCCACACCTCAGAACCTGTAATACAGCCATTCCATCTGAACACTGCCAGGAATGCTTGGATTATGCAATCCTAAATTAAAACAAGACACAATGCCATACACGCAGGCATCTGGCATGGTGGACACCAGCCATAACCAAACCATGCAAGAGAATGAGGAAAGTACTACATGATAGAGCAAACATAAACAATGAAGTAATCACTGATCAGTAATATGGCAATAAAATCTGTCCACACATACAATCCACTAAGGCCAGCCACAACAAGTTGAATCTGTGAATCCTGAGGCAATGTTACACCTGCCCCAAGTACACAGACAACCCCAACTCCACCCAAGAAATACAAATATATGTGAGAGATGCAACCATCTATCCAAACTGGAGGCTGAGCTCCCTCAACTCAGTACTCCCAAAACTAGTCAGGAGGAGAAGGTAACCACACACACCACAAACACAGTCCCACATAGACCTATCACAACTGCAAACCAAACACATAAACACAGAAAAACATTCTTGGAGGCACAAATTACAAACACAGCACACCAACAGAGGCCTCTAAAGCAGACACCCAATCAAACAACCTCCAAACATAGCACATGCAACACATAGTACACAAAGCTGGTGTGCCAAACAGTCACAGGCCAGAAGGAGAAACAACATGCCTGATACAGTTGTAATAGGTGACTCCATAGTCAGACACACTGCTGTCCCGCACACCAGACTGAACAAGGGAAAGGGTACAGTAAGCCGCCTGTAGGCTGCCACAATACGCCACATAACAGAAGTATGCAGGTCACTCCAAAGCAAGTAGAAATATGATGCAGTCATAGTACAAGCTGGTGTGAATGACCTGAGATGTACCTCCCTAGACTACATGAAAAGAGACATAGATGAGCTCTCTGATTATGTAGTCCAGGCCGGTATGACACTCACCGTTTGCAGCATCCTACCCTTACCAAGAATAATGCCACAGTACGAACACGGAATGATCAGTCATAGCAAGTGGCACACTTACTGGTGTCATTCCAAGGGGATCCAATGTCTGTCTGCTTGGGATGTCATGCTTGACAAGCCACGCAGCTGTTCTTGGGATGGCTTGCACCTGTTACCCCTGGGCGTCTGGATATTGGATAAGGCCTTTGCCACCTCCATAGAGCCTTTTGTAGGCAAGGCTGAAAAGACTAACCCACCACCCTAGAAAACATAAGTGGAAAGAAACATAAAGGTAATGCTGACCAATGCCAGATGTGTAAACCCCAATATGCATGCCCCCGAGGCCCTCCCCAGTATGGAGAACATCGATGTCTGTGCAGTGACAGAAACCTGCTGCAAGCCTCCTGACAGCACACCAGCACTACCAGGTTATACCACATATCATGTGCCATGGCCCCAAAACCTGGAACAAAACATAAAAGGAGGGTGAGTATCCATATTCAGCACAGACACCCATACGTCCAGGTAACTGACAATGCACAAGGCATTGGAGTCCACCCATGTGCAACTAACTGTAGGCAAGACTGCTGTACAGTCTGTAGCATGCTACAGACCACACTCTCACACACAGGAACCCCACCCAGCCGTCCTGAAGACACTGGACAGTATGAATGTCCCACCAAATACCAAACAAGGTACCACAAATTACCACATAGGTGGTAAACCATTATGTATGGAAGGAGTAATCAGAGACCTAGGGACACAAGTGGACAGTAACCTGTTATGTGACACCCACATTGCCAATGTGGCTAGGAAGACTGTCTACATTTGACACCGTATCAGGAAAGGATTCACATCTACGTCAACAGAGGTCATTGTGCCCCTATACTGTACTCTTATCACACCCATAATCTAGTACAATGCCTCATATGGGATGTACCTTACCTGACACCTGCAGCAGTTAGAAAGACCTCAAAGGTACCTCACCAAGAGGATAAAGGGTCTCAAATATATGTCATATGCTGCCTGGCTGTAGACACCCCAGCTGAATGCAGTCACATACCGCCTACACAAAGGCATTGCATGCCTGTTGTAGAAGGCCATGCCCAACACAGGAGTAATGGACATGCTCCACCCCAGAAAACTCAAAGCCATCGGAGCTGTGAGAGTGAGAGATGTCAACCTCAACAAATAATGACATAGGATGTGCTGGTGGGACAGATACATAATCCAGAGGCTCCCCACACCCTGGACCAGAATCCCACTCTATGTTAGGCAGAGCCCCTCACTGACACTCTTCAACAGGAATCTTGCCAAGTGGATGGATGATTGTAGAGTTACACTGGGGTCTTCACTGTGTCATGTCCAGACAGAGGCACAGCAAAGCAAATCATAAATGGCCATAATATTCACATAGCAAGGGGTGGCAAAAGCCACACACACTCTGGCTAGGCTAACAAATGCCTTAGGGTGGATAGCCTCGTATGAACCTATGAACCTATGAAGATACAAATTGTACAGGACACTAAGGATAATCCCAAGGCTTTCACAACTGATGGTAGGAACCGTGTTGGGAATTCACAGATATGCTCTGAATCACACAAATATCACAAACACACACACATATTGCCAACATACATCCTGACAGGTGCAGTGTAAACCCCCCCCCCCCCCCAGAATGCAGAATATCTATCCCAGCAGACTGCTGGCCCCCTGACATTGCAGATGCTGAGGTAACAGCCAGCATCTACAAAGCAAAACACACAGCAGCAATGGTATGAGATGGTGTCCTGGGCTGAGTGCAACATGGACTCCAAGATGAATGGAATGCCAAATCACACTACTGCTCAATGTCAGCCTTACCACAGAATATGTACCCAAAGAGCAGTGTACAACAACAGTGGTTCTTCTCAACAAAGATGTTGCCTGAATGGATACTGAAAACTACTACCCCAGAATCCTGAGAAGCTCGGTCTGCACAGCTATGGAAAGGATCAGCATGTACCACAGACATAAAGATATTGGGGACCTACTGACACTGGACCCTACTCAGTGTGGCTTTCTTAAGTGCAGATCCTGCCCCTAAATATGTTTGACTCAATTGAAACAGTCATTAAGGTCATTGATGAGGGCAATGTGGTCCACACAGCGTAGCTGGACCTTGCAAAGGCTTCTATACAATACCCTATGTGTTCATTATAGATAAGCTCACCAGCTTAAATATAAACCCCTATGTCAGTAGAGGGGTTGCAAACCAGACCAAGGACAGAACAGACATGGTCAGACATGCTGCAGCCATGTCAGACTACAAACCAGATATAACTGGCATCCCACAAGGCTTGGTCCTGGGATCTCCCTCGTCTGGTATATATGTCCCATAGGTACAGGAAAACATGGAAGGACTGTCTCTGAACATGTTTTCAGAGGACTACAAACTGCTCACCACATATGATCCACCAGCTGACACAAGCATCCCACAAAAGGGCCACATAGAAACAGACAACTGGTGCCATAGCCATGTCAGCAAGCTAATTGCAGAAAAGTGTATAGTAAACCCCCGTGGATATACAGTAAGTGCCCACCAATTACCACATAGGTGTTAACCCATTATGTAGTTAATATGTAATGAGAGACCTGGGGACACAAGGTGATAGATATCCTGCATTGAACAAACATGTGCTGTAGTGTTTACAGAAACATACCATATAGCCACCTAATCATGAAGGTTGTCAGATCTAGATAAGGGGAGGTCATTGTGGCTCTGTAGTCATAGCGGTACAATTGACTACAATAGCCCCTATGGGATGTACCTCAGCAGACACCTCCATCAACCATAAAGTCCCCAACAGTACCTCACCAGGAGTATCAAAGAGCTTGCGCAGATGCCATGTGTTGCCTGTGTTGCTGGTATCAATAAACATGCTGCACCTTGTACAATCTGAATGGCAGTGAGCTATGCACATGAGAGACCTGAACCCCAGCACTGACTTACATAGGACAAGCTGTACTGCATGATCCATAACACAGAAGCCACCCCCACCCATGAGTGAACTCCCAGTACAGGCTACCCATAGAGTCACTTATCAATTTTCCGCAATAGGAATCTTGATGAGTGGATGGGAGATGGTAGCTTTATCCTGGGTATCACTGTCATGTCACAGGTAGACAGAGGCACAGTATACTAACCATGACATATGTCATGGCAAACTCCACTTACAATGTGTGTTGAAGGACAAACACACTCTCCAACTAGCATTAGACATGGACTAGGGCACATCGCTAGTGTTTGCAAATGTACACCTATATTGTGGAATACACTACCAATGTTGGACAAGCCTGGTTAAAGTAGTTCATATCTGAACAGAATGCAACATGGTCAGATGTACACAACTGGCCCCTAACCAGGCTGTTGTGCTCACTATCGAAATGTAAAGCAGTGATAGCACTAAAGCCCAGGATACTGTCCACCACAGTCAAAGTACTACCAGTACACTATACAGTACTACAGTGTTAGGTCAGTGTGAAAGGATGTTGACAACTGTATGCAAAGTATCCCATGCAAACACTGCAGGCACAGTATAATCCTGTTGTGTTCACACACAAAGCAGTTGTACAGTAACTACACAACATGACACACAACACACAACCATAAACGGGTGATATTTGTTGAAGTTCACACTCATCCACAAATGTGGTGGGCTGCAGAGTCCAACATATGGAATGCTCACACTGGGCATGCTCACACACTTTGATAAATGAGACATATGTCAGACAACATGCCATGGGAAGGCTGAACTGGACATGCTCACACACTTAGGCCAAATCTCAGTTTAGCAGTTAGACACACATATCTGGTATTTTTACGTGTTATTCCAGGAACCAACCACATTACAGCAGTCTGCCCAGTGCACACAGTTAAATGACTACAGAGACATACGTGATATAGTGGATCCCTCCCATATGCAAACATCTTCCACAGATGCACAAGTTGTTCATACAAACAGGGAATGCTATGGCAATAAAGATGTGCAAACAGTCTATCAGCAACAAATAATGTGCATTTGACAATTAAACATATGGGTGTAGAGGTCAACACTAGGCTGTTTGCCCTAGGGAATGACAGCTTAGCCAGAGTGTGCTTGGTGTCTGCCTCCCCACAGGATGCACATTCCCCTTTCTAAACACCGATGATGTCAGCACCCTATAAGTACAGCAGGAGAAAAGAAACCTCCCAGTAATGTGAATAGCGTGCTCTGCTAATGTGTCTGTCGCAAGTGTCAGAACATAGTTAGGTAGGGGTTTGAATCCTGCAAATGCTGAGTGAGTGGGGCTGGTGTGTGTGTAAGTCTTGGGGAGAGAAATGTCCCTTTTGGCAACTGGGAAAACACACTACAGGATGCACATTCCCCTTTTTAAACACCGATGATGTCAGCACTCTATAAGTATAGCAGGAGAAGGGAGACCTCCCAGTAATGCGAATAGCCCACTCTGCTACTGTGTCTGTCTCAAGTGTCGTAACATAGTTAAGTAGGGGTTTGAATCCTGCAAGTGTGTGTGTTTGGTTGAGGGGGGTTAGTGTGTGTGCAATTGTGTGTGAGGGAAATGTCCCTTTTGGCAACTAGGAGAACAGACTACAGGATGCACATTCCCCTTTCTAAACACCGATGATGTCAGCACTCTATAAGTATAGCAGGAGAAGGAAAACCTCCCAGTAATGCGAATAGCGCGCTCTGCTAATGCATCCCTCTCAAGTGTCATAGCATAGTTAGGTAGAGGTTTGAATCCTGCAAATGGCAAGTGTGTGTGCTTGTCTAAGGGGGGTTAGTGTGTGAGTGAGGAGAATGTCCCTTTTGGCAACTAGGAAAACAGACTTCAGGATGCACATTCCCCTTTTTAAACACCGATGATGTCAGCACTCTATAAGTATAGCAGGAGAAGGAAAACCTCCCAGTAATGCGAATAGCGCGCTCTCCTAATGCGTCCGTCTCAAGTGTCATAACATAGCTAGGTAGGGGTTTAAATCCAGCAAGTGTGTGTGTTTGGCTGAGGGGGGTTAGTGTGTGTGCAATTGTGTGTGAGGGAAATGTCCCTTTTGGCAACTAGGAGAACAGACTACAGGATGCACATTCCCCTTTCTAAACACCGATGATGTCAGCACTCTATAAGTATAGCAGGAGAAGGGAAACCTCCCAGTAATGCAAATAGTGCGCTCTACTAATGCGTCCCTCTCAAGTGTCATAGCATAGTTAGGTAGAGATTTGAATCCTGTAAATGGCAAGTGTGTGTGTTTGTCTGAGGGGGGTTAGTGTGTGTGTGAGGGAAATGTCCCTTTTGGCAACTAGGAAAACAGACTACAGGATGCACATTCCCTTTTTTAAACACCGATGATGTCAGCACTCTATAAGTATAGCAGGAGAAGGAAACCCACCCAGTAATGCGAATCGCACACTCTACTAATGCGTCCCTCTCAAGTGTCATAGCATAGTTAGGTAGAGGTTTGAATCCTGCAAATGGCAAGTGTGTGTGTTTGTCTGAGGGGGGTTAGTGTGTGTGTGAGGGAAATGTCCCTTTTGGCAACTAGGAAAACAGACTACAGGATGCACATTCCCTTTTTTAAACACCGATGATGTCAGCACTCTATAAGTATAGCAGGAGAAGGGAAATTGTCCAGTAATGCGAATAGCGCACTCTGCTAATGCGTCCGTCTCAAGTGTCATAACATAATGAGGTAGGGGTTTGAATCCTGCAAATGGCAAGTGAGTGTGTTTGGCTGAGGGGGGTTAGTGTGTGTGCAATTGTGCGCAAGGGGGATATCCCTTTTGGCAACTAGGAGAACAGACTACAGGATGCACATTCCCCTTTCTAAACACCGATGATGTCAGCACTCTATAAGTATAGCAGGAGAAGGGGAACCTCCCAGTAATGCGAATACCGGGCTCTCCTAATGCGTCCGTCTCAAGTGTCATAACATAGTTAGGTAGGGGTTTAAATCCTGCAAATGGCAAGTGTGTGTGTTTGGCTGAGGGGGGTTAGTGTGTGTGCAATTGTGTGTGAGGGAAATGTCCCTTTTGGCAACTAGGAGAACAGACTACAGGTTGCACATTTCCCTTTCTAAACACTGATGATGTCAGCACCCTATAAGTACAGCAAGAGAAGAGAATCCTCCCAGTAATGTGAATAGCACACTCTGCTAATACGTCCGTCTCAAGTGTCATAACATAGTCAGATAGGGGTTTGAATCCTGCAAATGGCAAGTGTGTGTTTTTGGCTGAGGGGGGTTAGTGTGTGTAAGGGAAATGTCCCTTTTGGCAACTAGGTGAACAGACTACAGGATGCACATTTCCCTTTCTAAACACTGTTCAGCTGAAGGCCATGGCTCTGGCACAAGTTGTCTGTTTCTATGATGCCCCTTTGGAAGATGCTTGTGTTGGCTGGAGAGTCGATTATGGTGGCCAGTTCGCAGTCATCTGCATATTTGATCAGCCACAGTCCGTCCGTGTTGGCCTGTACCTCCAATAAATATATACCAAATAAGAGAGGTCCCAGGACTGAGCCTTGTGGGACACAACTCGTAACTGGTTCGGAGTCTGGCATGGCTCCAGCAATTCTAACCATGTGGGTTCTGTCCTTGAGCCACTGTGCAATCCATCTAGTGACATAGGGGCTTATATTTAAGCTGGTGAGCTTCTCTAGAATGCCCAAGTGGGGTATTGTTGTGAAGGCTTTTGCGAGGTCCAGGTAGGCTGTGTGAACCACCTTCCCCTCGTCAATGGCCTTGGTGACTGTTTCAAAGAAATCAACCAAGTTAAACCTGGTAGTGCTGGTGTGCTCTCAGTAGCCCTGAACCAGGCATCTGTTACTGCACAGATATCGATGTTCTCCATGCCAAGGAGAGTTTCAGGTGCATGCATCTGGAGGTTTAGACTTCTGGCGTTGGGTAGCATTACTCTTAGTTTCTTATCCCTTGTGATACCTATGAAGGTGGGTTTGTCATTTGAGCCTTGCCTAACATAGGCACTATGGGGGTAGCAAGAGCCTTTGCCAATATCTGAAAGCCCAGGGGTGACAGGTGCAGGCCGTCCCTAGTGAAGCAGGTAGTTCAACAGAAGATGAATATGTGAAGGTGTAGTGCCTGTGATTAGTTAGCAGTAGCATATATGACTGCTCACGTGGACACATGCCAGGTAAGTCATATGCACTGTGTCACAGGCAATGTATATGTGAACAGGACAAACAGTGACATCCTGTCAAGTGGGATACGGACATACATATAGTAAGCTATGCAGATGGCACTAGGAGTCCACAGAAGCTCTATAACTATGCATTGCAGGTGTGATCAGTATTCCACGGTAATTGCAAGCAAACATGCATGCAAACAAAGCTACAGTAAACAGGGCTGCATGTAGTCCATTGTACAACAAACAAGCTGTACCACTTCCAGTAGGTAACACTGCAAATATGCAGGCACTATGCACATGTACATGGAAATACACGGGTCAGATGGCTAGGGTCCAGTCTCAGCGCACACAAGTGCACAGACCATGTACTGTCAGGATGTACAATAACTGGATGGAAACCCATGTGCTCATACCTGCAGTAATACACATGTCAAATAACAGACACTGAGCCTTCACTCAGTGGTTCCATACTTAGTAGGATGTATGCTACCTGGCCTGCCACCACAGTATCCCTGACATATATGGGGACTCTTCCTCCTGTGACAGTTAGTTGTGTGTGTTGGGGCTGTCTAGCATGATATGAGATGTGAGCATGCAGTGCTAGGGTGCTCCTGTGTGTCCTGTACCAGTCGTGTAGTACTGCACACATATCAACATCCTCAAACATCTGCATTGCAGAGTCCAGTGTGGGCAACATGCCACTTGCAATTTACATGTCCATCATTGCGTATTACTACATTCATTACCTTATCCCCTGTGCTACCTATGTATATAGCCTTCTGTTGACATCATTACCAGCAGTATGCCAACATGTGCAGATGATACACTATGGTACTTACCATGGGTGTAGACAACAGTACATGACAATCACACACTTACTGCATCAGGCATGCTGTGATATACCCACAATTAATTCAGCACACAGTACTGTTAACAACATGATACTATTACTACACATCTATGTAGTCACCCTGTGCATCAGCAACATGTTAACCTGTACCTGCACAGTTGTTACAGATTGCAGGAGGTGGCACAGTTTCATCATATGCACAGGGTGTGAACTTGGTATGCCTGAGTCAGCCACCGATACCACCGATTGACATGTATGTGTATGTGTGTTGGTGAGGGACAGCAGTAGAAGGTGGGGCAATGTTGATGCAGTGTGTGCATGTATGCGGTAGCCCTAGGTGTTGTCAATTTGCATGTGTGTATGGATGCACACAGTTCCACCTCATGGCTGCCATATACTGGTGTTTGTGGACAGCCACAGACTGTACCTGCCAGGTCATACAGATCAGTGTCCCTGGCCACGAACACGTTACCTGTGCCTTGCAGGGGTGCTACGGACTATATCCGGTACCAACCCAGACTGGGTACTGTTATCAGAAGCAGGTGTTCATTGACTGGACACAGATCCCTGCCGGGCCTGGCCAGAGCCATGTGCACGTGGTCTCCTGGGGCGGTCTGATGACAGCACAGACCCAGCATTGCTGGGGCTGCTGCTGGCACTATGGGGGCGACCACGGCCCTGTTGTCGTCCACGACTGCCAGCTGCTGCTGTTGCTGGCATATGGCCACATCGACGCCTCAACCACCCACCATCGGCCCGGCTCATGGACATGTAGTTGTGGAACCGGTCTAATATGTCCCCACAACGTCTGTCTATGACATCAGTGAAATCACGGATGGCAGCCGCAATGTCACGCATACTGTCAGTCATGGCTCTGCAACATGCTGTCAGCTCCCTCAGACCCTGTCTGGTGTACCGTTCCATACGTGACTGTGCCTGCATGACAGCCCGAAACATAGCTGAGGTTGTAAGACTTCTGTGGGCACGTCTGACAGGGGCAGTACGCCCACGGATGCTCCCACGAGAACCCCTGGACATCTGTCTGTGTGGTACCATCTCTGGACCATGCCCATGGCTGCTGTGTGGGGAGGCATGTGCCACAGATGCCACATTACCCTGGTCAATGCCCACTGTATGCTGTCCATCACCTAGGGACATTGGTGACAAAGGGTGTATTGGCAGGATAACTGTGCGCATTGATGGGGTCGACAGCTGTGTACTGTCAATCAGCTGACCAATGGCGGACCCTGGCATACCTTCCTGTGCCATTACACAGATGTCATCATTATCAGTACCCACGGCACCTGATTCAGGTTCCCTGCTACATGACACCAGAGCAGCACCAGAACCTGTGGGAGGGAAACAGGAAACACAGTTTACAATGTCTACACATTACCAGTGATGCACACATGCACACATGCACAGGTGCACACATGCACAGGTGCACACATGCACACATGCACAGGTGCACACATGTACACATGCACACATGCACACATGTACAGGTGCACACATGTACACATGCACACATGCACACATGCACACATGCACAGGTGAACACATGCACACATGCACACATGCACAGGTGCACACATGCACAGGTGCACACATGCACAATTGCACACGTGCACAGGTGCACACATGCACAGGTGCACACATGCACACATGCACACATGCACAGGTGCACACGTGCACACGTGTGCACACATGCACACGTGCACACATGCACACATGCACAGGTGCACACATGAACACATGCACACATGCACAGGTGCACACATGCACACATGCACACATGCGCACATGCACACATGCACAGGTGCACACATGCACACATGCACAGGTGCACACATGCACATGTGCACAGGTGCACACGTGCACACGTGCACACATGCACACATGCACACATGCACACAGTTTCACACAATTGTACAGTACTCAGTATGCGTGATATCAACACACAGACACAGACACACCTACATGCATACAAAGAGCACTACTAAGTGAGCCAAATAGTACTATTACTATCAAAACTATTACAGGAATGGTTAATACACACTCACCAGCATGGATAGGCTGCATTGCTGTTATACCAGATGGACCTGCAGATGTGAAGAAACTAATGTCAGTGGGCACAACTGTGCCATTGTTACTGAGTATGATACAGGTCAGTAGTACAACAGTTGCCTTTCACAGGTCAGCTGCTAATATTGAGGATATCACACTTGCACATTAAATACTATGGTGACAGCTACAAATCAAGGACACACCTCACACATGCATTAACTACCAGTGTACACAACAGTCAACTATACATATGGCATATTACCTGCACGTTCACTGTCTTGCTGCTGTGTGGCTCCAGCCTCCATCATAATGCATGTCTGCTGCTGTTGTTGTTGCTGGCAGACTGGAGCCACTACACTCATGAGTAGTCCCTCCAGTCTGGTGAGTGGGGATGTGTAGCCAACCCACCACCTGTGGCGACCTGTTGCCTGTGGATATCCGATGCACGCTGATGGACATGTCTGATTAAATCACTGCAGTGATGTCGTACCTGCTCATATGTCCTATTATGCGTGCCTATGTCATTTACCCAACGGACAAGGTCTTGCCACAGTGCAGCCCTCTCCTGCTGATTCTGGCTGGTGCGGGAAAAGAGTATTGCATAATCCCACACCAGGCTCTGGTGTATCTCCTCATTCTCAGCTGTGGAGTAAGTGGGATTCCGCGGGTGGGCCATGTACCTGAGAAAGAAAATAACCTGATATCAGCAATATATGTCAGCAGAATTTGGCACACATACTACACATGCTACTCGACTGTTATGATACAACATATCTCACATATATAGCATCTGTCTGTCTATTGGTGGATACACATGTAAATGGCCAGGTATCAGTGCTCAGCCAGCAACTGTGCAACAGTACCTGGCACACTCCATACAACATACTACCAAACCCCAGCAGTCAGAACACTGATTCAGGTCAAGAGCACCTCCTCACTCTGGGGGTTTGTATCTAGGTACTGTATGGCCTACATCATCAACTACTGTGAGCTGACCACACACTGATTGCCCTGGATATATATATATATCCCACCTCCACCACCAGCACAAACAACTATAGTGAATAACATTACAGATGCAAACTTTACACTTTGTAACAGTGACATGGTATCCTTTCAGCCCACTGGGCCAGTGGCAGATACAACCCACAATGCTGACCCCTACACAATTGCTTTCTACAGATATCGCAGAGAAAGCATGGATCATGCAATCCCATATATGACCAAGACACTCTCCACAAAGGGACAGCATCCTGTCTGGTGGACCCCAGCCATAGACAGATTGTATTACAGAAGATGGAAGCTACTGCAAGACAGAGCATAATTCTGTAAAGGGAGGGCATGTCTGAGCAGCACTAATAAGGATCTATTTTCCATCATACAAACATCCATGGGCAACTTTGAGAGGGAAATCAAGAGGGACACTACAGATAACCAGAAGGCCTTCTTCAGTTATGTTAGCAACCTGGTCAGGATCCATCCTCTATGCCCATAGTTAGTACACAACAACAAATATTTCACTGACACCACAGATATTGACAACATTGTGGCAGACAGGTTCAGTGCAGGTGTCACCCCGCCCTCTCCCCCAAAATAAGACATAGTTATCCCAGCTGACTGTAACCTCCCTGTCATCACAGATGTCCAGGTGAGAGCCACCCTCAGGACAGCAGAATACACAACAAGAATGGGACCTGATGGTATCCCCAGTTGCATGCTACATAAACTCTGACAGGAGCTAAACACACATATAGAAGTGCTATGTAACACTAGCCTGACTACAGGATATGTACCTGTACACTGGCGCACAGCAGCAGTGGTTCCACTCCATGAAGGAGGCACCACAACATACCAGTACAATACAACACAATACATTACATTACAATACAATACTATACAATATGCTATTGCCCCTGGGACTACAGCAGCGTACTGTTCTGCTACCCTGACCATTGTGACACATGTGGTGTGATGGTACCTGCTGCTGTCACACAGTTACACAGGGTGACTCATATGGCATATTACCTATCTGACTAACATTCAGCAGGGGTATGTGTGACATGTACTCATGGGGAGTCTTGCTTCTTAACACTATGTGGTTTATTGCAGGGTATGTCTTATCTGTGGGTAGGTACTTTTACCTCCACATGTGCACTCTATTGCAGTGGCATGGACGACACACATCAGTCATTTAGGTGGTGGATGGTGTGAGGTGTTACTATGGTTGTTGGACATCTGTCATGGGTGTGACTTGCATATGTATATCCGGGAGTGGTAACCTCTATGTGGGTAGTATATGTGTACTCTGTGGTGTTGTCAGTCACTGTGCATTGGTAATGTGTTTGAGTGCATTGTCACAGTGTTGTACATGTCACTGTGTCCTTCTCCATATCTGTAGCTGTCATGTGAGGTCCATACCATGGCATCCATTATGTGGTGTGGAGGGGTACACCGACCTACATGTCCATAGCTGACACACCATGTTCACTGACACATACCATGTGCAGGTATTCCAGGGATAGTGTGCCATTGTGAATATCATTGGGGCCACTAGTGTACACATTTATGACCCTGTTCACCCCTGACACATGCAGTGGTGGGCAGCTAATCACATATCTGGTGGTTACTGGTGTAGGTGATTTGGAATGTGGTATGGTACTCCGGTTTTGACACTGGTGCTCATTCCATGCCTTTGTCACCAGGCACCTGTTGCAATACATCTGTACACATGTGCCTAACTCAAAATTTATATACATCTCTCTCTCTCTCTATATATATATATATATATATATATATATATATATATATATATATGTATATAGATATATCTATATGTATATATATATATATATATATATATATATATATATATATATATATATATCTGTATACATATACACATATATATATTGATGTACATATATTGCTATAGATGTGGAGAGGGGGGGACACAGAGGGGGTGAGAGTGACAGAGGGGGTGGGACAGGGTGTGTTGAAGGTTGTCATATACAGTCATACCTGTACATAGTCAGATCAGTCTATGTATATGTATAAACATATATCTATATCTGTATGTGTGCATTACATATATATGTTTGTACAATATTCTATCTACATTTGTCTATGTATTCCCACATCTCTCTCTCTATGTATGTATACATATATGCATATCATATATATATATATATATATATATATATATATATATATATATATATATATATATATACACACATACATATGTTGACATACATACGTATCCATATGATAGACAGGTATATCAACATGTTTGTCTACCATACTGTATACACACACTAACATACTGCTAAACATACATAACTGTGAAACCTACTTTGTACATTTCACTACAACCTACAGTCAACCTACATTGATATGTGCACATAGATGTATGTACAGCCTTCACTGATAGTTGCTGTATGTCCCCTGCCCTTTACACATCTTCATATACATATGGATACAGACCAATGACACATATGGAGGGTTCACAGTATGTAGACCTTTATAGTATTACTTTACATTACCTGTGTTTGTCACAGCTGCTTGTGTTGCCATCTGGTTCTCTGTCCTGCTGCTCCACTTCCCAGTTGTCAGCTTTCAGGTGGCTGTTGCTGAACAATTTGTTTGTATCTGCTTAATTACAAATTTCTCTGTCTCTGTCTCTGTCTCTGTCTCTCTCTCTCTCTCTCTCTCTTTCTGTCTGTCTGTCTCTCACATCCTTCTCAGGGTGCAATGAAAGTATTGCATGTGTGGACTGGGAGTACAGCATACTTTTGTAGGTATCTGCATATGCCCATGTGATGGCCTCTGCACCAATTGTTAGCCAGCATTTGCTAATTGCATGCAGCTAGTTGTGTACTGATTGCAGTTCTCACTGTGATTTCAGAACAGTGCTATAAAAAGGTATGTGAGATAGGCATAGCCTTTTCAGATTTTAAGGGCAGGGACCATGCTGTTATGCTGTGGACAATTTTCTGTGAGTGTAAAGGTTGGTATCTCTCTCATATTTCCAGGTGTGTTGTAGATTAACATTCCCCCATTCATTTCTCCAGTTTCCTGTACTAACTGTGTATGTACACTGACACCTACAACTACTACTACTGTTAATGTGTGTGTGTGTGCTCTCCTTTCACTTTTGCTTGCACTTTGTTGCTAAGGCTTCAATATTTGCCCTTTACAGTCACTACTTGTATGCCTGCTAGGTGTCCTGACTGTAGTGTGCTGCTGTAGCTTTCCTATTTTCCATGTACATTCACACCTTAGAATGCTTGCTATATCTGCTAGGGTGTTACAGCATGCAGTGTGGTCTGGCCATGGTGTGGGCCTTGACATTTATTAGGGTATTTGAGTATGCTGCTGAGCAGGCCCCAGAGACTTTCAGGTTTATCTGTTATCTGCCTCATGGAAAGGTACATATCAGTGGGGTACACCCATTAAAATGTCTGGTATGCTGCAGTTGTGACTGTGGGTTAGCATGAGCATATGTATTACTACACGTTTTCTGCCATGCAAGTGGTGAATACTTTCAGGACTCCATAGTTACCATTGCATGTGCTACACCTTTCTGCCTACTGTTTGTATATTTCACATGGAGTCTGTGGGGCATCCCTGTAAGTCATTCACTGTTGCTATGTCTAAGCTCTTAACTATTCAAATATGGTGGTGTCAGACCCATCATGTGTACAGATATTTGCAGGTTGTCCACATTTCTGCCTCATATTTTGGTCAATATCTCATGCACACCTTTTTCTGGCAAATCACTCTGGGCTCAAGTCAGAATATGGTGACAAACATTCAGGTTTCAGACTTCATACCCTTCCAAACATCCCACAAAATGCAGACCCTGTTACTCTCTGACCTGTCTGCGTTTGTTGTAACATTATTTGTAATGTGTCCCTGGTTTTGGGCCTTTGCTCCACATATTTTATTACTTGGTCCAGATGTGTTCCTGTAAGAAGTTGTGGGGTATGGGCAGTGATTATCCTGCTGTGAGTATGTGTGTGGCTTGCAAGGTGCTATAGTGACATTATTACCTACTAGCTACCAACTAGCATGGCTGTTTCTGTTCACACACTACTATTATGGAAATCCACTACTTTTGATAGTAATTCTAAATGGCATGCTTTGTGTACTACACATCTATATTCCCTTTACATTCATTCCTACTATTACATGATATATTTATTTTAGCACAATGTTCTTGTGTAAGAGTCATGGCTTAGTGGTAAGTCATGCAGACTACTGTTTCCAAGGTCCTGGGTTCGGGACTGCCAGTGGGATTTTATTTTTCTTCTGAACTGACTACAAGACCTGTCAAAGTGACTAAGGCACTTTTAAGCAGTTGTAACCAGGTTAGCGCTGGTTTGCGTGGAGCTCACACATGCACACTGGTGGTTAGCTCTGCGCACACAAGCGCACACCCGCTTACAACCGCTTAAACGTGCTTACTCTTGTGCACACCCGCGCTATTTTCTTTGAAAGAAAAGAAAATGGGGAGACAGGAAAGTGGTGAAAAAGGGGTCACAAAGAGGGTAAGACAGTAGGGAAACAAGCTTGGGATGTGCAGGAGGGATGTAGGTAAGGCCCATAGCTGCCCATTTCTTCATCAGCAACAGCTGTGCATATGTATGTAATTTGGTGTGACATTTGAAACCTTCCACCCCTGAGAGAGGTGTCAGGACAACAATAATACTTGTTGTGCAGCCAATTGTAATTGATAGGTTCCATGTCCAGCAGACATGTGTGCGGAATGGGCAGCTATGTATGGGGCGTAATTTTTTTGTGGGTACAGTGCCCTTTTTTTTTTTTTTTTTTTTCAGGTGAGAGTGGTATGTCAGGTGAAGGAAGTCGGTACAGCTGGGGAGGTAAGTTGGGTAGGTAAACAGACAAGACAAACAAGATGCATACAGGGGCTGTGTATGACACGTGTGGGGGGGGGTTACACAATTGACGGGGACGGAGGTTTGGATATCCAGAGCCCATGAGCCCACAGATGGCAACAGTGGAACTGATATCCCCACCCATAGGCAGTTGCCACTGTTCCTTCACTGCCCAGGATGGGGCTGTGCTGGGGGCTGTGTAGGCGGTGCAACAGGCATGCCCGTTAGTTGAGCCACCTGTGCCTCGAGCTGGCGTAGGGGCTCGAGAACAGTGTCCCGAATCTCCCTACGCACCACAGTCCGGATGCTACGGAGGGTGAGTGGTGGTTCTCCTCCGGCCACACTTGCAGAGGGGGGGTGAGCCCCATCCCCTGCAGCGCTTCCACCCGCAGGTGGCACAGGGCCACCGGAGGAGGGTCCGGACTCGGCACTAGTGCCAGGTGCACTCGCCAGCTGAGGTGGGAGAGGTGAGTCCGCTGGAACCCGCCTTCCCTGTCATCCTATGTTTTGCATTATGTCATGACAGTTTGGGTTAGTGACATATAATACCATTTACAATTAGTTGTAACAGCATGCATTAGTATTCCCATTAACCAAATACCCAGATATTCACACCATTGAACAGCGTGCATAACACATGCATAATTTGAACAGAAATACACAGTCCAACAACATGCAGGGTTAATTGATGGCAACAGGCCATCAGGTGTGGATGTATGAACAGGGCAGATGCATTAACGGACGTGCAGATATATATGACCCAACAGGACAAACGTCCAGGGGTGTTAATTGTGATTGCACATACCATTTTCATGTGGAATGGGTTATATGTGGTTATAGGGTGGGGTAAAGAAAGTAATATTAACACCTTCGAATAACAATACATATGCTGTACATTTCTAATATCTACAGTTATATACACACTACTGTTCTAACTACAGTTTTCTACATGATAACTATTTCAACTTGGTGATAGGACTGTTACTGCAACATCAATATACATTTTATGGTTCTTCATACACATTCATATCTAGCTTTGTTCAGCTACATCATTCTGCTACATTTGCTTTATATAGCTGTAGACAAGTGTGGATGTTTGGTATATCAGACAATCATCCTATCTGCATATTGCAGACTGAGAGCAACATATCCAGATTTTGGGATACACATTCCAGATGCAGCAACACTTTGAACAGATTTCGCTGTTTGGTTTTGAATATCACATGCATTTCATTCTGTCTTGACTGCAGTATACTTTATTCAGGGGTTATTACTACTGTATTGCTGGATTCATGACACTTTCTCACACTCTCTCACTTGCTTTCATTTTACTATTCAGGATGGTACTTACTTCTAGGCTTTATTGACATGTTTTACCTGTAGTTATTACAATCCTTTCCAGCAGTCTCACTTCTGTCATGTTTCAGTATTTCCACAGGGATATATTTCACACGTGATTTCATCATCTTCTGCAGCTATACTTTTCAGCCTGCTGCAGGTTGTGTACTATTTTCTTACAGGTAGGGCATTTTTATTTCAGAATATATGTCAGACAGTTTCATTTTTCGGTTTAACTTACAGGCTGAAACACACTTTTGTAATCAAGCAATACTTGCATACACTTTCACACTGTTACTTGCAGATTTTATTCCTTACTGACTACACTGCACTCTTTTGCTGACTGTCATACTTTTATATTTCTTTACAGTTACTGGTAGTGGATTACTGACCTGCCTGGTGGCGCAACCGCACCAGCCTATCACCATAGGCTCTGCGGTTCGCAGAACGGACACCTGCAGCTGTAATATAAATGAAGTAATATTGGAATACACATCTCCATAATATCAGCTAGTTTAATTTCTTACATACATAATTAAATCCAAAAACAGCTACGAAGCAAAAATGAACAGGCATGACCACTGGAAACCAGATTCCATTGACCAACTTTAATCCAATACCAAAGGTTAAAAACTGCATTAACGCCTTATCCACAAAAAACCACAATAGCGTTTTTTGTGGATAAGGCATTAATGCAGTTTTTAACCTTTGGTATTGGATTGAAGTTGGTCAATGGAATCTGGTTTCCAGTGGTCGTGCCTATACATAATTAAATGTTACTTACTCAGTAGTGGGGCGTTGGGTGTTTGCCGGGCCTCCTGGATCCAAAGGTTCAGTTGCTCCACTTGCATCTCTTCAGGTCCGCATGGTGGTGACGGACCTGCTCACCAGTCCTTGGAATCACTGTGGCACTGGTGAGATCATGAGCCAACCGGTCCCACGCCTCGGCCCTGTACGCTCCCCAGAGGACCTGGCCCTGCATGAGTTGGGCCTCATGATTATAGACTAAGAGCCAGACCATGTACCTGGACTCCTCAACACCCCACCTCTGTGCTCGAAAGCAACTACCCTCTCCTACTCCTGTCATTCTGCCTGCAGGTCAGTTCTACAATCGTTTATGCTGTGTATTCCCACCTATGGGGCTTATATAGTCCATTTTTCCCGCACATATCTGTGATTGGCCATTTTGGAATTGTATCAACTTCAGTAAACCTGCATTGTCATGCTCCAGTTTGTATTCATTCCTATATATTAGCTATTATTGCATTTCTAGGTACTGCTGTCATGACTTAATGGTTTGGTACCTTGACTATGGTGTATAGTATCCTGGGTTCGAACCTGGCCACTGCTTTTTATTTTTCATGACTGTCTAGACATGCTGAGGGGTGTGTCTGTGTAAAGGCAGTTTTGATACGGCTTGCTCAACGTTGCCCGTCGGTTAGCTTGTTTGCACGGTGCGCAGCTCCGCGCAAATGGGGTATGCTGCTTTAAGCCTCATTTGGCTATCGGCACGCATATTACGCTCAGCTCAGTTAGGGGCACATAGATTTAGCATGTTAGACCACTGCTCAGCTACGGGCACTCATTTTGCACCAGTTAAACCACTGCTCATCTACGGGCAGATGCACTCACTCTGTTAAACTGTAGCTCAGCTATGAGCACATCTGGCATTTTTTATTCTTTTGTTACCTCACATTTCTTCAATATAAATGGGCTGTTTCATTACATTTTACATAAATTGTGGTTTTATGTGTACATATTTGTCAGGGACTTGTTTCCTGCTTATTTTGCAAAAAAAAAAAAATTGGTGTTGTGGGGGCTCGAACCATGACTGCCTGCTCTTCAGCCAACATCTCTACCGCTACGCTATTGTTTCCTGGCTTATTTTGCATATTTAGTTCTTATATGCTTTCCCACTGACTGCTAACTGTAGCTGCGCCAGCATAACGAGCACTCACAGTTAAACATCTTTACAATTTAAAAAAAATATATAACATGTTCATTTATATATTTTATGTTCATAGTCTGTGGGGGGCATGTGTTGTGTTGTGTTTATTCACATTTCCATGGACTGTGTTGTGGGTGTTTACTTTGGGCACTTTTACACTTCTGGGGGTGTGTCCGCTTGCAGGGCTCAGCCTACGGACATGCCCCCTACTGTCTTTCACGGACCGTGTTAGACTTAGGTGTGATTCAGCATGCTCTCATGAATATGCAGAGCATGCTGACATCACTCCGTTTAACTGCAGCCTCCGTGTAAGAGTTATAACTCTTACACGGAGGCTTCGTGAATCCTTGCCCATGTGTTTTCCACAGATTTCTGAGTTATGAATGTCCTGCAAAATAACAAAACCACCTAGAGTCAATCTCCCATTTCATTCTCTGGATCTTTGTCTAGACCAACGTTTAAACATTCAGTTCTGTATTAACACAACCAGAGACAAAATCAATAAACACCTCTTCTGGTCAAAGACAATTTCTCATTCTTACCTCTGAAGGCAGCACAGCTATTGGGAAGGGAATTCCTTTTTTGACAATTACAATATAGCTTCCCAATAACAGCAGACTCATCTGCAATAAATCCCATTTACTTCCAAACCATAACTAATCAAATCCTTAGATTAATTATTCTTGTGACTAGGACAGAGAACCATTGTCTCACTCTAGAAAACATAACATTACTTTCACTTCAACTTTGTGCCATATTATTACTGTGATCCGTTGTCTGCAAGCCACCAAAACTAAATTAATTTTAATTATTTTCTTTTTGACTGTTAAGACGTCTGCATACAACCTAAGATCTATCCCTCCCACAGGCCCAGCTCTTCAAACTACATATATCAGTCTTCACTGCACCTATTGCATCTCTCATCTTGCTCCACAACTCTGATAATCCTTCCCTACCTTTTTAAAATATACTCATGCCCTAAATGCTGGGCTCAGCTTAAAAAAAAAACATACTCAAAACTGAATTGAAATGCCCCTGTTTTTCCTTTCTTACTATGACTTTAAGTTCATACTACTAATCATGCTTAATTTTCTTGTTTAGCATGCCCAATTTCTAGGATTATTATTAACTTCCCTCCTTCCCTCATCTTACTTCATGTACTAACTAGCCTTCCCTGCATTAACTGATTCCTTACTGATTTTATTTCATCCCTTTTCTCAGACTTCTTCTAGCAAACTATCTCTCCAGTATATTAATCCCATTCTCATGTTTAACATTAATATTTATGCTCTATTCAATGAAGTGTGATTCTTCCTTTTATCTTCATGGTATCGTGTTTGTCACCATATTATCCTTTATAATTGCCTCCTTATTTGGTTTTATGTTTGAAACTACTGTATTGCATTTTTGGTTATTTTGTGACTACAAAGCTAGTCTCAAGAAGATCCGTTGGTATTAGTGCCCTACTTTGGTTATCCGATTTAAATAAATAATGAATACATTTTAAAGGTTATTCATGTATGTTTGTTTAAAGTAAGAGTAAAGCAGTTTTGTAGGGTATTCATACTCATTTATAGAAAAATTACAGGAATTTGTATAAAAATTACTGCAGAATTTGCAACAAACGTGAAATCATTTATTATTTATTTTATTTATTTACATTTGTTTATTTATTTGCATTTGCTTACTGGGATAGTCCACTGGGCCAAAACTGGCCCACTTTCAGTGGAGGCTCTGGGAGAAAATCTCCACACGCAGAGGCAAAGTATATAATAGTACACAGTACATACAGTATAATATAAAACAGACAGTATACAAACAATATACGACATAGTATACATTCTGTGCAACATGCAGAGATACAATACAGTATAATGCAATGGAGACCTTGATCATAGTCTGTATAGTGTAGCACACATACAATACGTACCTGTGAACTACCACATAGGTGGCAGTACACGAAACACCGAAAGTGTGATAAGAGACCTAGGGACACAGGTGGACAGTGGTCTCATCTTTGATAACCACATAGCCACAACAGTTAGAAAAATCCTTCTACATGGCATACCTCATCACTAAGGGCTTTTCATCCAGAAAAAAGAAGGTCATTGTCCCTCTGTACTCATCACTCATTAGACCCATTGTAGAGTACAATTTCCCATTTGGTATGCACCTCACAAGACATCTGCAACAACTAGAAAGGCTGCAGAAATCCCTCACAAAAAGGATCACAGGCCTAAAGCAGATGCTTTATGCTGACCATCTAAAGAAACTCCAGCAATACTCTGTCACATATCTCCTACACAGATGCAATCTCTGCCTAACATACAAGGCCATGTTAAACCCAGAGTTGTTGGACATGCTACACTTAAAGAAATCCGAATCCCTCCGAGCCACACGCTCCAGGGATCTTAACCTTGTCATCACGATGAATAGAACATGCTGGAGGGATAGGTTCCTGACCCAGAGACTCCCAATACTCTGGAATAGGCTGCCCATACATGTCAGGCAGAGCACCTCAATGGCCCTCTTCAAAAGGAACCTTGATGATTGGATCGGAGATAGGAAATTCACCTCGGGGATCACATCAGTAACCCTGCTAGACAGGGATCCAGGATAGTAAATATTTGTGGGAAACAATAGCCAGGGAATCATTATGGCTAGGCTTGTATAGGCCCTAGGGCTGACAGCCTAGTACCTACCTATGAACCTATGAATAGATTCTGAGCAACACATAGTATTTCAAGCTAGAACATTGCTACTAAGTGATGCAATGGATCAACAAGATTATATTGTTTGCAAGGCAAGCGATCCAGTTGGTAATAAGCAGAGCATGGAGTGAAATATGGACAATATGTTAGATAAGGCTGTCTAGGGTGAAGGTTTACACAGTTAAACTAATTGCTAGTTGGGATATAGTAGAATTAAGATAGTAGGTTAACCATATGTGTAGCTTTGGTGTCTGATACACAATCTGGTATTTAAGCAAGTATACATTCTTTAAGCTTATGTCTGAGTGAGCAGATATAGCATAAAGTACAGCAGAGTAGTTAAAATAATGAATAGAGATATATAGAGCAGTACAGGGGAGAAATTAGAGAAAGGGGTAGGGTAGAGGTAGAAGGGAGACATCAGATCATGGGAAGTGCAGCATTTGTACAGGTGCACTTCCATAGAAAAGAAAGGTGTTGTTTCAGGGATATCTTAAAGAGAGGTATACTGCTGGTAGACTTTATTAATGGTGGAAGAGTGTTCCATAGTTTTGCAACTGTAAAGGAGTATCACATCTGACCAGCAGCCCAATTAGGTTATCTGCATTTAGGAGCATTTGGTTATTGGATTGGAGAAGTCTGTTAGGATGATAAGGAGTGAGTAGTGAAGACAAAGTAGGGCAGTTAGATGGTTTATATACAGTTGTGTGTGCTGTGGTTAATTGAATAACTGAGAGATAATGTGGGAGTTCTAACCAGTTTAGTTGGTATAGTGATGAGCAGTGATGGGATGAGTATTTTGCATTTGTAACAAATTTAGCGATTTGAATGTAGCGCAAGGCTAGTTTGGATTTTAGTGAGGCCTGGATGCTGGTTAGGAGAGGTGCCCCATAAAGAAGAGATGGTAGAAGGAAAGAAGATGCAAGGGATAATTTTGCAAAAGTGGTTTAGGAAGTGTTTGTGTCTATAGAGGGTGCCCATCTTTTGGTGTTTTTTTTTTTAATATTGGTTTGAATGTGTAGGTCAAATGTCAGGTTTTCATCTATGATGATGCCTAGTAGTTTTGTATATGGAAAAACCTCAGTAATAGTGTTATTTTGAGCATGGATAGTGAAATGTTCCTTTTTTAGGGAATTAGATTTCTTTGGCAGAAAAAGTACAAGTTTAGTTTTATTGGGGTTTAAGGCGAGACGACTATTGGCCATCCATATTTCAGTAGAAGTAAGGGCACCTTGGGTGAGTTGGTGTAGTTCGGATAAAGAGTTGGCAGCACAGATGATGGTAGAATCATCTGCATATTGTATGACACAACCTTGAGTAGGAGAGGTGTGGAAGTTGTTAATAACAATGCTAAGCAAGAGAGGCCCTTGTATGGAGCCTTGAGGTGTGTTAAGGAGAGGAGAGTAAGAATGCTACCGTTTGGTTGACTGTTTCCTCTCTGTGAGATAGTTTGAGAATCATAAATGAATAATTGTGCTCAGCATACCCTGTCATCTTCTTTGTTTTAAACTTATTCACATTTGTATGCACATATATATCTGTATGTGTATATGTATTTCATTCAAGCCTATAGTGCCAGGTTTGTATTTGTCCAGTTAACAGCCATAGCTCCTTATAGCATTCAGATCTTTTTAGGGGCTGGGTTCTTTAATTAAGTGAATTACTAGCTATTAATAGGTAGTACTAGAAAGGGCAAGGAATAATTAACAAAATGACACTAAGATTGTTAATGTTGTTTGTCCCACAGTAGAGAAAAACAAATCACTTTTTGCCACTTATTATTCATATTTTTATATTTATGTCCATATTTTCATAATTGAGACCTGCATGCGACTGAGGGATATGTTGGGAAATGCTATGGTGGGAGACAGGAAAATTCATTGTCAATGTCCATTTATATCACAGATACTGCAAATTGTTTTTGTTAGTAATTATGACAATAAGCAATATTTCCATATGTACTTAATACTTCAAAAAACAAGTGACTTACAAACTGCTGCATGGCATAACATTGTTGAAGAAAACTGTCAGTGATATTTACACTGTAACTTGCACATCTTGACAGATATTTGATGTTATTTATATTGATAATTATACAATGACTGGCCATTAACATTCAAAAATGAGCACACTAATTGGTCAGCCCAACCAGTATGCTCTTTGTAAATTAAGCATATACCAATGGAAAAAAGTCTGTCTCCCAGACTTCTCTTCTATTAATATATGGTATGGAAACTGTACTTTTTTATTTAAAAATAAATAAATAAACTTTCAAAAAGTGGAGACTTCAAATGAACGAGACTGATTGGACAGAGAAAATACAAGGATACCTCATGACCAAACCACATCAACAGTGGGTACATCCAGCATTACCTACACACAGCTGTTGGTTATTGCTGTATTATACAATTACCCCCCCATTAATATTCCAAAACGTGCATGCTGATTGGTCAGCGTGCACATTGTAAATCAGAGTTATAGTAATGGAAAAAGGTCGCCCGAACTTTTTCCATTAGTATAACTTTTTTCACAGCAACGGAGAACGCAAGATCTCCGTTGCTTTTAACACATTGTCTCAAATGAGTTTAACATAGTGAGACAGCTTTAAAAAAAGTAACGGAGATCTTCCTATCTCCGTTGCTTTTTTTAAAGCTGTCTCGCTATGTTAAACTCCTTTAACATAGCGAGACACTTTGTGAAAAGCAACAGAGATCTTGCTTTCTCCCTTGCTTTTGCCCACAGCTCTGATGTACTGCATAAGCATGCACATGTGCAGTACATCAGAACTGTCGCAAAATACCAGACAGCTGCAGAAGGGCGGCAAGGAGGCATTATACAATGCGGTTATTTAAGAAAAGTAATTTTTTTTTCTTAAATAATGGCATTGTATAATAGCAATAACCCACTTCTGGGTGTGGGTAATGCTGGACTTACCCACAGTTGTCTTTGTTTGGCCACTAGGGCTTAGCCCTTGTGACCAAACAACACCAACCATGGGTAAATCTAGCATTACCCACACCCAGGCATGGGTTATTGCTATATTATACCATGACCCCCCCAAAACGTGCACGCTGATTGGCCAGCGTGCCCGTTGTAAATCGAGTTATACTAATGGAAAAGGTCCGTCGCCCGGACTTTTTCCATTAGTATAACTTGTTTTAAACATGTCTCGCTATGTTAAAGGGTTTAACATAGCGAGACAGCTTTAAAATAAGCAACGGAGATCTCCGTTGCTTATTTTAAAGTCTCGCCATGTTAAACCCATTTAACATAGCGAGACAGTGTTTGTTAACGGAGAAAGCAAGATCTCCGTTGCTTTTGAATGTCGCTATGTTAAATGAGTTTAACATAGCGAGACAGTTTAAAATAAGCAACGGAGATGTCCGTTGCTTATTTTAAACTGTCTCGCTATGTTAAACTCATTTAACATAGCGAGACTAAAAGCAACGGAGATCTTGCTTTCTCCGTGCTTTTCACAGCTCTGATGTACTGCGCAGGCGCGCAATACATCAGAACTGCCGCAGATGCCAGACATCTGCGGAAGGGCAGTAAACAGGCATTATACTATGCCATTATTTAAGAAAAGTAACAGTTTCTTTTCTTAAATAATGTCATGGTATAATAGCAATAACCACTTCTGGTGTGGGTAATGCTAATTTACCACGGTTGGCTTTGTTTGGTCCCTCGGGCTTCGCCCTCGGGACCAAACCACGCCAACCGTGGGTAAATTTAGCATTACCCACACCCAGGCGTGGGTTATTGCTATATTATAGTATTTATGGAAAGACTACAAATGCATTGACTGTTATTGCTGTAAAGGATACTTCTTACTGATAACATTGCTATTTGTATAGTTGTAATAACTTTTATTGTTCACAAAATACTTACATTTGTTTATCTTATGCTTTTAAGTTGATTTTTCAGAAAATGCAAGGAAATGCAAGGATGCATGTTGGCTGTTAGAGCTGTGAAGTTATATATATATATATATATATATATATATATATATATATATATATGAAACATTTCTGTCAACTGGAATAACTCCCCATGTAAAATGAGACTGATGATATTCATGAATTCAAGCATTCTTTGAAAAAACACTTTTTAAAATATCTATACTTGTTTACAGTGTAATAAAGCATTATACTACTTTAAATGTCTAAACAACACTATAATAATTTATTAGAATACAGCATAGAATATTCCTACATATTGTGCAATATGCCTATAGCATACCTTCACTGTATGCCATCAATATTCAGTTTTGCTACTCTACTGCATTTTCACATATTATTTGACAGTAGAAATATTCTCTGTTTCTATACCTGATTGTGTTTCAAGCTAAAGTGCACGTCAGTGCCTTGTACAAAGCATTGGGCCACTAACTGTGTTCTTTGCAAAAATGTATGTTACTTTAAAAAAGTAAAATTTTAAGTGTGTTGCTGTACCGAGTCCTTCTGTTCAGTTAACCTTCAAGACTAATTGTTTTTGCTTAGTTGTTAACTTATCCAGCCATTCTTGTTTCTTTCCTTTCCACTGATGATTTCTTGTCCAGATTTTCTCCCCAGGCTCACCCTTGTAAACAAGCTATGTCCAACAGTTCTAACTATTAACAAACATAACTAAAAATTATAATAGCATAAAACCAATCACTGTACAGATTATTGCAAGATGAGTAATGTTAATATCAGTACTGTGTTTTCTTATTTTGATTACTTTTGTTAAAAATAAAAAATATATGTATTTATTTGCCGGTTTACAAACACTTTAAAGATAGCTGTAATCAAAAATATATTTAGCATCTTTCATCATAATCAACCTCTTTTTCCCCCCTTTCTCTACATAGGTTAGGGTGTTGCGTTGAATGTCACTCTCTCCTTCTCGTGACTCAGTGCCACTCTCCCACCTTCTCCTAGAGTCACATATTGACTGTCACAGGTCTTTTCTTACTCAATCTAGCCAACTTTTTGCTGGATGCCTTTGTTTACTCTTGCCTTCTTGTCTATCCCGTATCTTCTTCACCAGATTCTCTTCTACATTCTTACACATGAGCCAGAAACACTGTAATCTGTTTTCTTTGACTTTCTCTGCAAGTGGAATTATTTGAGTTTCTGCTCATATGTTTTCATTTTTCCAACTGTCTCACATTCTTCATCCTGCCAGTTGTCTTAGGCACTTCATTTCCATCACTCACTTCTTATTCAACTTCTATGCCTTCACTGCCAGGTTTCTGTATTCTTATATTCAATAATCCATTCTTTACCACCCAAAGTGTTTGTTTTTCAGTTATTAAGCTTAGAATATGGTGAATACTGTTAACTAAATCTGATAGTGCTAGTAGCATAAACTTATTATGTGATGCTGTTCCCAACAATATTTTTAAATATTAACATTTTGATTAACAAGATTAGATTTTATCTTTTAATTTATAATACACACACAGAGCTTACAATTACATTTTCTCAATACTTCTAACTTCTGAGCTATTATTCAAATGCTACTGCCCTGTTTATTCCCCACCTCAAATGCTGGCATGCTATATACCTTGTAGCTAAATCATCATCTTCATCAAACTATCATCACCTCCCTTTTTCCCACTTTCTACATGAGGTTGGGGTGCTGTGTCAACTGTTGCACCTCGCTCTGTCCAGTGCCACTCTCCTTTAGTCGCAGGTCTTCTCTCCCACAATCCATCCAACTCTTTGCTGAACACCCTTGTTTCCCGTTGCCTTCTTCCTGTCTGTCCCAAATGTTCTTCACCAGATTGTCTTCTGCTTTTCTGCACATGTGCCCAAACCACTGTAATCTGTTCTCTTTGACCTTTTCTGCATTTGGAGCTACTTTGGCTTCTACTCTTATGTCCTCATTTCTTCGTCTGTCTCACAATGTGCATCCTACTATGGTTTACTATTATAACTCCGAAGTGCATTCTGTCAAAAGCCGGTATCTCCGATTCCTAAATGCGAAAGTGACAATGTCAAATTCTGACATTGCTGAAAGTACATCTCGAATTCGACCTCCAAACGGGCTTTAACATGGGTCGAGATAGGGGCAAGATTTGTACTTCGACAATGTCGGGTTTGACATTGTCACCATTCGAACCTTGCCATTCGCTGTAGTGGTGTCAACAACATAAGCGTCGGAATTTTGATAGTAAACCACATCCTACACCTCAGGCAGTTTTTCTCCATTACCTCTAAATTTCTCAACTGCTCTTCCTTTACTGCCTAGATTTCTGTACCATACAGTTGTACTGGTCGCACCACTATTTTGTACACCTTACTTTTCAACTTCTTTGGCATTTTTCTGTCATATAGTACTACTGACACTCTGTACCAGTTGGCTGCAGCCCCTCTGATTCTAGCTTTGACCTACTTATTCAAACTTACCTTATCCGCAACCACCCCTCCTAGATACTTGAAGCTTTAACCTGTTCCACTGTTTTCCCCTCAATTCTCAGCTAGTTCTGAAGTCATATCTGTACTCAGTTTCATCACGTGCCTTCAGTTTTGCTTTCCATTCCCCTATCCTTTGCTGAAGTTCTTACTTAGAGTTTGCCTGTAATGCCGCATTGTCTTTATAGATCAATTTTGTTGATCTGTCCCCCTGTCCTGTTTGCTAATGTAGGCTATCACCAGTATGAACATCAGTGGGCTCAGAGCTGAGCCCTGCTGCACACCCACTGTCACAGAGAACCCCTCTGCGAGACTGAATACCACTTTACTTGAGTCATTGGGTCCTTGTACATAGCCTGCACTAATTCTACCAACATTTTTGGAACTTTGAACCACTGCAGAACTGTGCAAATCAGCTTTCTTGGGACTTTCTCATATGCTTTCTCCAAATCTTGGAATGCCCAGCTGGACTCTTTCCTCATCTCTTCTCAATTATCCGTCTCACTGCAAACATCAGGTCAGTTGTGCTACATCCTGATCTGAATCCAAACTACTCATTTCCTATCTTACTTTCGACTACTCTGCATATTTATTTATCAGTCATCCTCATAGAAGTTTCATGCAATGTGACAGGAGTTTGATACCACCGTACTGCTCATAGTTGTGAATTTCCCCTTTGTTCTTGAACACTGGCACTAGTATTCTTATTCTGCAATCATCTGGGTCACGTTTTTGTCTCCACATACTGCTGTGATTACCCTCAGGAGTCACATCTCCCCTATCTCAACCAGCATCTTTATCATATCTGCCATGACCTAATCTGAGCCTGCTGCTCTCCCTGACTTCATTTTCCTTAGAGCTTTTCTAATTTCTTCTGTGGTGGGCTCTTCCTCTTCTCTCATCATAAGCTGTGTATGTGGCAATACAGCTTTTGTGTAGCATTTTTCATTCAGAAGCTGCTGGAAGTTCTCTTTCCATCTGCCTTTGATGTCATGTGGACTGGTGAGCAGATTGTTGCTGGCATCTCTTAAGAAGGGTGTCTGACTATCTTTTTTACCTTTCTGTCTTTGCCTTGCAACCTGATATAATTGTCTGGGCCATCTACTGACTTACTTTCCAGAAGCTGGTAGCGTGCCTCTGATGCCTTCTTCTTTGCTATTGCTCTCTTAGCCTCTTTGTTAGCCAGCCAGTATTCCTTCCTTGCCTGTTCTGTTATTTCTATATCCCACCTTTATTTTGATGACTTCCTTGACTTCTGCATTCCACCATCAGCTTGACTTATGTACATTATGTCCATACCTGGCCGCATTTCTGTTCTGTAGTCCTCACATATGCTGTTTTGAGGAGCTGCCATTCTTCTTCAATTCCACTTGTTTCCTCTGCTTCTTGAAGCGCTACAGCCCTGAGCAATTCTTTAAGCTGTTGTGCCTTCTCTCCAGTCAACTTCTCAACTTCCAGGTTTTCAGTCTGGTTTCTGTTGATCTTTGAGCCTTCTCTGACCAGTATTTACATCTCATTGTGGCAACCAGTCGTTTATGCTGTGGGCTGACTGTTTCACTAGAGATGACTTTGCAATTCCTGATTCTATCCCAGTGCCCTTTCCTTACTAGGAGGAAGTCTACCTGAGTTTCATGTTGGCCACTCTTGTATGTGATCTTGTGACTATCTGTTTTTCTGAACCATGGCTATCAAGCCATTTGCAAGACAGAAATCTAGAATGGCCTCTCCTTCTTTATTCCTGTTGCTCCACCAGTGTGGACCCAGGTAGTCCCTCATATCCTGTTCTGTCTGTCCCAATATGTGCATTCAAGTAACCCATTATTAACATCAATTCATGTTGTCTTGTTTTAACTAGTAGGTCCTACAGCTGATGTCTGAATGTGCCATTTTCCTTACTGTCACAACCTTGTAGTGAGGCACAGGCTGAGATTATGAATACTGCTTTATGTTGGGCAAATACATCCTTCCCACAGTTAGCATGAGTCCCTGGTGTAGGTTGGAGTAGGCCAGATCCTCAACACACTTATCACCGGCAAATACCCATGCCCCTTTGGCAACATTAGTTAACACCACCAAATTACCTAGAGCCATATTTTACACCAAGTGGCTAGCCCTGCCATGGCATGCAGTTGGTTTATAAAACTCTTTCCCTCTAGGGCACCATGTAAAGTCTATCCTGCTAGCCACAGCTCCATTCTTTTTGGTGAGTTTAAGATGAGAACACTCGGCATGTTTTTTCAGAGGTAGAGTAACCTCACAGAGACACATAGAGAACATACAAACTCCAAACAGGCATTGGCTGGAGGTTAGGATCAAACCTTGTACCTTGTGCATGGGAGGCGAAGACCATTACATCCAAGTGACGTCTCCAGGCATTTCTGCAGTTACACCCTACTGCTCCTCTAGGCGTCAGATATTGCCTGTTCATATTTGCATTAACAATTCCAAAACCATGTTATATACAAGGTATCGGAAAATTTTATCTTGAAGCATACGTGATAGCAAACACAATTGTATTGATATATGAACTCTGTCAATGGGTATTTGTTACAAATGTAAGGTGATAACTTCAATTTTTAAATGCTGAAGCCACGCCCACTAGGAGTTAAAGGTACACACTCAAAAGAGCTCTACTGGATGGAATGAGTTTATGCCAACTAGCTGCCTTGTAGCTAGGCAGTCCAAAGTCTAGGATCCTCTGCTCATCCTCCATTTGAGAAAACAGGTCAAAGAATTTTCTGTCCTTTGTGGGTTTCAAGGCTAGCTGTCCTGGGCACATCACACACACAGAGCATTAAGAATGGCCTTTTGGATGTAGCTGCAGCAGTTCTTATCCTGACATCGTAAATTTTCTTTCCCATTTCACCAGACCTGTCTCTTTTCTATCCTTCCAAAAGTACAAGATTGTCATTGTCTTGACATCAGTGGTGTAAATACTGCGTGGGTGGGGGACTTTGATATGAAAATGAGACTGAACTTCTGAAGGGCCAGAAAGTAATCTGGAAAGAATGTTTGAAGTGTCTCCTCTCACTGTGGGCTTGCCTTATACAACACAGCCTACAGTGCCATACAACCCCACCAACACCACACACACACCTATTCCAATTACATGTGGCAAGTTTTTAAATAAAATAATTTGCAACATACTGTTTTTGCCTATGCTGATGTCACTGAAGGCTCAGTGCACTTTACCCTTGCTAACATCAAAATAGGGATAGTGCAAGGTTACATCCACAGATATTCACGGATGCATTATAGTGCATGAATGAGGCCATATCCATTTATGTCTTTGGACACCCCCCCATATTATCCTTGTGATGACATCGCTTGTTGATACTTGTTTGATTCTGTATTGTAATGGTTATGATGCCTCCCTCACATGCAGAAAGTTCTGGCTTTAATTCCCAGTGTAATCAATATGGTCTGTCAGTTTGCAGAGGACTAAGGCTATGAGCTGTAACAAGTTGCTACTTGTAGTGCTGTGTATGAATTCTTCAGCCTCCATTTGACTACAGTGTAACTCTGAGCAAGTCACAGAACCACCCAGTACTGTGGGGCAGTTGGGAATTTGAGATGGGCTGCTTGGTGAGCTCCTGGAACACATACTTAATAACTGCCTATGAATCCAGGATTTGATACAGTTATGCAAGTGGATGCTTAATAAAAAGTTTACAAAGCTTTTTTTAAGAAAATGTTCACATGAAACAGGTATGATAAGGAACATGCATCATAGCACTTAAGCAGCAAAGTACCATGATGCATATATAAAGAACAAAGGAGTTCCATGATGCATATATAAAGAACAAAGGAGTACCATGATGCATATATAAAAAACAAAGAAATTCTTTAAAGTGACATTTTCTCATTAAAAGAGGACTAGTAGATTCTGCAGAGATACACTAATAGTCTGTCGCATATCTGCAAAGAACACTGTGCCCGTGGACAGAAATCTACAAGCAGCTACACAAAAAGACTAACAAAGGTAACATTATGTTGCAGTCTTTCACAACTGCAGCAAACATTATGTTGCAGACTTTTATAACTACAGTAAGTTACAGTAACAGTAGTGGGAAATTCTCTGATAGCTGATTAGTTATTACTGTGAAAATTTCTAATGTGGAACAAAGATCAATATGTATATTGGTACAGCTGAAAATGTTATCTACTTGATGTTCAACATTTAGAGCACTTCTGACGCCTAAGTTATTTGGGTTATATTGTATTTAGCATATGACCGCTGGCCAGCTTTCAAAGTTTAAGGGCACCTTCCACATGACCCAACTGCCAGTGGCTCAAGCAGAGCCATATAAAAAAACTATTTGGGTACCAAAAGTTTCAGAGCTTTTTCACCACTGAAGTGTGCCACCTTTGTGGGTTTCAAGGAACAGACAGTTGCCTAGTGATCCTTTAAAGGCTGAGCAAATAACTGCTCTTTTGGGTAAAACCTTCCATTACAGCATTTTTTGGAGGAAAAACTGTCTTTTCTGTGAAAGTTTTGATTTTATACTAGGAAACTGCTGTTGGGCTGTCATATGTGAGAGATTTTTACTTGTGGTATGCTTTTCTAAAAAAATAAAATGTGAAAACAAATCAATATTTTCCATGTTGGTGTTGAAAAAGTGTATGGGGCGAGATATTGTGCTTTTGGACACTGGCACTGAAAATTTTACCTCAGAACCTTTATTTTTTTTTCTGTCAGGAGGTGTACCAACTCATCTAGGCTCCTCTACCCACTTGTAATGCTTCCTTCTCAGCTTGAATATGTTTGCAAGAAGAAGAAAATCACTATGGATTCTTTAGGTGTCCTGCTGGCTCCAACACTGTATCAGCTGCTGATGAGTAACTGCTGTGGCCAAAACTGGCTCCTCAGACCATTCATCGTTTGATCTTGGCCCTTCTGTTATAGCTCCTCACTTCCCCATCTCACACAGCAAATTATTTCAAACCCCTCAAGTGGCACCACACCCCCCAACTGTCTATACCAACTCTGAGACCACACTACAGTGGAGAAAAGGGGAGATGGGGAAGTGTTGGACAACTAGTTACTTTCCTCGTCTCACTCATTCACTGGAATGAATGTTCGGTAAGTGAACTTTCAAAGCATATGGTTCGAATTTTCATTCGATGGCTGAACATAGACCCATGTTCTTCATATTAATCTCTGCTGCAGTAGTCTTAGTTATATAGATAGATTACCTTTGCTTAAACTGTTGGGTCCAGGAGCCCCTAGATAATGGTCCTATCAAACCCTGTCCTAGATCTGGAGAAGGAATCTACTTAGTGCTTTGTAAAAGTATGCTTAGATAATCATGTTGCTACTGCTAGAATTCTTCTAGAATCCATTCCTTTCCAAAAAGTCATAGCTGAAGCCAAGGCCCTGGTAAAGTAAGACTTTTTTTTAAACAAGAAACATCTTTATTTAATTATGATTTATGGCATAGACAATCATTCATTTATATAAATGAAACAAAACATACTGACATATTTTCATGCAAACATTATACATCACATATAATCTACTATAAAGATATTGTCATTCAAACATTACATAGCTCATTCAATTCCTGCCTTCCCATAAATCTCATTCCTCCTCCAAAACATTATTCTGCATGTATTGCTTCCACAATTTCCATTTTGTCTATGTAATTTGCTCCTACCCTTTTCTAAAGATCACACTTCCAGTTATTTTATCTCTGTTAGTATATTCACTACTTCTTGCACAATTGGTTTAGGCTTTGATTTCCATTTTCTAGTAACTGCTTTTTTGGCAGCAACCAGAATTAAATTCAGCAAGGCCTTTCTATGTGTAGGCAATTCCAATTCTGTATCACACCTCAAAAAAATAATTTCCTTTGTTACACCTATTTGCTCACCCACTATTTCTGATGGAATTATCTTCAGGGAATCTTTAAAGCCTGCCAAGTCATTAAAGTCACAAAATAATATGTTCCCGATTATCACTTTCTTCCCCATCACACCTCCAACATTTGCAATCTACGTGTGGTAAAATTCTTTGGAGACTGCTTGGGGTATAAAATTACCTGTACAAATACTTTCAAGCAAAATTCCTAAATCTTCTAGATTTTGTTGCACATTTGGGAGCAATACATATTCTTCCATTGTTTCTTTATGAATTGCTTATCCAATCTCTCTTCCCAATCCTTTCTAACCTCCTCTGATTGATTCTTATAGTTATCATGCAATAACTTATATTTCCTACCAATTATCCCCTTTTAACTGCAGCTTCTGTTCTAGATTCTACTAAAAACTTTACCAGTGCTGGTCTTTCACTTAGGATCCCCCATTCCTTTCTCTTTTCCTATACTCTGACATCAGTCCTCGATAGGGAAGGCAATCTCTGGCCTGCAATCCAAATGTATTCTTGACCTTTTCCCATTCTGTTACATTTCCCTCTCTAATTATTTGCTTGCAGTACCTTGGTTCCTTTGCCAGTTTTCTCCAGTAAGTTTCAACCCCTCTTGCCTATTCTCTGTACCCCTAACTGCAGTCACCCTATCAGCAGACTCTCCTTTCTCCAGTCCTGTGTTGGCTCAGTTCTTAGCATACTTTCTGCTACTTTATGAATGTAATATTCTGTGTGATTAATGCTATTCTCTGTAAAGAATGATAGAGTAAGCCTTGACCCTACCTGGAATAGTTTTGCTGTGGTGGGAATAACAAAAGTTCTGTTTTGACACAAGTTGTCCCTTCATCTTACTTTCACAAGAAATTAACCGATCAGAAGTTTTGAAAGATTTCATTCTGGAGTGATAGTACCTGAGTTGTCTGTGGACATCCAAGCTATATAGTATTCCTTCTCCATCATTTTTTGGAGGGGGAGTCTGCAAAGAAATCAGGGAGATGGATAGATTGGCTTAAAGTTAGATACCACTTTAGGCATAAAGTAAACATTAGTTCTCAAAGGAACCCTGTCTCTGTGGAAGATGTGATAAGATTGGCCCATGATAGCTTACAACTCAGATACTCTTCTTGAAGAGGTCAGAGCAATCGGCAAAACATTTTTCAAAGTTAAGAACTTCAAGTCATCCAGATGAGCTAGTTCAAATGGAACAAGTGTTAGCTTCTCTAGCACAAAATTAAAATCTCAAGAAGGGACCACCAGTTTTCTGTGAAGCTTCTTAGGTAGCACCACTTTCAAAACATTTTGACATAAAATTACATTGACAAAGGGGGATCCATAGGCAGACATGCTGAAATGGCCAACAAATGAACCTTGATAGAGGAATAAGATGGGACACATGGTAGTAGTTCACACAAATACTGTAAAACCAGAGAAACACTATCCCCAAATGGGTGCAGTTCTCTTGTTGGCACCAGTCAGAAAACCTAATCCATTTACTAATATATGATTTTGTGTTAGCAGGCTTTCTTGCCTCCACTAATACCTGCTGCACAGCCACAGAAAACAGGTGTCTAAAAAGTATTAACACCGTATCATCTAGGCAGTCAGTTGATGTTGTTTGGGGTCTAGGTGTATGAGAAGCCCCGGATCTTGTGTGAGTAAATCCAGTCTGTGAGGTAGCTTGTGGTAACTGCCCCTGGATGGAGCTCTCACAGAAGTTTGTTTTCTTTGGAATCTGATATAAAAGATCTATGTCAGTTATCAAAGTCAGTTAGCTGAGTTAATTTAGTTGTCAGAGGCTCATCGCCTTGCCTTGTGGAAGTAAGCATCTCGGCATCTAATCTTGCCTTGCTGTATTAATGAAGTTAGCTAGGGTACAGTTATTCTTTAGAAAGTCAGGAAATACAGTGGGATTAGTTAAGTATTGTTTTTCTGCATCTGTTTAAATCTGTCCAACTGTGTTATTTTTATTTCTCTTGAGATTCAAACCCTGGTTTTTATTGTACTTAGATATTTAATATTCTATTTTTTTCCATTTTATTATTTATTATTTTGATACCTTTCATTGTGGCTGGTCTTTTAGAGAATACTTTTACCATCTTGAGAGTACTTGTGCTTATTTTAGTGATGCCGTGAGCACTCTGAAAAGCCTTGCTGCTTTGGTTACACTCTACCATTTATATTAGTATTGATTTTACTCAGTATAATTGCTTACATTTGTAAAAGCCTGAGAGTGGTTGACTGATGGCAGCATAGTTACCTTATAGTCTGGGCAGAAGGGGCACAGCTAGTAAATCTGTACCAACCTTTCCCAGGAGTGTGTGTGTGTGTGTGTGTGTGTGTGTGTGTGTGTGTGTGTGTGTGTGTGTGTGTGTGTGTGTGTGTGTGTGTGTGTGTGTGTGTGTTTCAGTGTGTGTGTGTGTGTGTGTGTGTGTGTGTGTGTGTGTGTGTGTGTGTGTGTGTGTGTGTGTGTTTGAAAATCAAATACCCAGATGGGGGTGTGTCAGCTACTTAGATCTGGGACACAGTGCTCCAAAATGAGTGTTGTTTGGGATCTGGAGAGAAAGACAGTTGAGTCCCAGGTCATGAATATGTTCCCTGTGTGCTCTAGAGGGAAGTTGTGCTTGATGCAGAGAGCTGTATCTCACAATACCGTGTAAATTAATTTCTATTTTTAGTGACCGTCTCTCACTGGTGTCAGTGGTAAGGATTGAGGCTCCTTGATTACTGGCCCAGGATAGAGAGGCCATCACATATTGCTGCCAGATATGAATTGAACTTCAGTAGCCTGTGGGCAGTTGTCACTGAAGGGGTGTATAATCTCAACAGCCACAAGGTAAATAGTCAAAGTTTCATTTTCACAACAGTTTTATTTTTGTTAATTTAGTTTAGTGAGGGAAAGCAGGCAAAGATGTCAGCAGAGAATTATACTAAGCTGGCAAAGAACCAGTTGGCCAAGGTGTGCAAAGCCAAAGAACTGGTGCATGTTAACGGGACTAAAGTGGAAATTATTTCAGCCTTAAATGCAGCTGCAGCATGGACCAGTGGCCAGGAAGATAACCAGTCTGGTATTGGGGATATGCAGTCTCCAGAAAAAAGGACAGTTCACCTTTTCCTCAGTGGACTTAAAAATCCATCTGGAGTTAAATAGACTTGAACTGGAGGCCAAACGTTTGGAGACCAAATAGACACTGCTGCATTGGGAGATCGAAGAAAAGGAGAAGCAGCATCACCTTGAACTGGAGGCCAAACATTTGGAGAACAAAGAAAGACTGCAGCATTTGGAGATTGAAGAAAATGAAAGATTGCGGCAATTGGAGGCTAAAGAAAAAGACAAGCAGTGACAACACGAGAGGGAGATGTTGGACCTTCATCAGGGTCATGGAAGCAACGGGGAAGGGAATAACCAGACCCCAGAAGCAATAAAGGTCACTAAATTTCTTCCACAATTTGCAGAGAAGGATGACTTTCATGGTTTTATTCATATATTTGAAAGAGTATGTAAACAGTATAATGCTGACCAAGAGATCTGGGTATGGTTCCTGACCCCCTTACTCCTTGGTAAAGCTGTAACTGCTGTTTCTAAATTGTCTGATACTGATTATTAAAACTATAATAGTGAGACAATGTTTACTGAACTGTTATATAACACCTAAAGCTTACAGAAAAAGCATTGTGAGCATAGACACAATGCAGATGAAAGTGTATGTGATTATATTGCTGAATTAACCACTTATTTTCATAGGTGGGTGTGTGGATGTCAGGTCACCACTTTTAAAGACTAGCAGACCTTTTGGTGTGGGAACAAGACATTAGTACTTTGCCTGAGGACATGAGAATCTGTTTGGCAGACTGTAAGTGTAACCCTGCAGGTGAGCTGGGGAGAAAAGGGGATCTCTACTTAGCAAACAGGGCAACACTGCAAAAGAAGGGGATACCCAGTGCTGCATATGGTTATAAGGGGACCCATGTTTGGCAGCCTAAATCACCTGAACAGAGTCTTCCAGTAACAGGGGAAGCCACAAGTTCATGTACACGGCCAGGATCAGGGGTTAGATGTTTTAAATGTAACCAGATCAGGACCATGTAGTATACAAATATCCACTGAAGCAAGGTTGGGAACAAAAGGTGAGGGAGTCAACAAGTGGGAATAACAGTATGCCAATAGTAAGTTGTCTGGAGACAACAAGGGTACCAAACTATCACCAGAGTTTTTATCCTATCTTAGTGGATAGAAGACAGGCCACTCGTAAGAGAGACACAGCCTCTGACATAACCATTGTGAAGCCTGCAGTTGTTAAAGAGGAGTACTTGCTGGGGCACTCCACTCTAATCAGAGATTTAGGAGGGATCCCATTCCAGATATATTTGGCCAAGGTTCACCTTGACTGGAAGGGTAGAAAAGGAAGCAAGCAGGTAGCTGTGTTTGAGTATATTCATGCAGATGTCTTGACAGGGAAAGATTTTGATAATGTAGTACCTTGGGCCCATGCAGTCACATGCAGTCAGGCTTGGAGACAGGCATGTAGGTTTAGTAGCCTGGGGAAGACCCAGACAGACCCCGCACCTCAAGCTGGGGCTCATGATGTGGCTATTTCAGGGAGGTAGCTACCCCATAGCAGTGAGACTGAAACTGAGCCACAGCTGCTGGTAGGTGCTGATGTTCTGGTGTTCAGGGTGACTGCAAGGACAGAGGTGAGTGGTAGTACCCAGGCTGACAGTGAGGCACCACTTTCAGAAGATACTAGGCTTCCTGTGGAAGGGGAGCTGGGAAGAGTCACAAAGGTAGAGTTGAGACACTCTAAGCTTTCAGACCTTACCTTATGAAGCTTGAGGGAGGTAGCTAAGGAGACACTTGATGCTCAAGGAAAAGGGGAGTCTGTATACTGGAACAAAGGGTTACTGTACAGAGAGTGGACCCCTGAGGGATGGAGGGCTAGAGGGTGAGGTAAATAGCAGTTGATAGTTCCCAGAGCCTACAATCTGGCACTTCTAGCCATAGCCCATGGTATTCCTTTTCCAGGTCATATGGGCATAAAGCATACCAAGAGACCTATTATGTAGAACCTCTATTGGTCCCAGATTTCAGGAGATGTAACAGGGTACTGCAGGACCTGTGAGCAGTGCCAAAAGGTAGGCAAGGCAGGGGACAAGGTTAAAGCTCCATTGATGCCTTTTCTGTGATTGAGGAGCCATTTCAGAGGGTAGCTATGGATATTGTGGGACCTCTGAGTACTCCAAGTTCCATAGAGAAGAAATATATCCTGGTGGTAGTAGATTATGCTACTAGATACCCCAAGGCAGTGGCTCTGTCCTCCATTGAGGCAGAGAAGGTGGCAAATGCTTTGTTTGAGGTTTTCAGCAATGTAGGTTTCCTGAGAGAAATACTAACTGACAGAGCTGCCAATTACATGTCACACCTGTTGGCTTGCCTGTGGAAGCGTTGTGGGGTGAAGCACCTAAAGACCATCCCCTACCACCCTCAGACTAGTGGTCTTGTGAAGAGGTTAAATTCTACACTAAAGACCATGCTACGGGCATTTGCAAACCATTTTAAATATTTGCCCCATCTGCTATTTGTATACAGAGAGGTACCCTAGGAATACACAGGTTTTTCACCCTTTGAGTTGCTGTATGGCCATAGGGTGAGGGAGACTTTAGATCTGATTCGTGATGAGTGGGAGGGTGAGTGTGAATCCCACAAGAAGTCTGTTGTGGCATATGTCCTAAACCTCAGGACAAGGCATGGGGAGCTCATGGGCATGGCCCTGGAGAACCTGGAAGGAGCCTAACAGCAGAAAAAAGTCTTGTATGACAGGAATCCTCAAGCCTGAGATTATGCTATGGGACAGCTGGTTATGTTGCTCATCCCAGCCAGGCACAATAAGCTGCAGACACCTTGGGTGGGACCCTTTGAAGTGGTAAGGGAGGTCAGTGAGGTTAATCACATGGTAAACCTGTTAGGCAGGGGCACAAATTGTACTATGTTAACATGATGAAGCCTCAGCATGTCAGGGATTGCCTAGGCAGACTGCAAAGAGCAGGGTTAACCATTAAGCCCAGTAAGTGTCAGGTGGGTATGGTAGAGGTCTCCTACCTGGGACATAGCGTGGGGAGTGGTAAGATTAGGCCAAAACCTGTCAAAATAGAAGCTTTTCAGATGTGACCAGCCCCTGTTACCAAAAAGCAGGTGAGGGCATTATTGTAGACATTGGGGTACTATAGAAAGTTTGTTCCCAACTGTAGTACAATAGCTACTCCCCTCATAGACCTGACAAGCAATAACAGGCCAGATAAGGTAATGTAGACCCCAGCCTGCAAGCAGGCATTCCAAAAGCTTAAAGGGGCTTTGGGAGGAGCCCCTGTGTTAGCCAGTCCAGACTACAGCAATGCCTATGCAGATAGATTCTCAAGACAGGGTATGGTTTAATGTGTTCCTAGACAGGCCCATTTCTCTCAAGCAATGTTTTTCCAGGGTTACTTGAAAAACTAGCTTGAGTCTTCAAAGGGGGGAGGGAGATGTGATGATGTGAGGTGTTGCCATCTGTGCCAAGGAGAGTGAGGCAGTGCATGTGTGGCATGTGTTGGTGTAGTAAGCATGAGTTTTGTAGATAGTTTTGTATCATTTGGCTGTCACACTGAATTGTACAGATGCTGGTGTTAAAAAATGTATCAGCAGTGTCATTATAACTGATTAAATGTACATGTTTAAACAGAGAATTCTGGAAGAGAACAGTAGAAATTTTTGAAATTGTTCTATAATTTTCAGGTACTGCAGGTCTTAGCAAAGCTCTGAGTGTGTATTGTACCAGAGTCAGGTGATCAAATGTAATGTCATTCTATGACCAGCACTGGAAGGATGAAACTCTCACAGCAGTTTGTTTTGTTTTGTTTTCTTTGGAACCTGATATAAAAGATCTATGTCAGTTATCACAGTCAATTATTTGAGTTCGGGTCAAGTTAGTTGTCAGTTAGAAGCTCATCACCTTGTCTTGTGGAAGTAAGCATCTCAGGATCTCATCTTGCTTTGCTGTATCAATTAAGTTAGCTAGGGTACAGTTATTCTTTAGACAGTCAGGAAATACAGCGA
The DNA here is from genome assembly GCF_019279795.1 of Protopterus annectens. NCBI lineage: Eukaryota > Metazoa > Chordata > Ceratodontiformes > Protopteridae > Protopterus > Protopterus annectens. Next base: position 1,182,624,626 of record NC_056743.1, on the reverse strand, counting down.
GATTAGTTAAGTATTGTTTTTCTGCACCTGTTTGAATCTCTCCAACTGTGTTATTTTTATTTCTCCTGCAATTGAAACTCTGGTGTTTATTGTACTTAGATATTTAGTATTCTCATGTTTTCTATTTTATTATTTATTATTAAATATTTTTATATCATTGTGGCTGGTCTTTTAGAAAATACTTTTAAAATCTTGAGAGTACTTGTGCTTATTTTAGTGACACCTTGGCCACTCCAAAAGCCTTGTTGCTTTGGTTACACTCTACAATTTATATTAGTATTAATTTTACTCAGTATAATTGGATACCCTTGGAAGAGCCTGAGGGTGGTTGACTGGTGGCAGCATAGTTACCATATAGTCTGGGTAGAAGGGGTACATTTAGAAAATCTGTACCAGCCTTTCCCAGGAATATATATGTGTAAAATCAAATACTCAGGTGGGGGGGGGGGTGTCAGCTACTTTAATCTGGGCACAGTGCTCCAAAGTGAGTGCTCTTTGGGAACTAGAGAGACAGAGAGCCCAGTCCTGGGTCTGGAGCATGTTCCCTGTTTGCTCTTTGGGGAAATCATGCTTGATGCAGAGTGCTGCATCTGAAAATACTGTGTAAATTAATTCCTGGTTTTAGTGACTGACTCTCACCAGTGTCATTGGTGAGGATTGACGTTCCTTGATTAGTGGCCTAGGGTAGAGAGACCATCACAGTTACCAAAGAAAGTCTGACTTGAATAAAACCCATTTTCAGGTGAAACGCAAGGAGAAAAGATCCACATTATGTACAACAGTAGAAAAAATATACAAAAAAATTATAAAAAAGTTACTAAGATTTCAGTAAATGCATAAGTACAAAGAATACAAAATTTACATGTAACAAATATAGTTAGGGGATTGGGATAACATTGAAGTGGAGTTTAAAAATAGGGTAGAAATAAAAGAAAAAGAGATATGGTTAAGAAGTAACAAGAATTATTTAGGACTGACAAAGGTTAAAGACTTGCAGAATAAGGGAAATCTTACAGAAGAAGAGATACAACTGCAGAGTGCTAAAGAGAAAATAAAGGACTACCTGGATAATATGCATGAGTTTAGAAATATTGCTTTTAAGTAACTCTTTTTGATAATAACTTCAGAGTAGAAAAGCTTTTAGCACAATGGCTCAGGCAACTAAAGTAGAAAGGGTTCTTGCCAAGCTTAGGGAGCCTATAACAAGAAGAATAACCAGAGATCCTGTAAAGGTATTAGAAATATATCTGAACTTTTATGCAAATCTATATAAAGTAGAGAAATGTGGAAATCAAGAAAAAGTACAAATGGAGGCATTTATGGAAGAATTAAATATACCAAAGTTAGAGGTAGATGAGGCTCAGTTATTAACAGGATAAAAGGAGATGAGATAAAAATGGTGATGCATAACCAATCTACAGGGAAGTCTTCAGGAATAAATGGTATTTCTGTAGAAGTTTGGAAGCTAGGGGGGAAAGAAGTGACAAAGATCTGAAAGGTTTTGTTTAACAGTTTTTAATAGGAGAAGCACCAACATCCTGGAAGAAAGCTATGGTGGCTGTAATACCTAAAGATGGTAAAGACCCATCAGATCCAGCTTTATATAGGCCCAGTTCAAGTCTAAGCCATGATTATAAAGTGTTTGTCTATAATGGCTAAAAGAATGGCAAAGGTGCTGCCAAAATTGATAGCTATGGATCAATGCAGTTTTGTGGAGGGGAAGCAAACATTTGGCAACATTAATTGAAAAATGATATTCCAGATGGAAGCAGAATGTAAGAAAATACCACTACTGTTGGTAGGTCTTGATGCAGAGAAAACACTCAACAGAGTAAGATGGGATTTTATGAGTAGGGCAATGGAAGAATTTGCATTCCCTAACACAATAATAAGGTTAATGAGGAGGAGATATGAGGGATCAGAGGTGAAAATTAAAATGTGGGGTTCTTCTCTGATAAGTTCTGTTTGAATAGAGGAACCAGGCGGGGCTGTCCTCTTTCCCCTTTGTTATTTGTGTTATGTTTAGAATCATTGGCAAAGAAAATAAGGGATATAATTGGTATGGTAATCAAGACAAGTTGGGTTTATTTTTCTGAGAATATTACTTTGTTCCTGATAAAAGCAGAAAAGGACATTTCATTTTGTGGATCCTTCTGAGATAGTTTCACGTCTTTTTGGTATTTAAAATGAATGAAGGTAAAACAAAGGAAGTAGCTGTAAACTATGTACCCACACAAAAATTGGTTCAGGAATACACATATTTATGGGGACATGATAAAATGAAGTACTTAGGAGTATGGGTTAAAAAGGATTCTGTTATAGCAGCTAACGATATATGGGAAGAAACTAAACAAAAGATAATACCAAAAGAGAGAGATTGGAAGCTTTGTTTTATGGATATGGGTAGCAAGATACAAGCAGTAAAAATGTTTTTAGTCCCTTTAGTTTTATACACAGATCAGACAAATTTTTATCAACCAGAGGAGAAGCTGTGGATAGCAATTAATAAACAGTTGAGGGATTTTATCTGGGAGAGGAAGAGGGCCAGAGTCAAATGGGATAAGTTGATCCTTCCGATTGGGCAAGGTGGTTTGGGATTACCCGATTTGAAGAGATATTTTCAGAGATACATGGTTAAGGCTCTTATACATAGCCTGAGCAGAAAACTATAATTCAAAGTGGAAAGGCATGATGATGAAATGGTAGGGAGGGGGCTCAAGAAATAAGGAGAGATTGGGATTTTGGATATAGATCCTTAAGGAGAATAACAATAGACATACACAATATCATATTCCTAAAGTAGCAGAAAATATTCTAAGAACTAAGCCAACATGGGAATGTAGAAAGACCATTCTGCTGATAGGGATGACTCCAATTAGGGGTATAGAGAATTACCAAGAGGGGGTTGGAATTTAATGGAGAAAACTGCCAAAGGAACCAAGGTACTGGGAGCAAAGAAATTTAGAAAGGGAAAGATAATAGAATGGGAAGAGGCTAAGAACACATTTGGACTACAGGCAAGGGACTGCCTTCCTTATAAAGGACTGATGTCAGATTATAGGCAAAGAGAAAGGATAGGTGGACCTAAGTGAAAGACCAGCACTGGTAGAGGCTTTAGTTGAATCTAGAATAGAAGCTGCTGTTAAAAAAGGGATAATTAGAAAGGCATATACAAAATTGCATGATAACTAAAGGAATCAGCTAGAGGAGGTTAGAAAGGTTTGGGAACAGAGACTGGATAAGCAATTCACAAAGAAACAATGGGAGAATATATGTATTGCTCCCAAATAGGCAACAAAGTCTAGACAATTTAGGATTTTTGCTTGGAAATGTTTGCATTGTTTTTTTTAATACCCCAAGCAGACTCCAAAGAGTTTTTCCTCAGGTAGATTGCAAATGGAGGTGTGATGGAGAAGAAAGAGATAACTGGGGACATATTTTCGAGAGTGTAATGAGTTGGTAGACTTTAAAAATTCCCTACAGATTACACTGTCAGAAATACTGGGAGAACAAATTGGCATAGCTAAGGAAATTATTTTTTTTTTAGCTATGATGCAAGATCTGAATTGTCTAGACATAGTAAGGCCTTAATGGTGGCTGCCAAAATATCAATTACTAGAAAATGGAAATCAAAGTCTAAATCAACCATATTGCAGGTAGTGAATATAGTAACGGAGATAAAGGAACTGGAAGTGGGACCTTTGAAAAAGGGTGGGAGCAAATTACATAGAAAAGATGGGAATTATGGGAACAACATATGAAGAATAGCATTTTAGAGGAGGACTGAGGTTTAAGGGAAGGCAGGAACTGAATGAGCTATGTATTGTTTGATTGACAATGACTGTACAGAAGATTATATGTGATGTATTATGTTGGTAACTGAAAATATGTCAGTATGGTTTGTTTTCATTTATATAAATGTATGCCTACATCATAAGTAATAATTCAATAAAGATTTTTTTGTTTAAAAAATTACAGGTAACAATGACTGTTAAACAATATTAGATTTCAGTGGGCATGCTTATGAGAAAGGAAACTATTATATAGGTCACATAGGAAGAGATACAATGCCTTAGCAATAATAATGTGCAAAATACAGTGGTTGTAGAATAAAAGAAGAAACATAGAGTGGGAATTCAGAGAAAAGGAAGGTAGTTTACATTAAAGATTTGTTATTATTAGGGCATACTAAGAATAACCATTGCTTATGAGATTGAGTGTAAAATGTTGGAGAAAGATGTAACAGAAAGTGGTCAGAGTAGTTTTCTGGGTGTGGTGCAAGAGAAAAGCCAGTTTGTATTTAGATGTTGCTTTAGTATCAACTTAAAAAGTGTTTATACAATTTGTCTGTTTTAAATGCAAAGGGATAGTGTTCCAAGTTCTTGAAACTTGGTGGGAGTACAAAGAGATGGCAGCTGAGTTGTGTTTCAGATGTGGTGTGAAGAGATTTGTTGTTTGATCTTAGTCTAGGTTTAGAGTATGGTTGGAGCATATTATTCAGTGTAGGGCATTTATCAGGGAAGTGAATTAAGTTATGGACTATTTTAAGTGGAGCAAAGATGACATAGTGAGAATGTTCTAACCAGTGGCGGTCTCTAAGGGTTACACAGTGGTGAGTTCTTAGAGGGCTGTTTGCTGCAAATTTTGCTATTTTATTGTAGCATGAGTAAGTTTTGTTGCAAGAGTGGCACTGATGTTTGTAAAGATGAAGAATGTATACAGAAAGGATAGAAGTTGGAAGGTGGTAGCTATGGATTTTCTGATGGAGTCTGCTAGAATTTCTCTTACCCTGTAGTGTGTTCCCATTTTTCAGTGTTTTTGTAATGGCTTAGAGTAGATGTTGGTCATATTTTAGTGTACCATCAATTAAGACCCTGGGTAGCTTTGTTTAAGATACTCATTCAATTTTAGTATTATTATTTCAGCTTTTCCCAGTTAGGGGTCGCCACAGTGGAACTCCGGTCTGCTAATGATTGGCAGTGGATTTTTATGATGCTGAGTTGCCAGCCCGACACCCAACCTTCAAAGAAGGCACACCCATTCACGCACGCACCTACCTGCATGTTTTTAACATCACTCGACCGTGGGGAGGACATGCAGACTCCAAACAGAAGGTGCTCCAGCCGAGAATCGAACAGGAGAACCTCTTGCTGTGAGATGACAACGCTAACCATGGCACCACAAGATGTGAAATTTGAGCTTGTGTTCTGTGATATACTCATGGGGAAAGAGCATTAATTTTATCTTTTTTGGTCGAGGAACAGATTTGAATTGCTTAGCCAGGATTCAGTGGATAGGAAAGCCTGTTGAGCGATGTCTTGGAGGGAAAGTATCAATTGTGCAGAGCAAATGAGTGTTGCATAGTCTGTCTACCTAATTAAGGTTGCTTGTTTGCAGGTGGTATGTGTCGCTTGTCAACAAATAAGACAAAGAGACTTGGGTGTTCATTTAAGTAGTTTATTGCATACAGTTGCATACAAACACATCAGGATGGATGGCAGAAACATTAAACTTAAATGAACTAACTGACTGACTGCTACACACATGCATGCTATCAGTCTGGCTGCTCACTCAAAATGGCAGTCTTGCTTGCACATGCTCAGGGCTTATAGGCACGTGCCCACTGACTGGAATGCTTCTTAAAGGTGTATCACACACTCTGATCTATATCCTTCCCTCTTTACTGTGCTGTTTCATATAAGCAGTGGCATCTAAATAGGCATGCAATTATACAGATAATAATAAACAAAATAACAGTCATGTCCAGGTCGCTGTGTATCTGGAAATAGGTCTGGAAATCCAACCTGATCTCATAATGTAATAGTTAGGACTGGGTTTAGCAATAGGGACAGTCACTGGGAAATGTTCTGCTTGAGGACTGTCAGGGATATTCTCAGGAACAGGGATTGCTGAGGGAACATTCTCTGGAACAGGAACATTGGACAAGTCATTCAGAGAATTAGAGTCTTTGTCACAGACAAGATGCTGTAACACTGGCTTGGACACCGGTAATAAATGTTTCCAATTCTACCTAAATTCCATCCCTTGTGATTCCACAATGTACAGTCTCGGCTCTTGACACAAGCTTTTCACAAATCCGATGCAATCAAAACTTTTGATGTCTGCATCCTCGCTATCACCCCTTTTGTTAATGAATGGAGCGGTTTGCTGGACTTATCATAGTAGGACTTCTGGGACAAATGCTTTTTCAGTTGGGCTTTCACTGCTTTGTTGTTATTAGCACATGGAATCAATAAATTGCTGCTGATTGGTAATGTGGTTCTGGTTTGTCTCGACATAAGTCTCTAGGCAGTTGAACCAAGATAATTATCACCAGGAATGTTTCTGAGATTAAGCAAGTTTAGGCAAACATTGGTATTGTAAAGTTTGGATTTCTCTTACAGCTGTTTTGCACTTTGAACCGCACATTCAGCCAAGCTGTTTGACTGCAGATACTCAGGACTACTCGTAATGTGAACAAAGTCCCACATTTCAGCAAATTGTTTGAACTGTTGACTTGTAAACTGTGCACCATTGTCAGAAATAACTCTGTGCGGACTACCATGGATAGAAAAGTGTCTCTTCAACTTAGTAATAACAGTACTGGATGTTAGTTTAGGAAGTAGGTCAATCTCAAACCAATTTGAATAAGAGGCTACTAATACCACGTAATGTTGACCATTCCATTCGAAGATATATGTGGCTACTGTCGACCAGGGTAGTTCAGGAATCTGGCTTAGCTGAAGTGGCTCTTTTTGTTGATGTGGCTTTGTACTATTATATGCAGAACAAGATGAAAGTACTTTCTCTATATCTTTTGACATAGAAGGCCAAAATACTAGTTGCCCTTCTGTTGGTAGAGTCAGTGTCTGGGTGGCCTCAATGCAAGATCTTAATGTATTTTTGTTGCAAGGACTTTGGAGCAATCACTTTAAGACCTTTCATGATACCATTGTTTTACAAAATCTCATCTCTGTAAGGAAAATACTGCTGCACGTCTACTGGCAAACAAGATTGTTTTGAAGGCCATCCTGATAAAGAGGTTGAGCTTCTGGAGAATTGGATCTGAAGCTGTGTAAGTTCTAAGCTCATCAAGACATGTGGAAGAAAAATTTCTAACTTCCATGACTTCAGAATCAACAACCTGATTTTCATGGGTTTCTGTTTTTTTTCTGGGCAATTGGGATAAGGTATCAGCAAGATAAAGAAGTTTGCCTTTTTGTGTAGTACTGATATGGGTTTGAGGAATGCTGGGTGTCAAGTTGCTATTTTGTTTAGAGATCACTAGGACTAAGTTAATAAATTGGGAATTAAACTGGGTTGAAATGCTACCTGAGTCACTGTTAGTTGTGGATGGGGATTGAAGATTTGCCCCAGGTGAAGTAGTTTTTTTTTTTTACTAAACACCAGCAAAGTTTAGCATTGTTTTGATGTGTGGTTTAGAGGTTAGTGAAATACTATTTTTTTGTTGTTAATTATTTGCTATCTATCAAGGTTATATAGTGCTCTGTATTCTTGTGGTTCTCTTTGTGTTTTTCTTTTGCACCATTCTATCCAGGCATGGTCTCTCTTACTCATTAATTATTTGGTGTGATAGCCATAGGGCTGGATTGGACCTAACTCTTTTATTTCTGTTAGGTGCATGTTTATTAAATACATTTAGGAATATTTTGTTAAATTGGGTGACTATTTCATCAAGGATAAGATTTTTTTAGTATGTTCCAAGTATAATATGAGATGGTTGAGTTGAAATCTTCTGCGTTGAATTCTTTTTTGTTACAAACTTGTTTTGTGGATTATTTGTCTAGGGATATTTTGTCTTTGTATAATTATATATGTTGGCAGTGGTCACTAATGTTATCCGCCAGGGTACCACTAGAGCTTATAGTGTTCAGTTTATTTGTGAGAATCCAATCAACTGTGGATCATGTATTTGTTTTTTTGGAGGGGGGGGGTTGTTTGTTTTTTTTTTTGTTTTTTTGTTTTTTTGTTTTTTTGTAAACTTGGGTGGCCTTGTTTAGTAGTTGGGAGAAATTGAATAGGTTTTTATTGGGAGAGGGTGGGCTAGTTTGTTTCCAGTCAATATTCATGTCTCCCATTATTATAGTTTCTTGAGCTGTATTGCAGTTTTCCAAGTGTGTTTGAATTATTATCTGGGGGAATATAGAGTCCTATAATACATATGGATTTGTTTTTGTTGATTTTTAATAATGTGAGTAGGATTTCAGCATTGTAGAATTTTGGAGTTGGTGATGAGATATATGTTCATCATCTAGATCACTGCTGCAGTAGCTTTAGCTATATGAGTTATATTCTTCCAAGGACTGCCGGCCAACTTTCAAAGATTCCAAGCATCTAACATGCACCCAAATAGCCAGGCAGCTCAAACTGAGCTGACTAAAAGACAAGTTTGGGCACAAAGTACTTCAGAGCTTTACTACTTTACTGCCTCTGGGGCTTTCAAGGAATGACTGTTGGCTTGTGCTTTCTTTTATTGGACAGATAAGTTCCCTTTGTGAAAAAAAAAACTTCTATTTTCTTAATTTTGTTGATGTTTTATTACTTTCTTCTTTATGAAAGTTATTTTAAAACTATGGGTGTTGTAACTGACTGTCTCGAGACTGTAATGTATTTTTAAACTGACTGCTCATTTTTTTCTGTCAGCTTAAAAGTGGTGTAAAGTAACTGAAAACATTTTTTCTGTGAATAATTTGTGTTTGTTTTACTTTTGTGTGATGGCATAGGGTTTTAAAGTGATTTATACTGTTTTTTTTTTCTGTCATAAAAATAACTTTTATTGGCTGGTAGTGCTTACCAACAATTGCTGCTTGTCTTCCCAGTAAAGAGCACCATTTTTGGCTTGACCATGGAATAGACTATCTGTCCCATGGTCTGCCCTTCTGGCCACAAAAAGAAAAAAAATTAAGCAAACAGGCTTTACTACCACATCAGGCTAACAATGTGCCTCAGTTGCAGGTGAGTGACTATGTTGTTGCCATTTTTTGTACCTCAGACCACTCATCTTTTACCCCAGATTCATCTGGTATAGCACCTACAGCCACTATGGATCGGGGGGGGGGGTTAGCCATAAGCTCTGTGGCTATTAAGGTCCTCTCAGTGGGTAAGGGAGAGCTACTGTTGTCAGTTCAGGGTGATGGAGCAGAGAAGGTTTCCCTGTTGTGTCAGAATGCTGTGCCCATCACTGGGGGGTGCCACTGCTGCCATTAACATGGTTAGTCCCATTTTTCCTGTCATAAAGAAAGAGAAAACCAAGCATGTATATTTTCTTCCTCAATTTTCTTTGGATAGGAGTAGTTTACCGGGTCTGGCTCTGGGTTTAATTCAGGCTATTGATCCGGGTCTGGCTCTGGGTTTAATTCAGGCTATTGATCCGGGCCTGGCTCAGGTTTTAATTCAGGCTATTGATCCGGGCCTGGCTCAAGGTTTAATTCAGGCTATTGATCTGGGTCTGGCTCAAGGTTTAATTCAGACTATTGATCCTTCCTGTAAAGTGGATTCTGGTAAAAGAAATCAATATTTTGATTCTGAACAGGAAGATGCAGGGATGGATAAAGTTTTTGTTTCTTCGGATTTCTGATTCAGAAGCAGCGGAGATCTCAGATTTTGATACTCCCTGTGTGGGTGGATCTCTTTCTTTGAGAATATTGATAGAATAGACTATTTATTTCAGTGGGAGAACACTGGAGATTCTCAGTCCCACTTGAAAAGACTATGAGCTGTTACAGAAGGATTTTCCAAAACCTGCACCCATTGCCCCATTGTTTGCTTTTGAGGAAGTGTATGTTATTGCCTACAATTTTCCTGATAGCCAGCCAGCTGCCCCTCAAAAGGCAGATAGGATGTATAAATGTCCTCAGTCTTAAATTTTTGTACACTGTTCCTAAACCTGACCCAGCAGCTACAGCTTTAGTTGATCCCACAGCTGCTAAGCACTTAGTTAATTCCAATCCTACTATTTTTGATAAGGATGGGAAAATTATTGTTAGGTATGGGAAAAAAAGTGTATACTTCTGCAACTTTGATTTTCAATATTTTGGATGGTCAGGCTCAATGTTAAAAGTTTGTTCTGACAAATTGTTAAAGTATGAGGGATCTTCTTGAGCGGTAAATATGCTTTAAATAGCTTACTTTCGTCTGTTGCTCTGGTCACTGCTCATTGTTTGCAGTATGTGTATGACTCTGTTGATACTTCTTCCAAGGCTATGGCCACTGGTATTATTTTGAGGAGGTTTGCATGGTTACATTCTCAGATCCTTCATGATAATGTTATAAATGAGATTTTAAATTCTCCCTTAGATAGAGATTTGGTGATTGGCCCCTCTGCAACAGAGGTGATCAAAAAATGAGATGAAAGGGCAAGCTGATCCAGGGAACCTCTAAGATGTTTCAGCCCTCCTTTTCCAAATTTTCTGAAGGATTTTCTATTTTCTCATCCAATTCTGGCAAAACAAAACAGAGTAAGCAGTCTCAACAAAATGCAGGTACACGGATGTTAAGGAAAAATTGACAAGGAGGCTCCAAAAAGACGTCTTGCACCTCCCAAAACCAAGAACAGTCCAACTAGTCTGAATGACTGTTCAAGAGGCCTTCTGACCTCCTGCAACCCTGGCTCCATTTTTCTTCCAGAAATTTGAATCTCCATTTTTCTCTTTGCCAGCAGATTGTTTCAGATGAATGGGTTTTGAAAATCATTCATCGATGTCACAGATCCTCCTTTCTAGGTGATCATTCCTCATCCACCAGATCAGACTTTTTTTGTTTCATCTGGTTCTTCATCACATGCTGTCTCAAGAAGTGATATAACTAGATCTTTTTTCCTAGGTGGGGAAAGGTTTTAATTCAAGGATGCTCCTAGTGCCAAAGAAAGAAATCCTTGGAGACCAGTTTTGGATCTTTGTTTCCTAAATCTGTTTGTGATAGTGCCTAAATTCAAAATGATGTTATTTCACAACATTACCTCTTCTTCCTCTTTCAAGTTTCCTGGCAATACTAGACTTAAAAGATGTTAATCACCACATCCATATTCATACAGACTTCAGACATTTCATAAGGTTTTGTGTGTCTAGATCACATTATCGGTTCTCTGCCTTACTCTTTGGACTCTCCACTGCACCAAGATTGTTCACAAAGTGTCTAGCTACAGTCATAGCTCATTGGAGGCTACAGGGTATCCAATTTTTTCCATATTGTGACAACTTGCTTATCTTTGAAGAGTCTTTTTCAAAGTGTCAGGAATCTCTTTCTGGGTGAGAGATTTCTTACACAAACTGGGATTCCAAGAGGACATTCAAAAGTCTTTCTTGACTTCTTCACGTGAGATTGTGTTCCTGGGATGTCAACTAGGCACCTCAGTTCTAAGAGCTTTTCTTCCACAGGAAAAATAAATCTTTATCTATATCTATTTCTAAGGTTTTCCATTCAGACTTCGGTCACTGTGAGGGAATGCCTCAGTTTTTTGGGTCTCATGTCATCTACAATTCTACCGATAATTATAATGGCAAGACTCTATATGTTATCTGAAATCTCTTTGGTCTCAGCATCAACCCCCCCTTGTCTTATAAAATCTCATTGATAGGGTTTGTCAGAAGAGAAATATTTTGGTGGAGACAACAGCTATCCTTAAATCCAGGCCTACCCTTCTCTCTCCCTGCTCCAAAGTATCGGTCACCACAAACACTTCAGAATTTGCTTGTGGAGCAGTTTCAGGATGGGTAGATATGCAGGGGGGATGGAACATTAAAGACAGCTGCAAGAACATAAATATCAAGGAGATTCTTGTCCTGATCTAGGCACTTCAAGTGGTTACAGACAATACCACAGTCATGTGGTACTTCAGTAAGTGAGGGGGAACCAGGTAGTAACCCCTTTGCAGACTAACCACATTAGCTGATATATAGCGTCACAGCACAATCTCACTTTTCCAAGGGTTGATCCATCTGTCAGAAGTTCCTCTCTGAACAGTCAACTAGCAAGATTCTATTCCAGGATTCCATGCAAGAAGGCTTGGACAACAGATGACTTTTCTTTTCCTTGAATAGGAATGTTTCTGTATACTTTCCCATTCTTTCCATCCGTCATACCCTGAATATCAGTGGATCAACTCCTGACAGATGACTCAACCCTTGGAAGAGTGAGATTGTGCTGTGAAGCTATATGCCAAGCTAGCCTGGCTACTCTGCAAAGGGGTTACTTCCTGGTTCTCCCTTGCTTAGTGATGTACCACATGATTGTGGTATTATCTGTAACCACTTGAAGAGGTCTCTGAGACCAAAGGTTAGTGCCCATAGTAAAAAAAAGGCATCTGTCTTACAGGGCTTCTTGCATGCAGTTATGGAGCATAATTTTGCCAGCTGATTGTTCAGTGAGAAGGCAAAAGATGTACTTGAGGAACTCCCCAAAGCTGAATCAAATCATGGAAGACACCTGGTCTAATTTTTGTTTATGTGGGTCTACCTTTGTCCTGACACACAGTTCTGCTCTAACAGAATGTAAGAAGCTTGTAGAGTGAGATTATGCTGTAAAGCTATATCCTGGGCTACCATGGCTAGTCAGCAAAGAGATTATGCCCTAGTTCCCCCTTGTTTGTTGATGTATCAGATCAATGTGGTATTATGGTGACCGGAGTTGATTAAGAGAAGTGAGTACCTTGATAAGAGCACCATCCCCTTGATGATTATATGCTTGTGTCTGTTTTTGCTGTCCCAGACACCTTGCTCTTTTATTCCTTTTGAAACTACTCCATAAGCAAAGTCTGAAGTGTCTATGGTGACTGACTACTTTGGAGCAAGGAAGGAGAAGAGAAGACCTGGATTTAGGAATATTTGATTTCTCCGCCAAGAGATTTCTCTTCTGACAAATCTCATAACTGGATTTTGAAAGGATAATGGGTGTTGGTGCTGGGACCAGACAGACTTCCGATACCATTCATAGGTTCATAGGTGTGTATTAGTCTAATGACCACTGGAGCCTTCGTAAGCCTAGCCATGCATCCCAGAACTCTGACAAGTTCTGGTACCCTTGATAAGTGTAAGCAGGGGCTTGGTAGATTAAACATTTACAAATAGGGGCCTGGAAGGTTAAACATTTAGAAGCTACCTATGTCCATTAGAGACATAGGTGTCAAACCAGGGATGAATTTCCTGTTCTCCATCCAATTGTCCAACTTACATTTGAATTGGTTTACAGAGGAACTTCGCTTCACATGGATGGGGAGCTTGCTCCAGATAAGGGGTAGTCTGTGGGATACATACTTGTCTCTCCAGCAGGTTCTGTTTCTATCGCAGGCAAGGTTTATATCTTTAGAATGGGTATTTCTGGTACTGTTTGTTTTGAGATGTGCAGGAGGTCCATTAGGGTGGGGTCCGGCAATACCTTGTATTCCAGGCATAGATTTCCCCTCAACAGCCTGTATAGACAGAATACAGGGACAGGGTTTTGAGATTATCTGAATTGGACATGTTACTTACATCCTGTATTCTTTTAGTGAGGAACCTCTGTGGACATTCCAGTTGTTGGATGTGCCTGGTTAGGTGCATACCAAAGGGGGCATTGTACTCAATGATCAGTCTAATGAATGTTGAATACAGTGGAACAATAACCTCCTTGCATCTAGATGCCATACTTTTGCTTATAGGTTGCACAACATGGAATGATTTCCTCACTACTTTCAACACATGATGGTCAAAGGATAGATTACTGTCTGTGTGTGTTCCCAACTCTCTGGCTACTGGGTTAACACTTAGGGGTGTGTTGTCAATATGATAGTTACTGGGACTGATTGACTTCACAAAGGCTACTATTATGCATTTTTTGGAATTTAGTTTTAGCCCATGGAGTTGACACAAGTTAGTTGTCTGTGTTAGCCCTTCCTGAAGGACATTGGTGTCACTGGGGGCTCCTATGACTGCTCCTAATTTGCAATCTCAGCTTTTCTTCAAAGACATAGATGCCAAAAAGGAGCAGTCGCAGGACTAATCCCTGAGGGACTGTGCTTGTTACTGGCCTCTTTGTAGAGGTAGACTTCGTAACTTTAACTTCTTTGGTCCTATCTGTGAGCCAGCCGGCTATCCACTGGATAATGTAAGGGTCTATGTCTATCCTTCTGAGTTTGTCAGCAATGCCTGTGTGGGGTATTGTGTCAGATGCCTTGGCCTGTTTTCATTAGGCAGTGTGAACCATTTTGCCCTTATACATTGCTTTGTGTCCTTCTCAAAGAAGTCCACCAGGCTGAGTAGGCAATACCTGCACTTGATGAAATCACACTGGGTTGGGCCCAGTGTCTGGAGGTTTCCTATGCCATTATTGATCATTTCCATAATAATTCTTTCCATGGCTTTGCATATGAGACTAGTGAGACTTATGGGTCTGTTTGTGGAGAAGAATGATGGTTGTTATTCTCCATTCGTGAAGCACAAAGCCTGTTTGGAGGCTATGGTTAAATAATAATTCTAGAAAGCCTGATAGGTCATGTTTCATGCTATTTAAAAGGCACTCTGGGATATTGTCTGGGCCCATTGACGCAGTGTTCTTGGTCTTAGAGAGAGAGAACATTGAGGACCTGTTCCCCGGTGATAGTAGGGGATGTTATATTTAATGGTATTTCCTTTGAGGAGACTTGGGGTGGTAAAGTTAGAGCTGAATTTGTCTGCTAATAGGTTTGCTATGTCATTTGGCTCAGTATAGGTAGCTACATTAACAATGTGCTTTAAAACACAATTGCGTATTGCCTTTGAAGTTGTGTATATAGCTAAAGAATGCCTTGTGGTTGTCCTCTGCCTAGAAGGCCAGTATTACTTCAAATGTGGTATTGTTAGACTTTATTTGTCCTCTGAGTTGTTTGTTTAGTTTGATGAGAGTGCTTTTATCCTGCTGGGTGCTGCACCTCCTAATTGTTGCCCATACAGCCTGTTGATGTTATGATTCCACCTGAGTGGCTTATTTGTTGAGCTAGTTCTATACTTATTTCTGGTGGGTACAGTTGCCTCTATGCAGCTATTAGCATGCTTATATAGGGTTTCTGTAAGCAGTTCCTCATAGGCAAGCAGTGTTTAGATTTAGGGGGGCATGAAATGTTGCCAGGTTATCACTTAATAGTAGAAAGTTAGCCTTAGTCTAGTTGTATCTTTCTCATGTAATGTCTTGCCAGGGGTATCATGAGAATCACAGATGCCATGACATCCAGAATCCTGAGATTTTCCCTGTCAGTGATGAAAGTCTGAGTAGAAAACCCTAGAAATAGATCTATATATAGATCTATTTTTACTGTGGAAGAAAACTCTTTGAAGTGAGGTGTATAGCAGATAACCCATTAACACAATCCTGTGTGATGAAGTAAAAAAAAAGACTTTTGAAAGTTCTCTTAGAATCCCAGCTTGTGTAAAAGATATCTCATCCAAGGGAAAGATTCCTGATACTTTGAAAAAGACTCTGCAAAGATAAGCAAGTCATCTAAAAGGATGAATAGAGATGTGATGATAAGCATCTTTTAAATCTAGTGTTATAAAAAGGTTAAATGAGGAGAAGGGGTAACTGATTGTGAAGTGACAACATTTGATGCTAGCACAAATTGGTTTAGAAAAGAAAGATTCAAATCTGGTCTCCAGGAATATTCTTTCTTTCTTTGGCACTATTTATTTATTTCATATTTGTTAACCGGGCTGGTCCAACTGTGCCAGTGCCCATTGTCAGCAGAGACCCGAGGAAAAAAGCTCCAGAGCAATTTAAAACATCATTAGAAATTATGGATTGAAACAAAAATTGAGACATAAATTGTGGCATAGCCTAGTTGTGTAGGCAAAAAGATACATAATAGTGGAAACATTATATGAGGCTAATATAACATCATATCAGAGTAAAAGGAGTTTTACAGGAGGCTAAAACAACATCATGTCAGAAAACAAAGGATGTTTACAGGAAACATAAAATGAGACAATTACATATTTAAGTATGCAGATGGATACAACATAGTGGAACAATCTTGGAAGCCCAAGATACAAATGTTTTAATTAAGAATAGTTAAGGTGGCAGATATAGAGTACTGTTAAAGATAAGAAGCATAAGATGAGAAGAGATAGGTTAGAAGTTAGGGAGAGAGTTAGTAGAGGTGTTAATAAGGTAGCAGGCAGGAAAAGGAGGGAAGGAGGTAGGAAAAGGGGGAGGTTATGTAGGGTTGTGGCAGGAATAGATCCAGTAATTTGTGAGGGTATCTTTTAGTGCTTTTTTGAAACTGTGTGTGTGTAGTAGCTCTTCTGTTGTGAGGGAGCTTGTTCCAGGCTAGAGTTAGTGAGTATTTATAGAGAAAATTTTCCATTTTTGGGGGGAGGGGGGACTTGTATACATGCAAGAGATGTTGGTCACAGTTTCAGAGGGTGAGTTTTGGGGTAAAAACAGCCTTGAATAAACTTTTCCAAACTGGTTAGGGGGAACTGGCCCTAGTACCCCCTGAGACAATGAATTGATGGACAGGGGGGGAATAGAGGAATTTGGTCTGGTGAATGAGGATTTACTCCATGAATAGGAAATATTTCCACCCACTGCAACCTGTAACCTTCATAAATAATCTTCAGGGACCATTTGTCTAAAACTATCTGTTGCCAAAGAAAGAAAGAAAGAAATGGGGAGTCAGACTTTCTAGAAGGGATAAAGGACTGCCAGGCTGGAGGGGGTTCCTTAAATAGTCATTCTGACTTGTTTGACTGTCCTTTGTTTTGAGGGGATTCCTGCCTTCTTTTTTGGAACCTCATTGCCATTGCTTTTTTAAATATCTGCTTATCTGCATTTTAATGAGACAGTTTATTTTGTTTATTGCCAAAATTGGTGGGAGTTAGAGAATCCCTTTGAAAATCTGGAAAAGGAGGGCTGAAAAATCTGAGATATTTTATCCCTCTCATCACATATTGATAGTTTCTCTGTAGCCAAAGGAGAATTTTAAATCTCATTTTTTTACCTCCTCAATACAGTATCAGAATCATAAACACATTTTAAACAATGAGTAGTGACCTATGAAATGGAAGAAACTGAAGCATTCAAAACAGATTTTTTTCTCACAAGAAGGAACTGCAGACAAAACATTCCTCATACATTCACAATTAGAATAAATTTTAGCATATGAGCCTGGCAATTCAAAATTCTGAATATCAAAGAAGCAGAAGCATACACTTTTTCCATACTTTTAGATTCATAGGAAAATACTATGTTAGCTGCCCATGTGAACCATTTTTATGCCTAGCCAGTTTCCCTTATTGAGAGTCAAACTGCGTATCTCGTCTGTGAGGTAAATACCTTAACCATTATGACACCAACATTATGGTATCAATTTTACAATCCTTGTCAGAATCAGTAAAAACAAAATGAAAACCCCAACAAAGCTGGAACTTCCAATGAGTGACCTCCCAAACCTCTTGTGTCAGAGGAATGAGAAGGACTGAAGTTAAATGCTTAGCAGCAGCTGGATTAAAGTTATGGCTGTTTCATCAGGTTTGGGATGAGTGTATAAAAACCTTTAGCAGCAGTTGAATTGCGATGTTCTCATTTATACCAGGTGGAGTGGTTGCATCCGGTTTAATTTGCCATACCACCTCACTGTACTTAGTTCTTGTTTCCCATTGCCTTCCTCTGCTGTTCTTAGAAATTTTTTACAGTGTACAAAACTTACATTTGTCAAAACCAGTACAAGTTAAAGAATGGTTGTATAAAACATCATTTGTATTTTGTTTTCTAATGTCATAAATGTGTTCATATAGTCTTTTACTAAATTTTCATTCCATCTTCCCACATAAAATGATTGGCATGTGTCACAAACTGCCAAGTATCTAATTTCTTAGGTTTCGCAATTAATATGTGAATATATATAAACACGTTTATGACAACTGATCAAAGCTGTGTTTATAAGAATCTGAAGGCAATACTTTTGCAGCATATTTCACTTTTGAAATATGCTGCAAAATCCAATTAGTCTATTAAAAAATCCATATTAAATAATTGAAATTTGTGTGCGATATATATTCATGCTGCTATGAAATAACAATAGCTGCAACTGTCTTTCATTTCTTTCCCTCTTTCCCATTGCAGATTCACCTTGTAGACCCTGACTCCAACCACTATGCAGTAAAGATGGTAGAAAGCTTCATTCATTATGACTTCATTGACCATAAGCGTGATGAAGAACATGCTCAGAAGATTGTGGAATTGCTGAAGGAACGAGGGCTGAAACTAGATGGTTGCATCTCCTTTTGGGATGACTGTATTGTTTTAACTGCCATGGTATGTGAAATGCTAGGTCTGCGTACCAATCCTGTGAGTGCTATGGAGATTGCTAAGCAAAAGAGCAAAACACACCTCCACCTGATTCAGAAATGCAGAGAGATTCCTCATTGGCCTCCCACCTACCTGTATGCTGTACCATGTTGTCACCTGGAGAGCCATGCTGACATAGACAAAGCTGCTCAGTTTATGAACTTTCCTGCTGTGATGAAGCTAGAGTATGGTGCTGGGGCAGTGGGAGTTAAAATGGTGGAAAACCTTGAACAGTGCCATCAGCATTTTGAGAAGATATCTAATGACCTACGGGAGGACACAGACTATCCAGGAATAGGCCTTGGTTGGGGGAATACAATGCTGCTGATGGAATATATTGATGGCACTGAACATGATGTTGACATCATAATCTATGATGGAAAAATGATTGCGTACTTTGTTTCTGACAATGGCCCTACTCGCATCCCTTACTTCACTGAAACTGCAGCGACTATGCCATCTTACCTTAAGCTAGATAAGCAAGCTCAACTTGTCACTGCAGCTTATCAGTGCTGTGTAGGCTGTGGGCTCACAAATGGTGTCTTTAACACTGAGATGAAGATGACCCCAACAGGGCCTAAACTAATAGAGATCAATGCTCGAATGGGTGGCTTTTATCTTCGGGATTGGATCAAGACAATCTACAGTGTTGACATTATGTTTTCAGCTTTTATGATTGCCTGCAGCATACGCCCTATCATTCACTGCAGTGAGCCTCTCTGCCACCTGATAGGAGTGATGTGTGTTGTCTCACAGCACCTTAAAGCGCTGAAGACTACAGCCAGCTCTGAAGTTTTGAGAATGCTGCATGACCAAGGGGTGATTCGACTTAACCAGTTGGAGGATGAAATAATTTCAAGTGAGTATGAAGAGCCATACTGTAATGTAGCATGTATGAGCAAGGACCGAGAAAAGGCTCGCCTCCAGCTTATCAGCATATGCCAAATTCTGGGCATTGACTCTACTGATTATCCAGTAACTTACTTCCTATCTGATTTCAAGTAACTATTCATTTCTTATGAAGGCAAGAATCTGTGGAAGAAAGCAACTATAAAATTCTCACTGATGTCAGTCTGATTTAAATATTTCTGAAAATGATTATGGTAGAAAAGGACCACTGGTTTAAAACCCTAGCAAAGTTGGCATTTTTTTATATAGTTCTCTAACCCACACTGTGCATGTATATACTTATTCTTACCCAAGTACAGCCACATTTTTTCAGCAAACAAGCATGTCAGTCTATCCCACACATAACTGTAACCACTGATATTTTACATGTGCTCATTGCACTAGCTGTCCCATTGCTTCCAGGTCCTACCACTTTTCTTTGAAATCAGATTATTTGATTTTCTTCATAACCCTTCAATATCATTTTTTTTATCTTGCTGATATTCTTAAAATCAGTAAAATACATTCAGGACCTCAGATGCCTAGCCATTTGATAAAATGAAAACAGTTGTCCCTGATCAATCATTGAATTCTTAAAAGGCTAAACTACAAACTGTATATGCATCTTAAATGTCCATATGAAGAAACAGTGGTGTCATTTGTCTTATCCATATGATTCATGTAGCTCAGGCATCTGTTGAAGCTGGTATGGGAGGCTAGGTGTGCACATCCTGGGTAGAGGGGAGGTTGACTGGGCCATCCAACTCCACAATCCCTCAAAGGAGGGGTGGTGATGCAAAGGAAGTCTAGTGTAGACTTTAGGTCATCTTTACAGTAGCCTTAACTGCTGGTATATGGGAACATGCACTTGCACAAAGAGGACATAGTGAACCCCGTGATCTTGCAAGTCATATGATCCCTGCCAAGGAATATGGTTAGGGCTTTAAAAATGCCCTCATTGCTGAATGCTGGTGAGGGCATAAAATAATTCTCATGGTTGACTCAATTATGTTCACATCATGGATTGGTTCTGCCCTAGTGATGGGGAATGAATGGGAAGTTGTGGTGACTTGATAACATAGGGACATAAAAGCATACAAAAAAAACAGACTGGATATTCCTTTAGCACACTGAGACTTGCCTTCATCACCAGTCAACCCAGGACTTAGGTCTGTTAATGGAAATACTGCCATAACTGATTGCTTTAGGTCATCAGCGTTATTCACCTCTCCACTGTTACACAAAGATTTGCTGATTCACAGCTGTCACATAAATTAGCACCAAGTACTCCTTCTGACTATATAATTGTTCTATTATAAAATTTGTTTGGCGTGACAAACCAGCAACAGTATGCTGAGTAATACTCTTTTATATGGATTATTTAATATCACATCCCAAAAAAAGTTTTACAGCTTAATTCTTTGGATGAGAAGTGAGAGCCATGGATTTCTGGCTGTGCACCCACGCTACACATGCACAGCTATTCTACTCCTTGCACTCCCAGAAAGAGAATCATATAATTCTGGTACCACTCTGAACTTTATCTCTGTATATTTACTGAATTTCCACACATTAACAGAAACCCTTTTCATTAAGATGCTTAATATCCTATGTCCACACTTGATAAATCCTGCAAATGCAAAATGTTTCTTACTCTGCAAATCGAAACTTTTCTGCAGCTGTTGAATCCAAGTCTCAGAGATGGGACTCCCAAAATATAACAATCATGATCACTTCCTTGACACTATTGTATATGGTACATATTCTCAAGTTAGATTAAACTGCAGTCAAGGTCAACATAGAATAGTTCCAGCGTCTAGACTACAACTTGATATAGTACAAATCCACAGCTGTTCACTCACTGTAGTCAAGCCACATTAAGGTCTCACTGTCAGGCAGAGTTAAATTCTAATCTGAGATAGGGGAGTAATCGAGCATGGTAATCACCTAATATTGCTACTCATATCGTGTTACACTACCTCTGAAGTTGCAACTAACATTAATATCCGCATGAAGTTACTCCCTAATAAAGTCAGTGCTACTATAACTGTCCACATGATATTATCTATCCCTGAAGTTACTGCTTACATTATTGCCCATATCAAGTTACACCCTGCTGAAGTCACATATAGTGAGGTCACTTGACATTTACATCATATGAACAGCAATCCTAACATTACACTTTATGTGATGTTACCCCTCAGTGAAGTCACTGCTAATACTGCTGTCCATTGATGATCAGATCCCAGTGAAGCCACACTCATCAGTGACCTAACACTACTGCCCTCATAATGTCACAAGCCAGTGAGGTCACTGCTAACACTCATGGTCATAAGTCAAACCTTACTGAAATCACTGCAAAAATTACTGTCCCTATGATGTCACTTCCCAGCAGAGAGACTGTTAGCATTGCTGCCAACATAACTGTCACACCCCACTGAAACCACTGCTGATCCTCCTTTTACAGGTTTTAATCTGAAGTAGGCACTCAACAACAAGTTGTTAAATCAAAATTAAAAGAGCACAATTAATTCAGAAACTACACATTGTGTGACAGATTTGAGGACAGAGGCTAAAGAAGGCTGGGTCTATAACTTTATGATTTAAAACTCTGTTCCTTTATTATATAGCTTGAGAACACAGAATGTTTCTTTCATATTCTCATAAAATGTCACTTCAGGGAATGGTGCCTCAATGTTAGATTTCTTTCTGCATCTCAGGAACTGCAGTAATGAGGTTGAAGGGAATGAGATCAGGGCTTTAGCAGGCCACATCAATACCAGTGTCTGCTTTGCCAAATACTGTGTAACAAAATTCTGCCTGATTACATTTTGTTTTCAGCCTGATTGAGGCTATTCAGTTTGCTACTTGAAGGAAGGCAGAGTAACACTCTTACTTAATGATACCCAGACACACACACGCACGCACATGCACGCACATGCATGCACACGCACACACACGCACACAGACACACACACACAGACACACACGCACACACACACACACACACACACACACACACACACACACACACACACACACACACACACACACACACACACACACACACACACACACACACACACACACACACACACACACACACACACACACACACACACACACACACACACACACACCGCTTTGTTGCCCCTGCTTTGTTGCCGTTGCACATTTTAGAACTCACTGTCCGGACTACTATGACAAGACTTCACACATTTCACTTCTAAATAAACTTAGTATTGTGCATACAGTGATATTATTATTTTATTCATGTTCCTGCTATCAGGAATGTTTCAGAGATGCACTGAGTTAGGCTGCATGCTACTGAAAGGGCCTATGATCATACCAGTCTCCAAGTTGTCTCCGAGATACTTTTTCCTACTCATACTGCCTCCCCACCTAAGATGGCTGTCTCTATGACATATTGTTCTACTCACCTGGAAATCCTAATGCAGACGGGACTGAAGAATGTAATTTAATTTGTCTGCAAATTAAAGAATATATGCTCTAGGCTCATCTCAAAGCTGTAGATGTACTGAAAAAAAATCTCTTTTTGCACAACATAATAACTTTACAGGTGAAAGCAGTGTAAAGTATATAATAAAGGGGCAGGCATAATGGTTAAGGTGTTTACCTGCCTAACACAAGGTACAAGGTTTGAGTCTCACCTTTAGTCATTAGCTTGTTATTGGCTAAGCATATATGTTAGTCTGCTAACTGATTGTGCTTGCTTCAGCAGCACATATACTAAAATTGGAATGATACAGAGAAGATTAGCAAGGCCCCTGCGCAAGGATGACACGCAGTGACAGCTACCATATGAGACAGACAAGCTATGCATACTACAAAAATGTAACAACACAGTTCAACAGAATTTAGCATGAGGCTTAATTACACATACGAAACTGCACTGCAATTATAAAAAAACTTCTATAATTAAAAAAAAAACAATGGGGGGGATTGGTATAATGGTTAAGGTGTTTACCTTACAGACACATGTTACAGAGGTTGGTTCTTATCTTTGGGAGTACAGCTAAGCTTAAAAAAGCCTCATAGGGTAATAAGCCTAATAATCACCTATGAAACTATGACAGTATGTCTAATACCTGATATGTAAACGCCACAAAAGGACTTTTTGATATTAAAAAAACTACATCAGTGAAAAATATTTTATTTACAAAAAAAGAACTGCTCTCCATTTACAGCTATAGGAAAATTGCAGTCATCATAGACATAATCGGCACTTTACTTCACAATAGACCTCTTAAGCGTTGTCTACAACTAATAAGTCTATCAACACAAATCTGTATATCAAATAAAACACAGTACATATGATGCACCACAAACTTTATTTACTACCCAATCCCTGATGCCTTATGCAAAACAGCATTATGTTAGACAGAAATCATTTTCCACTACTTCTATGGATTCAGTCCTAATAGCACATTTGTGCAGATAACTATTGTTTTCTTGTCTTTCTGACAAACTAAGACTATATGGCTACTTAACTGGACTCAAATACTGCAAGCACTTTTTTAAGTTTATAAAAACGGACGAATACTCTTCCAGATGTAGGATGTTTCAGCTGACTGCATCTTAAAGTAAATATAATTTCTGAAAATACAAAGACATTGGAACACAGAGGTAATGTAATAGCTTTTATTGGACCAATATAGGTTTTATAATTACTCAGGTTTTTGTATTTACTTTTATATTAATTCTGGGAACTTCAGTAACTCATATTTACAGTCCACTTTCTGAACCCATTAAATATTCAAATTATTTGTTTTTGTTTGCCATAAATGGATCATTATACCAAGGGCCTCTTCTGTAGTTAGAACTGGTTTTGTACCACATCCCAGCTGAAAGTATAGGAAAATTCCTTACCCCGCTACAATGAGATCACATACAAAAGGCCTCCAGCAAAATCTCTATTTAAAAGAGTGTTTGCTCATATCAGCATTTGCTTTTTTAATGCATTCACTCATATGCCTACATAATTGTTGTGTGTCCCTTGGTAATATCATGGGGATAGTATGGGGCTTTGTACATAAACATTAATGGACAGTGCCCTGTACGTGTACAGAGGTGCATCCATTAAGGTCTGCTGATACACCCACATGGAATTTCTATGTTGATGTCTCCAAGAGGAAAGTTTCCTGAACTTTTGATAATATCAACTTACAGAAAAACAGTACTTTATGAACGCTTTATAATTATCTACATATAACTGGACAAAAGACAGAACATGTAGTACAGCACCATATGCCACTGCGCACAATGCAAGTTTAAAAGTGTGAGGGGACACTAATATGAATGACATTAAAATGAGAAATGATGTCACTTAGAGGCGCTGAGGCTTTGGGACAAGTTGCTTTTGTAAGTACAAAATCAAGCTTCTGTACTGACAGGTTTAAAAATCATAACTGATATTTGTGATAATACATTTTCTACAGAACCAATTGTTTTCCAGGTTTCTTGATAGCTTTGTCTTTAAATTTGTGTGTCTACAGTGAACATATGCACTGGTGCATATACAGAAGGCTGTGACAATACTGTTACAATAAAGTGAAGCCTTCTTGTGACTGCTTAATAATGATAACTTTACTTTTCATCACCAGTTCAAATATAACTGCTATAGCAGTCACTGCCCACAATATAAAAGTATAATACACAGTTATTTTAAAACTACACGATCTCAGAATTGTACATTAAATATGAATTAGTTTGAATTCCTGAAGTGTAAAAGGATGGACACTGAACCATGGCACTGTTCAACAAAAACAGCAGAGATGCAACAAAAACGTATGGCTAGAAGTTTATTACAGAACTTTTAAAACGAGAATAGGTAAGCACTTTTGTGATATAACCTATCGCTTCATCAGACCACATAAAGCAAAAAACAATAAGTATAAATACTATTATTAATCAGGTCTAAATATTCAAAGCAACCATCCAATCATAACAAAACAGTTTGTAATTACAAAGTACTGGTTGTATTTTAGCAGACAGCAGGGAGAGATAGAAGTAGAAATTAAATTGTTTTTTGCATGCTACTGCTGTTTTCTCAGTGTTAACATCCTGGAGGGTTAACAATCCTCTAAGCGTTGTTAAAGTCAAGTATTTTTATTGTACTCATGACACTCCATCTACTACAAAATATTTGCATGAAACAGTTCTAGTGCAGTACTGCAGTGATGTCAGATGTTCTTTTTTCAGTCATCCAAAGATTGTCTCTTGCTACAGAATTGAATAATTTCACCAGAAAGGTGCAAGGTATATCACATCACCAAGTTTCATGTTATAGTAATATGTAAAATCATTATATACATGTAGCCAGAACCTTCTATTTACAAGTTCTGGGTCTCCCAAACAGATTTACACTGACTGTGTTTTAACCCATTTTAAGTTTATCAGACTTTTTATCATTATGAGAATGTGGTCATAAAAGTGATAAACTCTCATCTAACATGCTGTCAGGTCTGCCTCCTTACTAGGGACCCCTTCATCCCATCATCTGAAATGTCTGGCTAATCCCTCCAAGCTAGGATCCTCTTCAGGGAGGGAAAATATGATGGATCTCAGAAGTGAAGGAAATTTTCTCCAAGCTCAGGAACTAGAGAGCAGCTCTAGTGCAGTCATCCTCAGCATTTGAAAGAGAATGTCTGTTGCCCAATCCCCCCCCACCCCACCCCTCCACCATGGCCAAGAAGTGTGCACAATGTCAAAGCAGGGTCTATACTACTTGTGTTGGATATGTATTTTCAACTTGTTGGCACACTGCTATTATGCCTGCCTTTACACGTGTCACACAATAGCAAGGGATTTCCATAACCCTCACAGGAGGGTGGATGAGCTAACCTCAGGTTGCTCACTTCCATCCCTCTACTGTCCATTTCTTCTAGCACTTGTATGTGCTAAATGAACCTCAGATCACCTGGGGCACAATCAGGCCTCCCCCATGCCAGTGAATTAATTTGTGTTGTATTCACATCTGCTGAAGCTGTTTTCCCAGAACAGCTGAAACAGAAATAGTATTCTTCAAAGCTTTTTTGCTTCACCTGATTTGAACAAGCTAGTCCGGCATCCATCACTGTGGCATCAGCTACTACCTTCTCTTGACACTCCAGCAGTGTGGTGTTGCTACTTCGCCCAGCTGTACTATGTTGGTAGACTTGCAGTGCTTGCTGTACTTTTCCTTTTTAAACTGTCAAATTTTATTAGAAATTTCATTATGAGATTTGAAGCATTAAACAGCAACAGATATGAGTAAATTAACAAAAAGCAATTACAACAGGAAAAACTGCAATAGTTATGAAAATAGAATTAGCACTTATTTAACAAGATTTGGTTTAAGCTATAAACTTAAAGAAATGTCTATAAGACTGTTCCACAAACATGGGGATTTGGCTAACTAGTTCAGAAATCAGTTCTTTAAACTGACTTAAATAGTTTCTGAGCAAATTAGTTCCATTCTTTGCAAAATATGTTCTGCATTGTAGTCCAGTTGTTGAAGAAATAGTATTTCACCAGTGAAGAAATGGTCATAATGGTGATAAAACTCTTATCTTTAATGTTGTTGGGTCTGACATTCAGCATACATGAATACCATGTGAGTTTTAAAATTATAACCTCATTTTTCTTTAATACTTCAAATAGCTTTTATCAGATGCTGTTAAAAGTAGAACAGTCCAAAGATATATTTTTGATATTGACTGGATCAGTCTTGCAGACTAAGTAAAAGGTGGAATTGGAAAGCTGTAAGATGACATTTTGCTTGGGACACTGTAACTGCTGTAATTAGTCATGAACTGAACATATATGAACTGATATGAATGTCGTCTCTAAAGGATGCACAGTTCTTTCAGGATAGTACTTTCAATAAGCTCAGTTAAGACAGGTTTGTTTACTGATTTCCTCTATAAGGTGTTTTCATTGTAGGATTTAGGAGTTCATTCTCAAAGCTCGCTGACTATAGAGGAAACAGGTAAACAAGCTGAACTATTATCACACACATTTGCAGGTCTGGATGGAATACAATTGTGTTGAGTCTGTGACAGTATATATTGAGGGCATCATGGTATCACCAACAGCTACTCATTTAACATAGTCTTCCCCTCTAATACAGTGGTTAAAAGGGTCATGGTGTGAGTGTGTGCGCTGGGGGTGTCTTATTAAAAATACTAAATCTGCATTTTAGCCTGCCTGCCTAGTAGAGTAAATGTTTAATGACTGCAAAATCAAGTTCTCAAGTGAATAAGAGAATTGCAATGCTAAAGTAATGATAAGATGTACCGTACTCTGAGCAAACACAGTTTTGGAATTAGGATGGCAGACGAAAGGAGAAAGAGAGTGAGTGTATCATGCAGGTCAACTTACTCCACAATAAAGCTAGTTTGTTTGTCCCTTGCACCAGTTTTTCACAAACTAGGGGTTTGCATTCCACAATTTCAATTATTACAATGAATCTGAGTACTGAGAAGTTTGTAACTGCTCCTTTCTGTACACGCACACACACACACACACACACACACACACACACACACACACACAGCAACATAAAAGGACATATGCATTCATACACAATGTCTGTCTCAAACACGCACACACACACACACACACACACACACACACACACACACACACACACACGAGTGTGCATCACTATTGTATGTTTAAGACATGTGAAACCAGGCGATGTAATTCAGAGACAAATGTTAAAAAGTTTTGTGTTTGTTGCCAGTATAAAATTTGCATAAATTAAAAATCATTTATCATATCACTTGATTTAGTAAAATAAATGATACTGTGAGATCTTAATAAACGTAAGATGTTTCTTAACATATTCTGTGTTTGTACCTTACTTTCTTCCTTTCATATTTGTTTCACATAATGCAGCATTTTATTGCTCAGAGCCTCACTTTGTTGCTACTTTCAGCACAGGTAAGGAAAAGTGGTATGGTGAATCTTATCCAGTACAGTCCTGTATGAGTTGAGTTCTTGTAAACAAATCCATTTTTTTCTATTAATTTGTAATATTGAACAGATGCACTGGAAGCTGTTGAAGGCTGGGGGAGGGGGAGGGTGACAGGGTTACTTAGTAATGTGGCTGATAATTGTATATTAGCTCTAGTGAGAATAACTGCAATCATTCCAAAGATAATTTGAGGGGGCCCATGTAAGAGATGCAGCATTTAGGAACTCCCTCCATCCATTAGTGGCATGAGAGGCAATCGTGGGGTGCATTTTCTATTACCCATACTTAGATCCAAGTTGCATTTCAACATGGACAGAGATGAGTTTTGTTTTACCTGAATGGATAGTCTGTTCTGGAACAGTGGTATCCTCTATGATATATATCCATCTGCCCACACCATTCTGTTTAGAACCTAGACTGATGAATATTTCTGATGCCATTTGACTTGTTGATGTTCAGTAGGTCAATCAGTATTAGGTCAGAGGATGCCTTGTATGCCAGACACAGGTCACCTCTTAGCACTCTGTAGGATACCGAGTATAGTGATAACGCTTTGAGGTTGTCCATGCAAGACATATTGTTTAGAGCTTTTATCCTTTTAGCAAGGTATCTCTGTAAGCATTCCAGTCATTGCATGTGTCTGGACAGATACATGCCAAAGTGGGCATTATACAAAATGATTGACCTAATGAGGGATTCATAATGGGGCACAATAACATCTCTAGATCTAGTCGTAATCAATTTGTTCATAACATGTGCAATATAGAAAGACTTTCTTATGACACTGGGCACATGTTGGTCGAATGTTAGGTCACTGTCCACACACATTCCCAAATGCCAAACAACTGGGTCAACTCTCAGGGCTGTATTGTCAGTTTGGTAGTTCCCTGGGGTAGACAGCTTCCCAAAGGATATGACAATGTATTTTTTGTGGTTTACTTTCAATTCATGATTCTGGCACCAGTTATTGTTTGGGACAAACCTTCCTGCATGATGGTTAAATCATTTGGGGATTCACTAACTGCTCCTAGCTTGCAGTCATCTCAACCTTCGTCAGCCAACGCCCTTTGGTATTTGTTGTTACTTCTGAGAAATAGATACTAAACTGGAAAAGTCTCCAGCAAAGAACCCTGGGGGGTTACATTGGTGACTGGTCTCTTTCTAGAGGTAGCCTCCCCTATTTTGATCTCCTGCATCCTGTGAGCTAGTCAGCAGTCCAGATGGTGATGTAAGGGTTTATTCCCAGATTATACAGCTTTTCTACTATACCTGAGTAGGGGAAAGGCTTGACCAAGTCAAGGTAATGTGATGTGAACTGTTTTACCTTCATTGCCTTAGTGACGAGTAAAGTTTAAAATTTGCCCATGAGTTTCAGCCTTTCATACTCTTTCTCTCTGATTCTTGCCCTAAGAGTTTGAGAGATAAGAGCATACATTTGACTGTCCCTGGTTTAGTGTCCTATGTTGGTCTGTTCCTCATAAGATTTGTGGTTTTCTGGCAAATCTATGGGGATCACAAAACTTAAATAATGATAGACATTTGAGTTTCAGACTTTTAGACTTCATATCCTTTAGAAAATACATGCTAGTGCAAAATCTGTTATTCTAGCAACTAACCATATAAGAACAATGTTATACTTACAATCTTTCCCTGATTCTGGACCTTTCCTATGAGGTTTTAAGGTTTAAATAAGAACTGGACAAACATTATTTACCACTTGGAAACTGAACCTGCTGCATTTTCTTCATTTGTTTAATTAAATAAAACAGAAGTGCAACATAAACTGAGCAATTTGAAAAATAACAATAATAATAAATAAACTAACTGAAGACTTAAAGTCAGGCAAGAAGCTTTAACAATTTTTTTATAAGCAGAATAAAAAACACACAGTATTTTTATTGTGCTTTTAAAGCAGTTAATGTTTCTTGCATGACTTTAAACATCTAACAAAACTGAGGCCAACTTGCAGTAATGAAAAAATGAGAAAATAGCAGACTTAAAACAAGGAAGAAACTGTATTACCTTCTTCTGAAAACACAGTAAGAGCAGAGTCAGTTGTTCCAGTTTCTTCCCTGCATTACGTCTTATTTCATCATCATCATCATTGTCATTATTATTATTTTTACTGTTTTTACTTCATAACTGACTGCCCAGAATGTACCTGGGTGGGCTGCTGCCACTTTGGTTGAGGTCCACAATCCACAGAACTGCACTGACATGTTCAACAATATGAAAAACTGACAAACTTTTGTAAAAACTCAAACAAGACTCAGCAAATAGGCTCTGCATTTATAATCCAAACACTAAGATATATTTTTACTGGTTTAATGAAGCGCTTTTCATCACCTCCAATGAAGTAACTTCTTCAGAATACATTCACAAAAAACGAGGCCATTAAATAGTGCAACAACAAATCACCTGATCTACCTGCAAGGTGTATTGATTCACAGGCAGTAGTACACATTGAATAAAAAGTGCTTGTTAATAAAATTCATAAAATTACATTTTACGCTGCTTTTATACAAATAAAAACACATTCCACCGCTAATAGACACAGTCATACCTGATCCAAGCCGGTTAAACATATAGATAATACAATTTAAATAGACAATTGAACTTTGAAAGCTGTTATAGTGCCCATACTATAAACAGGTATGTGCTTTAATAAATTCAGAGTAATTATAGTTATACGTAACCTTCAAGATGTTGTAATTCCTATCTTTCCAAACTTTTTAATTTGAGAAGACATAATATGTTACAATGTTCATTCAATCCAGGTTCAACAAAGGTGTTCAGCCTTATTTGCCATTCCAATTCACATTCTTCCAACAGTAAGTTTAAAGGGCCACCACGAATATTGTATTGAATCTGGTCTATTGCTTTGAAAATTAATTTATGTCCTGCATGTGTCATAGTATGTCTAGCAAGGGCATTTTCCATTTTACTTGTTCCCATTGCATAAGTGTGCTCATAGATTCTATCTCGGAGCCTTCGCTCCGTTTTACCTATGTAAAATGCTTTGCATGAGCAACACATAGCAATGTAAACAATCATTTTTGAATTACAATTTAAATTATATTTAATTTGGTACTTTCTTCCATTGACCGTAAATGTTCTACCCGTGTTAATAAACTTGCACATGTTACAACACCCACAAATAGACATACCAATATTTCCATGAGCAGTCTTATGTCTATGAGATTCTAATAAACTTTTCAAGTTTGTTCCTTTCCTAAAAATAATGTTACGGACGTTACTTAATTTCTCTAATAACATTTTATCTCATGTAATAAGCTCCCAATTTTTATGTAGGATAGTCTTGATTAACATACTATCCTTACTGAATGTAGTGACAAAACTATTTGTGGGTGTTTACATAGGTAAAACGGAGCGAAGGCTCCGAGATAGAATCTATGAACATGCTTATGCAATGGGACCAAGTAAAATGGAAAATGCCCTTGCTAGACATACTATGACACATGCAGGACATAAATTAATTTTCAAAACAATAGACCAGATTCAATATAATATTCGTGGTGGCCCTTTAAACTTACTGTTGGAAGAATGTGAATTGGCATGGCAAATAAGGCTGAATGCCTTTGTTGAACCTGGATTGAATGAACATTGTAACATATTATGTCTTCTCAAATTAAAAAGTTTGGAAAGATTGGAATTACAACATCTTGAAGGTTACGTATAACAATAATTACTCTGAATTTATTATAGCACAGACCTGTTTATAGTATGGATACTATAACAGCTTTCAAAGTTTAATTGTCTATTTAAATTGTATTATCTATACATTTAACAGGCTTGGATCAGGTATGACTGCGTCTATTAGTGGTGGAATGTGTTTTTATTTGTATGAAAGCAGCGTAAAATGTAATTTTTTGAATTTTATTAACAAGCACTTTTTATTCAATGTGTACTACTGCCTGTGAATCAATACACCTTGCAGGTAGATCAGGTGATTTGTTGTTGCACTATTTAATGGCCTCGTTTTTTGTGAATGTATTCTGAAGAAGTTACTTCATTGGAGGTGACGAAAAGCGCTTCATTAAACCAGTAAAAAGATATCTTAGTGTTTGGATTATTCCTGCAGAACCTATTTGCTGAGTCATGTTCAACAATATGACCATTATTAATTAACAGTAAATAACAATGAAAACCATAAACTATCAGAAGTAGGAATGAAACAATGAAGTGTCAATTGTAAAAAATAATAAGCACTTTTGTTCCTTTATTGTCAAACACAGAATAAAAAGTGCTTATTCTTTTTTACAACTGACACTTTGTTGTTTCACTCCAACTTCCGATAATTTATAGTAAATAACAATGCAAAATATCAGAGCCGGATCATGGTCAAATGGGGGCCTAGGCAGAGTAAGAGATTGGTGCCCCCTCAGAGCAGGCCCTCCTGCAGCAACCACCTGCCCCCCCAGCAGATCCCCCCCAGCCATTGCAGTGTTCCATTATTTGACTATTTCTCCTCAGTTACCATAAACACTGTTCAAATCTGTCAGTGGGTATACTGTTTTCTTATTTACTTCTACAATGATTACAGATACTGAAATAAAATAGCACAAACACTGACAGCCATTTGCTAAACAAACAATACAGTCTCACAATGAAAACAGATGTAGCATGAGCAGTAAACTTCTGTGCCCTTGAAACTCACATTCATTGATACTGGATAAAACCCACATTCAAAGAAAATGCATCTGGCCAGTGGAGTAGTAAGTTTACCTTTGAGTTGTTTTCAAAACATAGGCTCCTTGCACACATTTTTAGGGCCATGCATACGTGTATGTGCACTTCGATTCACCTTCTTGATTGTATTAAATTATATTCCTTGTATAATACAGCATCACTTGTTACAATGTGTTTAAATCTGTAGATCTGAGGTTTTCAGTCTTCATTCTGTCATCACCTGTGGGTTTGGTTTCGATCCTTCGGAACCGACTTGGCTGTTTCTATAACTCATGGACTTCAAAAAGCTCTCAAGCTTACCCATAATGCTTAGGGAGATTACCCCAGATCTTGTTTGCCACTTTCAGTTTCAGATGTGGTTTCTCCATCTCATTGTCGAGCCTTACAGTTAAGTCAATATTTTACTTAAACTTTCTTCCTTTCACTTCTAAACTTGTTTGAGACCTTGTTTTTTCATCTATTGCATCTTTTTCAGCCATTTTTTAAGGCAGACATTTTTTCTGGTTCTATCTCTCTCTCTCTCTCCCCTTCTAACTACAATTAGGTAGCTCTTTTTTACCATTGCTGGTATCCCTTACCCTCCCCTCTTACCACTTGGTAAGTCTTCTGTTTACTATTGTTGGTAACTCCTTTTTCAAAAAAAAAATGTTTCTGTCTTGTTGACTTCTTTCTTATTAGTATCTTTCCTGTTTCAAAGTGTGTGTGTGTGTGTGGGGGGGGGGGGGTTGCCATCGCAATCTTCTTTTGAAGATGGCTGATAAAGAGAAGGCTCAGTCTGGTTTCAAATAATGTTTGAAATGCGGTCACAGAATTCCTTTTTCTGACCAGCATTCACTATAAGTATATTGCCTGGGTCCCTTGCACTTGCATGAGGACTGTTCTATCTGCCACACTTTCATTCACTGAGCATTGGTAGCTAGAAAGAATAAACTTATTCTGAAAGGCCTTCTTCCCTCCTCTTTTGGGGTGGCCATATCTGGATTTCTGGACAAGACCAAATATAAATCTGGACATGCTTCTTCTTCCTTCTCTAGATCCTCGAAGATGAAGAAATACTCTGCCTCAGTTCCAAGTACTTCCTTGGTGCCAAGCCCAAGATAGTAGAAGACATCGGAGCTGACTTCAAAATCCTCCACCCTGAAGCATACCTCGGAATGGATTTCTGTTTTCTTGGTTCCAGTTCTTTCATCTGCTCCGGAACAATTGTCTTCTTACTTTACTCCACTACCTAGGACCCAGTATTTACCTTCAGTGGACCCCTTTGCTGACAGGCCACCATCTCCATTCTTAGATAAACCAAAGTTCTCCTCAGTGGTTTCTGTTCATTCTTCCAAGAGTCTCACAGAAGTCAACGTGGAGATGTTGGTGATAAAGATACTTTGGATCTAAGGCATGTTGGGCACTCCATCAGTTCCTACCCCTCTGGGACACGCACCAACACAGTCCACTTCCCTTTCCAATCCTCATCCTCCTCTAACCTCCACAGGTACTTAAGAGTCCTTGGTTCCAAATTTTCCAGAACCGACCATGTCGGTTCTGAATATCTCCTTTTGCTCAAAACAGACAGTTGCCCTGAGTACTTCAGTTGTGCTGGAACTAGAGTCTTCTTGGGGCTGACAAAGATGAGTTTGGATCCGACTTTAGTCTCAATGGGGACTTCACTGGGACAGGAGGGACTCCAGTACTGAGGTCTTCTTTTTCAGCACCAGAGCACCTCTTTTCTTCTGGTGGGTCAGCCTTCGAGGCTATGAATAGGGCATTGGCTACTTCCAGTACCAGTTCAGTTCTTTCCTCCTTGGAGCCCCTGTCCCTGGCTGTTTCAGATCTGGAGCATCAACAAACCCCCCCCCTGCACAGAGTCAGTGGCTACTGCAACCTCAGGCTACCCAAGAGGGCACTCTTCCAGCACCTCTCCAGATGGTCCCCCAGAGGAGATCCCTCAGAAGAAATTGTGTAAGGGGAAACACCTGGACTCTCTGGAAGAGTCCATCACAAAAGACACGGATTTTGATGAGGACTAAGAGTCCTCAAGATCACCTTCTGATGATGTCTCCTTTGGAGACATCCTGAAAATACTTAAGTAGAGAGGTGGTTGGAAGTCCCTCAACCCTTCAGCTGAGGAATCTGTGTATTTGCAGGCTTTCGGTACCTGCCTATCTACTTCCTGAGTATCTTCACCTACTGACAAACTCATCAAATTGATCTCTCATTGGGTGTGGAAGGACCTGATGCTACAGAACCAGTCACCAAGAGACCAGACAAAAGTATCACAGCCCCAGAGGATAAGCCTTTTTGGATTAAGGGAGTTCATGTAGATGCCATGGTGGTAGAGGTGGCCACTAAAATGAACAGAGGAAGAAAGTTCCTCTATCCATTCCCCAAACAAGAAGTCACAGGCAATGTTTAGATTCAGGAAATTAGTTTATGTTTCATTGGCCTTTGTCCTATAGTCTTTGAACTACCTGGTACATTTTATGAGATTGTAGAGATCTGATAAAGGAGCTGTTGGATACTCTCTCAGAAGCTATTTCAGAAGAGGTACAGATTCAGTCACCTCTCAGTTGGCTACCCTGACGTCCACTTCCAATTTGTCCATGAGGCTCATTTTTCATGTTGCCAAAGGCATAACAAGAGCAGCAGGTTCAGGTATTTCCATAAGAAGGCATGCCTGGATGCGCTTGTGTGATTTTGCAGAGCCATTCACGTCTTTGTTTGTCAATGCACCTTTTACCTTTTGACGGCTCTTCCATTTTTGGCCCAACTCTTAGAGTCACTTTAGTTGTGAGAAGGATGGGAAAAGATGGGAAAACACTTTCTGCCATAGGAGTATGTTTTTCCACTCCTCAGAGGTCCTTCTCTAGGAACCAACAAGGAGCAAGCAAAATGTTGTTCAGGAAGTCCCAGGGGTCTTCCCAGACTATGCCTGGTGAAGGTTCCCTCAGGAGCAGAGGGGGGGAACAGTAATGGAAGACGCCATCCTGACAGCAAAGGTAGCCTGCAACATCAGGGTTTCTGAGATTCCTTCTTCAGAAAATCCTTCCAGCATTTCTGAATGGAGGCCTGATTGTCCACCTCTGGAGGCAATTTGGGGTCGCTTATCCCCGCACCTAAAAGCCTGGCAAGAAATCACCTCTGATACTTGGGTGCAGAGAACCATTTCCAGAAGCTATACAATTCCCTTTTCCCTTTCACCTCCCAGTTCAAAGACATTCCCCAATGTTCTACCCAGACAGAGGGAACAAGCAGTTTTTCAAATTCAAAAGCTGCTAGAAAAAAAGAATCATCCAAGTAGTCCCACCAGACCAAATATGATCTGGATTTTACTCAAGATTCTTTTTAGTGCCAAAAAAGAGAGGGGACTGGAGACCAATTTTGGATCTCTGCAAACTGAAAAGACTGTTTGAAAGAACAGATTCCAGATGGTCATGGTTCAGTCCATTCTTCTCTTTTTAGGAAGGGATGACTGTTTATGCTCTATAGATCTTCAGGATGCATACTACCAAATAAAGATGGACAGAAGTTCCAGAAGATTCCTTCACTTCTGGCTGGGATCCAGTCATTACCAATTCAGAGCTCTGGCCTTTAGTCTCATTATAGCCCCCAGGGTGTTTACCAACTACATGGCAATAGTAGCAGCTCACTTGAGACTGCAGGGATTCTGGGTGTTTCCGTACTTGGACGACTGGCTCATAACTGCTCCAACCAAGCATCTACAGATGAGACCATGAGATTATGTACTTCAGCTTTACTCTCATTTAGGAATTACCAGCAATCACAACAAATCTCAACTAGAGCCATCTCAAATATTAGAGTTTACAAGGACCTTGTTCAATATGGTATCAGTCACAGCCTCCCTTCCCTTACCAAGGGTATAAACTATTCATTTTCAAGTCAGAAAGATAATCCAAAATTCTTCTGTATCAGTTTGATTGATTCTCCAAGCCTTGGTATCAATGTCCACTGCAATAGTTCTGGTTCCATTAGCAAGATACCATATAAGAATTCTTCAACTCAGTGGTCTATTCTGCACCAGCCTATATCCACCCAAATCAGAATAACTCAGGCATGCAAAAAATACATCTTGTGCTGGATTTACTCAGAGCAGATTTTACAAGGCTGCCCATTCATTCTTCCTCAGCACAAAGCAATAGTGACCACAGATGCTTCACAAATTGGGTGGGAGGGAGGCATTTCTTGGGAAAAACAGTCCAAGGCACCTGGTCCCCCAAAGAGACCAACATGCATATCAGTGTCCTGGAAATTAGAGCAGTACTCCTAGCATTGCAGGCCTTTCATGACTCCTTCCCTTCTGGGACTATTGTGATTCTGAGAGACAATATGTCAGGGGTATGGTACATCAGCAAACAGGAAGGAACTAGATCTTACCCCTTGTGTCAAGAAGCTCTGAGAGTGTGGCAATGGGTGATCTCATCCAATATATTTCTGATAGAAAAGCACATTCTGGGGAATGGACAAGTTGATCAGGTCCATTTTATTGCCTCATGAGTGGTCTTTCAACATGAAAACTGTGGTATAGATGTTCCACCAGCAGGGTCAACCTTGCTGTGACCTCTTTGTATCTCCCTTCAACAACAAGTGTGGCAGCTTTTTTGTCCTGATCCACCCACTGCGACAATCACTGAGAGATGCTCTCCTCCAACTCCTCTAATCCACAAGCTTCTTAAAAAAGCATCTCAATTGAAGAGCACAGTCATTCTCATTGCACCTCATTGGCCTCGTCATATTTGGTTCCCCTTTCTTTGACCTCATCTAGTTCTCCCACCATGGATTCTGGATCCAGATCCAGACCGTCTGTCTCACCTGACAGGCATGATTCACTTAGACATTTCAGGTCTAAAGTTTACCGCATGGTTTCTCCACTTTGATAGCCGGACAACCAAGGCTATCCTCCTCTGTACATCTCATTTTTTGTCTCCCCATAAAGCTTCCACTAGGAAAACTTACAGAAGTAAATGGAAAAGATTTGTTTTTTGGGCAAAACAGAAAGACATTGACCCTTTTTCAGCACTGGTACTTAAGTTCTTGAGTTTTTGGCTACAGTTTTTAATGAAGGAGCTAGCTCTTTGACTGTTAAAGTACAACTAGCTGCCAGTTCTAATTTCCACATAGGAATAAATGACTCCTTAGCTTCTTCAAAACTTATTTAAGCTGAAAATGGGGAAGACGAGCAGCAAATGCTGATCAAAAAAGAAATTATGTACTCACCATAACATTCCATCTCTGTTGTCCATTTTTATTCTTTCTCAACTCCCCTCCCTCCAACCCCCTACCCTTTTTGTTTGTGGCTTCTGGAAAAATGAGAATATACTAAAGGAACCAATGTTCCTGCCTTTGATATATTGGTTTCTCCTATTATGATTGTTTCTAAGGTTCTAATAAGCCAAAAGGTCAGAAAACAAGATCTGTTGTATGGTAGGGGACTAGGGCATTATGGCTAGGGGAAGAGCTTGAAAGTTTTTAGTATCCACGACATGTAAAAAGCATCCGAGTTGGATCTGAGGATGGGATCTGAACCCACTTGTTGAGGAAGAATGAAAGTGAACAACATGGATGGAACATTATGGTGAGTAGATAACTTCTTTTTTTGACCAGCATTTGCTGCTTGTCTTCCCCATTTTCAGCTTGAACATGGAATAAACTACTGGTCCCACTGTTGGTCCTCCTTCCGGTCACAAAAATAAAAAGTTAAGCAAACAGTGTTTGCCAGCACAGCAGGCTAGCAATTTGTCACAGTCACAGGTGGGTGACTCTGCTCTGGCCATTTCTTGTACCTCAGACCACTCATCTTTTACTCAGATTCCTCTGGTGTAGCACATGCAGCCATTATGCACCAGAGGTCAGCCAAATCCTCTGTGGATGTTGGGGTCCCCTCCGTGAGTTACGGGGAGCTACTCTTGTCGGTCCTGGGAGAAGTAACAGGGAAAGCTTCCCTGTTGTATTAGAATGCTGTGCCTATCCCCTGAAGAAGCAGTTGCTACAATTAGTAACATAGTTGGCCACTTTTTTCCTGTCAAAAAGAAACAGAAAACTAAGCATCTATCTACTTCTCAAATTTTTTGCACAGGAATAGTTTACTGTGTCTGGCAGTGGGTTGAATTCATGCTATTGATCCTTCTTGCGAAGTAGTTTCTAGTAAAAGAAACAGGGATTTCACTTTTCCTTAAGGGATTCAAGATTCTGAATTTGAACAGGAAGATGAAAGTATAAATATAGGGTTTTCTCCTCAAATTTCTGATTCGGACTCAGGGGAAAGTGCAGTTTCTGATTCTCCCTATGGGGAGTTCTCTTTTTCTGAGACTATTCCTAGAATGTGGCAGTGCTTTCAGTTGAACAATGAGGTTTTTCAGTCATTCAGAAGTTACTATGAGTTGTTACAGAAGAATTTTCCAGATCATACACCCACTCCTCATGTTTTGTCTGCTTTAGAAGATGTGTATGTTATTGCATGCAGTGTTCCTGATAGTCAGCCAGCTGCCCCCAAGAGGCAGATATGATGTATAAAGTTCCTCAGTCTTTTAAAATATTATACACTATTCCTAAACCTGACCCAGCAACTATAGCTTTAGATGATCCCACTGCTGTTAAGCACTTTACTAATTCCAATCGTACTCTTTCTGATAAGGATGAAAAAATTATTGATAAGTATGAGAAAAAAGTGCATACTTCAGCAACTTTGTTTTTCAGAATT
Source organism: Protopterus annectens (assembly GCF_019279795.1). Taxonomy (NCBI): domain Eukaryota; kingdom Metazoa; phylum Chordata; order Ceratodontiformes; family Protopteridae; genus Protopterus; species Protopterus annectens. Next base: position 1,182,585,024 of record NC_056743.1, on the reverse strand, counting down.
TTGAATTGCCAGGCTAATATTTTAAAGTTTGATATGATGTTGTCAATCTTCACTTAATCCTTGACTCTGGATTTGGTTCTGTAACTCAGAACTGACTCAGCCATTATTCCAGCTCGAGCCCTTCAAAAACTCTCAAGCTTAACCTTATCCAGAATGCTCCTCTCCAGATTATCTCAGATCTCGCTTGCCACTTTAAGTGCTAGACACGTTACTTTTCTGTCAGCTCTCTAGCTGGCTTTTCTTATAACTGTAAGTGTTATTTACCTTTTCTTTTTCAAATCATTAGTGAGTAGTTGATTCTGTATTCTTTTACTCAGGTCCCCTTTGTTTAACATGAGCAGTGTTTTTTTCTCTTAAATTCCATTGTTGGTAGTTTACTCCTTCTCCTTCACCTTTATAGTATTCTTCCATACCATTGTTGGCACCCCTTCCCTTTCCCTCTATCAAAGTACCAATATGGTAAATCTTTCGAACCATGACCAGTACACTTTCTTTCTTTCTCTAGTTATAAAAAAAAAATCTTTCCTCTCTCCTCTCTTGTGTATTTGTGTTAGAGTGCTTTGACATAGGTGAGAAGTCTAAAGGTACTTCTGGCAAGAGATGCCGCAAGTGTGATCAAAGATTACCTGAGTCAGATGGACACTCCTTATGTGTCTACTGCTTGTGCCCAGTGCACCTTCAAGAGTACTATGCCATCTTTCATGGTTTTAGTCACTGGGCTCTCATAGAGAGAAAAATAAGCTTATTTTAAAAGGCCTTATAAAGTCTAATTTTGATGAGGCCATATATGTAGCCTCCAAGACTAATGTTAGCTCATCTTCTTCTTCCTCTTTATCTAGACATGAAGGTTCTAAGAAGAGGAGCCACTCAGTTCTGACAGTTTCATCAGAACCACCTGTAAAGAAATTTAAGATTTCCCCAGTTGTCACAGTTTCCGCAGAACCAAATGGAAGGTAGCTACCATCATTGGTGCCATGTGTGCTGACCTCTGCACCAACAATTTTGGCACCTACTATAACTTTGGATCAGACTCTCTCTCCCTACTCCATTCCACTGCTCTTGGAACTGAAAGAGTTTTCATTTAAGGATTTGCCCAGCACCAGATATTCACCATCAATAGATCCCTTTGTACACCAATCTCCAAGCCCATTATTGGGCAAACCCCAGCCCCTGTCAGTCTCTTCAGAGTATTCCATCAAGAGTCTCACAGAATCTGATGTTTTGAAGCTTGTGGACCAGCTCTTGGCAGAGAGGGGAATGGCCACATCTTCGGTTCCTAGCAGTTCTGGCTCTGGAACTTTACATGTCTCTAAACTGGATTTCGTTCCTCCTCTGACTCCAATTGAGCCTTCAAAGTTCCTAGTTCTGACTGTCCCAGTGTCAGCTGTATCAGCACTGGTGAGATCTTTTTCTCCGGCTATGATGACTACCATGAGCTCTTTAGTTCTGTCAGAACCAGAGACCTCTTGGGGTTGGGGCTTCATTGTCAGTTCCAGGAAGCATGGATCAACACCAATTTTATCAAAGCTATCCATACTTCTCGGAGCTTCAGCACACGTAAGTTCAACTCTGGCTTTGGGCTCGGAGACATCCACCTTGGTGTGGGATGGGACTACAGTTTTGAAGGAGTTTATTTTGATTCCAGGCTCCCATTCCTCTATTGGAGGGCCTGCTTTCTGGGCCATGGAGAGGGCATGGTCCACTATGGGATCACAGTCAATACCTGTCTCATTGGAACAGCATCCTTGCCCTTCCCCTTGTCCAGAGCTACCTCCAGCCTCCACCTTGGGACAGCGGACACAGAAACTTCAGGATTAAACCATGGCAGTCTTGTTGTCTTCAGACACCTCTCCAGCCCATCTCACCAAGGAGGTAACCCTGAAGAGAAAGTCCAACATTAAGCACTTGGACTCCCCTGAAGAGTCTTGCACAGAAGATACTGACTTCAATGAAGGGGAAGATTCCCTGAAGTCACCCCCACCTTCCTCAGAGGAGTCAGTATACCTGGAGGCTTTCCATGCCTGACCATCTACTTCTTGGATCTCTCTGCCTGCTTACAATCTAATGAAGGTGATTGCACAGGGGGCTTGGAATATTCTTGATTCCTTTGAACCAATCCCTAAGAGACCAAACAGTATTTTGTCAGCTCCCACAGATCAGTAACATTGGGCTAAAGGGATACCAGTAGATGCCATGGTGATTGTGGCAGCCAATAAAAAGAACCTTGCTGATGAAAGTCCTACTATCCATCCTCCTAATAAAGAGTCTAGGATGATGGATAGATTTGGGAAGTATGTATATGCTTCATCGACCTTCACTCTTAGGTCCGTGAACTTCATGGCACATTTCACCAGGCTTCAATGAGATCTGATAAAGGAGCTATCAGACACTCTAACAGGAACCATAGCTGAGGGGGTTCAGGATAAAGTAGCTTCCCAGCTGGCAACCCTTGATTTGATATGTAATTTGTCTATGAGGCTCACTGCACTCACAGCTGAAGGGATGACTAGGGCAGCGGGTTCTGGTGTAGCCATCAGGAGACATGCCTGGATGCACATGTGTGAGTTTGTGGAGCCATTTAAGTCTTTCATCAATGCTCCTTTTGAGTGGAACATACTTTTTGGCCCCAAAGTTAAAGAGACCCTTGCCAAATGTGAGAAGGATGTAAAGACTCTTTCTGCCATGGGAGTACACTTTTCCGCCCCTCAATGGCCCTAATCCAGGAACCAGAGGAGTGTAAAGCTATGGTTTAAAAAAATCCAAGGGCCTTTCCAGGACTCACATAGTAATGACTGAACCCCCCCCCCCAGGGCAGAGGGGGGAATTACAATGGAAGACGCAGTGCTAGAGGCAGCGGAGGCCCACAAAATCAGGGTTCCAGGGATTCGTTTCCGGGTAACTCCTATCAGCGCTCTTAAATGGAGCCCCCATTACCATCCTCTGGAGGCAGTCGGGGGGGTGATTATCCCTGCACCTATCTGCCTGGCTAGACATAACAATGGACAACTGGATGCAGAGGATTATAACCAGATGTTACAATATTCCCTTTTCAAAATGACCCTAACTACTAAAGAGAATCCCAGACATTCCACCCATTCACAGGGATACAGCAGTTTTAGAAATTCAAAAACTGATGACAAAAGAGTCATCCAAGCAGTCCCACCAGACCAGATAGGATCCAGAATTTACTCAAGATTCTTTTTAGTGCCAAAGAAATAGGGGACTGGAGACTGATTTTGGATCACAGTGCATTGAATAAGTCAGTTCGACAAACCAAATTCTGGATGGTCATGGTTCAGTTTGTACTTCCGGTTTTAGGAAAAGATTGGATGTGCTCATTAGATTTTCAGGATGTGTATAATCACATAAAAATAGACAAGCGCTCAAGAAGATTTTTGGCTTCTGGCTCGGAGCCGGTCATTATCAGTTCAGAGTCCTGCCCTTTGGTCTCACCAAAGCCCCCAGGGTGTTCACCAAATGCATGGCACTGGTAACAGCCCACTTCATATTGCAAGGATTCTGTGTGTTTCCATACCTAAACAATTGTCTCAGTACCGCAACCACCAGGCATCTACTGCTTCAGGCAAGGGACTACGTTCTTTAAACTTGCTCCTCACTGGGGATCACTGTGAACTACAAAAAATCCTATCTAGAGCCAACACAGCATTTAGATTTCATAGGAGCAGAGTTGGACACAATCACCTGTATCGCGTCTCTACCCCAAGAAAGACTTCAAAGAATAAAATCACAAGTCAGCCAGATTATTCACAACAGAACAGTGACTGCAAGACTGTTGCTACAGACTCTAAGATCTTTGGTGGCCACCATTACCTTAGTCACCCTTGCGAGGTTTCACTTGCAAATTCTACCATGGCTCTTGGCATCACAATGGTTTCTACTGAATCAACCAATGTCACATCAAGTACTGACACCAACTTATGAAAAAAGGATCTGACATGGTGGCTGCATTCCAATGAGACACTATCGAGCTGTCTATTTGTCCCTCCTCAACCCCAAGCCATAGTGACCACAGATGCATCCCAGATAGGGTTGGGGGGACATTACCTGGGAAAGACAGTCCATGGTCCCAGTTAGAGACCAAACTGCACATCAACATTCTAGAGATGAGGACAGTGGTCCTGGCTTTGCAAGCATTTCAAGAAACCTTCCCCTCAGGAACAATTGCGATCCAAATAGACATGTCAGTGGTTTGGTACATCAATAAACATGGGGGAACCAGATTTTACCCTCTTTGTTGGGAAGCACTCAGACTTTGGCAATGGGCAATTTCATCTGACTGCTTTCTAATTGCAATGCATATTCCAGGAAGCTCCAACATGTTTGCGGACAAATTGAGCAGGAGCATCCTGATGCCTCACGAGTGATCTCTAAACCCTTTGGTGGCAGAAAGGGTATTCTGTCAATGGGGCCATCCCTGCTGCGATTTCTTTGCATCTCCCCCGAACAGCAAGTGCAGCAGCTACTTTGCCCTGACCCCCCCTCTGGGGGAATCACTGAGAGATGCTCTCCTTCACAACTGGCCTCCGATCTACTCTATGCCTTTCCTCCAATTCCTCTCATTTCCCAGTTTCTGAAGAAAGCCATCAGGTCAAAGAACAGGATAATTCTCATTGCTCCATTCTGGCCTTGACAGATATGGTTTCCCTTTCTCTGGCCTCACTTAATTCAGAAACCTTGGACTCTGGACCCAGATCCAGACCTGCTGTCCCATCCTGAGGGACTCAGTCATCCCAATCTTCAAAATCGCAAGCTTACTGTGTGGCTTCTCCGGTTCCAGTGATTGCCAGGTATACTAGCCTTACTACCCCAGTTCAACAAATTGTCCTAGCCTCCCATAAACCTTCGACCAGATGATTATACAGCAGTAATTGGCAACATTTTCAAAATGGGCTACAGACAGTAATCCTGACCCATATTCTGCACCGGTTCATAAGGTTTTGGAATTTTTAGCATTGCTTTTCAATGCAGGGGCATCCTGCGTGATGATACGAGTTCATCTAGCTGCAATTTCAAATTTCCATAATGCTCTAAATGATATAGCTCTAATGTCACAAAGGAACCTTATTGATGAGACCTCCATACAAGTATCCGTCTACAACTTGGGATTTTAATCTGGTGCTACAATCTTTAATTAATCCCCCATTTGAACCATCCGCAAGTTGCAATTTGAAGTATTTATCCTGGAAAACCTCATTTTTTGTTAAATTACTTCTGCTAGGAGAATATCTGAGTTACAGGCCTCATCTTCCAAGCCTCCTTACCTAATCTTTCATAAGGACAGGGTGTCTTTGAGAACAAATCCCTCCTTTTTATCAAAAGTGGTATTTGACACCAATATCAAGCAGTCTATACAACTTCCCGTATTTTTTCCCAATTTTGTCTGCATTTGCTAGATGTTCACAGACAACTATGTTTTTATCCTCAGAGAACAAAGGAATTCAGAAAATCTGATCAGCTATTTGTTTCTTTCACTTCAGCTGTGTTGGACAAACCAATTTTTAAGGTTACTCTGGCTAGATGGCTTAAGGACTGCATAACCTTCATTAATAACAAAAGAAAAGTGCAACTGCCAGGACCTGTAAATGCTCATTCTATGAGGACAATAGCCACCTCTGCAGTATTCCATGCCAGAGCTTCTGTAGAGGATATATGTGCAGTGGCAACTTGGGTGTCCCGCATACCTTTATTACTCATTACAAACTGCATCTGATCTCTAGGAGATGAGCATCTTTTGGTTCTATGATACTCAAGAATATTCTTCTGTGAGATCTCCCAATATTTCAGTAGCTGGAGACTCACAGTCAAGGATTAAGTGAAGTTTGACAACATCAGATAAAGAAGTTATGTCTTACCATAAAGTTCCATCTATGTTGTCGATCTTCATGTATCCTTGACATTCCCATCTCCTTCCCCCTGCCTTTCGGACTTCTTGGTGGAATGGCTCTATCCCAATACATTGGATTACTCCTTTATGAATACAGATATGGCCTCTTATCTGTTATTTTCTGCCTGTCTCTAACTTGTGCACATTCAGTCTGAAGTAATCTGGAGACAAGCATTCTGGGTAAACTTAAGCTCAAGAGTTTTTGGAGGGTGCAAGCTGCAATAACAGCTGAGTCTGTTCCAAGTTACAGAAGTGAACCCACAGTCAAGGATAAGTGACAACACAGATGGAACATTATGGTAAAACATAACTTCTTTTTTTGACTAACCGGTAAAGTATGAGGAATGTTTTATCTGCAAGTTTCTTCTTTAGAGGAAATACCTTCTTTAAATAATTTAGTTTCTTCTGTTGCATAGTCAGTACTCAATGCATTCAGTGTGCATATGACTTTGATGATACTTCATCCAGAGCTATGGCCACTGGTATTGTTTTGAGGAGGTTTGCATGGTGGCATTCTCAGAAACTCCCAGATGATGTTAAAAATGAGATTTTAAATTTACCTTTGGATAGAGCTTTAGTGTTTGGCCCCTTTGCTGCTGAAGTGATCAAAAAGTGTGATGAAAGCAGATAAATTATCCAGGGAATGTCAAAGATTTTTCCAAAGTTTCTAATAGAATTTCTAACTTCTCATCCCATTTTGGCAAAAAGCAGAATAAACAGTCTCAACAAAATACAAGTAAACAGACGGTTAACAAAATGAGAAGGGCATTTCAAAAGTAAGTCTTGAACCTCCCAAATCCAAAGACAGTCCAATGAGTCTGAATCAAGAGAACTTGTGAACCCCTCCCACCCTGGCTCCCTTTTATCCGTCCAGAAAGTCTGAATTTCCATATTTTACTTTGGTAACAGATAGTTCCAGACAGATTGGTTCTGAAAATTATTCATCAAGGTTACAGATGGCAGCGGGAGAAAAGTCCTCCTTTCCAGGGGTCATTCCTCATTCTCCAATTCAGACTCTTTTTGTTTCCACTGGTTCTTCATCACATGCTGTCCCACGTAATGATAAAACCAGTTCCTCTTTCCCAGGTGGAAAAGGATTTTTTTCAAGGATATTCCTATTGCCAAAAAAGAAAATACTTGGAGACCAGCTCTGGATCTTTCTTTCCTAAACCTGTTTGTAATATTGTCCAAATTCAAAATGATGTCCTTTCACAGCATGTTACCTCTTTTTCCTCTTTCAAGTGTCCCAGTGGAAATTAGATTTAAAAGATGCTTATCACATCCCTGTTCATCCAGACTTCAGATGTTTCTTAAGGTTTTCTGTGTTTGGATCACTTTATTAGTTCCCTGTATTACACTTTAGATTATCCACTGCACCAAGAATGCTCACAAAATGTCTGTCTGAAGCTATAGCTCATTGCAGGCTACAGGGTATCCACATTGTTACATACTTAGGTGAACTGCTTATCTTTGCAGTGACTCTTCCAGAGTGTCATTAATCTCTTTGGTGAAACATCTCTTACACAAGCTGGGATTCCAAGAGAACATTTAAAAGTCTTTCTTGACTCCTTCACAAAGGACTGTGTTCCTGGGATGTCAACTAGACACCTACATTTAAAACGTTTTTCTTCTACAGAAGAATAGATCTATATCTAGATCTGTTTCTAAGGTTTTCCAATCAGACTTATGTTACTGCAAGGGAATACCTCAGGATTTTGGGTCTCATGGCTTGTATGTTTCTCATGATACTTCTGGCAAGACTCCACATGAGAAAGATACAGTGGTATCTGAAGTCTCTTTGGTTCCAGCTCCAAAACCCTTTTCTATTCTCAGTGCTGAGATTTGTCAGAAGAAAAAATCATTTGGTGGAGACTACGGATATCCTTAAATCCACGTCTTCCTTTCTTTCTCCTAATTCCAAAGTCATCAGTCACCACACACACTGCTGGCTTTGCTTGGGAAGCAGTTTCAGTTGGAATAAAAGTGCAGAGTGTGTGAGACACCAATGATTGATACAAACACATAAATATCAAAGAGACATTTGCTCTGATCAAGGTACTCAATTCTCTGAATCATCTTTGGTCACTGACACCTCTTCAAGTTGTTACAGACAATACCATAGTCATGTGGTACACCACACCAACAAGCAAGGAAAAGCCAGGTTGTGCCCTCTTTGCAGACTAGGTATGCTAGCTTGGGATATAGTTTCACAGCACAATTTCACTCTACAGGCATACATTTTATCAGTAAAAAAACTATGTGGCAGACAAGCTGAACAGGACCAGTGCAGACCATAACAATTGGAAATTAGATCATGGGGTCTTCCAAGATTAGATCTATCTGCGTGAAGTTCCAAAAGTAGGCATTTTGCCTCCTCTCTGACCAATCAACTGGCAAGATTCTGTTCCAAGACTATGTATGGAAGATAGATGACTTTTCTTTTTCTTGGATAGGAATTTTCCTGTATCCTTTTCTACCCTTTCCACCAGGGCTGGCCTTAGGTAAACTGGAGCTCTAGGTGAAAAGGCTCTGTGTTGCACCCAGCCCCACCCTACACCAACCCTACTACCCAACCCATCCTAGCCTGCTTACATTATCCATATTAACCCCCCCTCCCTTCTTTCTTTTACTCAGTTTGTCTTACTGTTCAGCTTTTTTTGTAGTTATTCATTCATTCTGTAATTCATTGATTCATCCAACATGTTATATCTAGGCAACACTACACTCTGAATACTGAGGAAACAACTGCATTAAGTCAGGAAGTTGTCCCCTAGAAGCTATGAGGTTTCTAAATAGCTTAGATGCATTTTAGAATTTTTTAAACAACCTTTTCATCTGGTGATTGCCTGGACAAAAACATGATCAAAGAAAGAAATTTGTCTTTGCCTGCATCCTTTCAGCACATCTTAACTAATTAAGACTACATTGTAACAACTGCAATGGAAATAACAGTATTATACTGGGGGTTAGGGGTCACTAGGTCACTAGAAGCCATAAGGTTTTCAGATACTCTGAGATACATTTTAGAAATTTTTAAATAACCTTTACATTCAGTGATTGTCTTAACAAAAAACATGATCAAAGAAAGAAATGTAGTCTTTACCTGCATCCCTTGAGCACATCCTAACTAACCAAGATTACACTGTAATTGCTGCAGAGGAAAAAAAGAAATAACAGTGTTAAGCCATGAGGTTTCTAAATTTTCCGAGATGTATGTTAGAACTACTTTTTCATCCAATGATTGCCTGAACAAAAACATGATTACGAAAAGAAATTCAGCCACCCTCTGTACACCCTTTTGATGTCACATTTGCTGTCATACTTATATAAACAGCATGCTTATTCACTCTCCTCAAAGGATAGCCACCTATATATGCACCAGATGTTTGTGAGGAAAAAGAAAAAAAAATAATGATTACAGTTTTATATATATATATATACATATATATATATATATATATATATATATATATATATATATATATATATATATATATATATAATATATATATTTACTATGGTAAGGTAGAACCGGACCCCATCAAATGATGGGATCATCAACCCACGCCCGCAAAAACGACAATGTTGAATTCCAACATTGTTGAAATATGACTCAACTTTGACCTCGGAATGGGCTTTAACAATGGGTCGAGATAGGGGTGAGATTCGTACTTCGATAATGTCGGGTTCAACATTGTTGCTGTTCGGCCTCTGGACTTCGAAACCACTTCAACCTTACCATAGTAAACCTATATATATATATATATATATATATATATATATATATATATATATATATATATATATATATATATATACATATATATATATATATATATATATATTATATATATATATATATTATACTTTTGATGTACTGGTTAATCATGTGAATTATTCTAAGTGATTGTGTTATATTGTGTCTATCAGTGTACTGCCATGTTCTGATAATTTGCTCAATATAGCTGTATGTTTACACTACATTACTGTGGTTATCTATCAGTATACTTTCTGCTACAACAACTTTGAGCTTACATACATACACTTCCTTACCATCACTCTACTCTCAAATTTCCCTTGTATTCTCTTGCTCTGACTTACTGTGATCCTTTTTCCATCTCTTTTTTGTATAACAAGTACTAACTTTATTGCCTCAGTATAATATTACAGCTTAGTAGTGTTTGTTTTTCCTTTCTTTCATTTCAGAGCCTGTGGCCACTATATCTGACCTTGATATTGTGGGACCTCTGTCACAAGGCCCTACACCTATAAGTTTACTGAGACTTTTGTCATGGTTTCATGTAAGCATATTTATCATGAAGAATCTTGCTGCATATTAACTTTATTCAGTTGAATACATGCCTGCTCTGTGACTGACAGGCTGTATAAAATAGTAGGACCCCTTACTAAGTTGGCCACTGTCCCCTTTGCTTGACCAATAGACTATACTGTATATGCCAGGTATTTAGTCTCAAGAAATGACAGAAAACCTTATTTACTTGCATCTCTTTGTTAATTGTTTTATTCTGGCTATAAAGTAGTTGCTCTCAGTTATAAATTGACCTTAGGGTTGGAAGCCCTCTACACTCGGCTTCGCTTCCCTCCCCTACCCTACCCCTAATTTCCACCCACCCCCTCTTATTCGAATATTATACTTCTTACATACACATTTCACTTTTGGCTGTTATTCCAAAGCCCTCCCCAAATGACCTTACTACTTATGTACATACATTTATGTTTCTTGTTTTCAGTTTCCTTATCTCTATTTAACTTTTAACCCAATTCCCAAGAATCCTTCTCCATCCCATACTGCTTTCTACTATATCCATTTATAATCACAACCCTCCCTTATAGTACCTATCTATTCCACATTGTATCTTTTTGTTTTCCCAAATAAACCTTTATTTCTTCTTATTTTGACATCACTGTACTCTAGCCTTTAATACCCCCTCAACTCCTTGCATTCCCGAAAAGATTCTAGGACAACCTACCTCTCTTATTTTATAGAAAATACACCTGTCCTTACCTATCCTCTTCCACCTTTCAGAATCCACCATCACTGAATCTCCTACTCTTCTGCATCTTCTTGTTTCTGTCTTCATTGCTACTTCCCCAATACATGTCTTCTATAAAATACAGATTCCTGTACTTATTTATGCTACTCTTCAGCTTATCCTCCATTTGACTCCTCCTACTGTGCCAGCTGTCATACTACAATGACTCAATAACATGTAGCAATATCTCTCCAACTATGTCCCAGCCACCTATCCATACATCATTACATTCTCCACACACTGCACCAAACCAGTTTAATATTGCCCCTCACATTTATTCCAAATATAGAATAATTAATTGCACTTCAACTTAAACCAAAACAACATTAAGTGCAAGAATCCTCTCAAAAAATGTATGTATTATTCCCTACTATACTAAAATCCTTCTAGGAGGAGATATTCACCCTAATCCTGTCCTTACCTATCACAATGAACATAAAGATAATTCTGTCCCACATACTTTTGTATCTCAAAGACAGTCAATACCCAACCCTGATGATCTAATGTTTGCTGCAATAAATATTAGAAGTATAAGAAATAAAACTGCTGAACTACATGCATGGATTACCCAACATAAGCCTGATGATCTTGCTGTAACCAAACCTTCACTTAAACCCAGCATAATCTACTCCAAAGTTATACACCCTGCCCATAATATCATCCATAATAACCATATAAAAGGAAAAGTGGTGGTATTGCATTATTTCCCAGTACCTACCACATTCCCCTTTACAGCAAACCAACACCAAACTTCAGTTCAGCAGACCTTCTTATTGCTTTTCTCAAAATAAACAAATATAAATAAATATGCATTACTGCCTTTTATATCCCTCCTGGTGACAATATAGCTATACTGGAAGCTATTCTACACTGGATGTCCTTAATGTTTCCACAAGAAAAAAATATTACTAGGTGATGTGAATGTTAATTGGTTGGACATAAACTCTAACTCTTGTACATCTAGCATAAACTTATATGGTTTCACACAACTAATTAATAGCCCAACATATTGTAGCAAAACATCAAATTCTCTATTAAACTGGATCCTAGTATCAGACCCTAGCAAATACACTACCACAGGTACAATCTCAGACTCACTGAGTGAACATTTCCCAATCTATATGACTAGACATCTCATACATCCAGTTAAACAGCATATTTATAAAACAGCGCATAATCTTTCCAAGTTTAACCAAGAAATATTCATTACTACACTATCATCTATTAATTTGAACTTCCTAAAAATCCTCCCTTAGATGATGCTGTAATTGAATTCAAATATAACTTTTCTAAATATCCTGAATAGCCTTGAAATTCCTAGTAGGAAGAGAATTAAAACAAATAATATGATTTGACTATCCAAAAAGAGTAGAATGCTAATGCAGGATAAAAAAAAAAACATGGAAAGAATGGAAAAAATATAAAACACTTCAATATCTTGAAAACTTCAGAATGTTTCCCAACCATACTAAAAAGCAAATAACTGAAGACAGAAAACAATACTATAATAGCTTTCAAAATAATACTAAATGCAACCCTAAAAAAATTTGGACATCCATTGAAGAAATCTTACATTACGGCCAAAATTTCATTCCAAATCCCCAATAACTCAATACTTGAAACTGCAAAGCAGTTCAACTCTTATTTTATAGATAGTATAGATTCTCTAACCAAGGATTCCTCAAAATGTAATCCCAACTCTGTCCAACAGCCACATATTACCACACCCACTTTCATCTTCACATCCTATACAAAACTCCTCTTAAACAAACTTAAACCATGCTGTTCTTCAGCTGATGACCTTCCAAGTGTATACCTAAAAACAGCAGCCAATAGCTTTACTTTTCCTGTCTCAGTCATTAGAAATAGGCCAATCCAGGGATGATACATTCCCTCTCTCTGGAAAAGTCATCCCTCTGCACAAAGGAGGAAATTCAGCAGGCATTAATAAATGTAGACCTATCTCAATCTCCTCTCACCAAAATACTTGAAAAATTTATTCAAAAACAACTTCTATACTATCTCCTGCAGGAAGAACTCCTATCCCCTATACAACATGGCTTTCATCCTTCCCATAATACTAGCACTACCCTTCTAGCCTATGTAGATGCTGTCAATAAAGCTAGAGATAATGTCTAACTAGTCTCTTCCTTATTTCTAGACTTATCTAAAGCCTTCAACACAGTTTTTCACAACAAACTTCTACTTCAAATGTCCTCAGTAGGTCTCTCTCCACCCACCCTTCTGTGGTTCAAAAGTTACCTGTCCAATAGGTATCATTCAGTAAATGGCACTCTATGCTCTCTCCTTATCTCCTAGTCACCACCAGTGTACCACAAGGCTCTGTCCTTGGCCCCTTCCTCTTTAACATTTTTACCAACTCTCTATACTTCCACACTACTGGCCACTCTAATACAATATGCACATGATTCCACTCTCATCTGCACGTCTGACAACACGGTACACCTCTAAAAAAATACTCAGGAAGTTTTAGCAGTCACTGAAACATGGCTTCATAACTCACAACTCCAGCTCAACCCAAAAAAAGAACAAACTACTACTTTTTTCCATAAATCTCTCTCATGAAAAAATAAAATTTAAAACCCTCTCACTTGATAATGCAACCATTGAAGTCACTTCTCATGGCAAACTACTTGGGGTGATAGTGGATGATAATCTTACATTCAACCTGCATATACAAAATTGCACAATAAAAACTCATCAAAAACTAGGAATGCTTTACAGAGCCAAAAACTTTCTCACCGATGCAACTAAAACTACACTTACCACTACCTATCTCCTCCCCACTCTTCTTCATGGCACTCCCATCCTTACTAACCTCCAGGCTTTAAAAATAATTGAATCTTGAATGAAGCTATAACAAAGTTGCTATATTTGCAGCTCATACCTTGTTCAGAATTATCCAGTGTCCATCTACCTGTCCAGCACAAAAACGCATTCTACACAATTGTGTTCCCAGTCAGTCATTGCTATCCAGCGACCAAAAACTCCTGTCTGTCTAATACTTAGCAAATCTGTTGGGCATTTATATTCATACAAGGTTGCTAAGACCTGGAACTCTTTACCTGCATCCGTCAGGTCTATACCCACCTTCCCATCTTTCAAAACCACTCTGAAAGACTTCCTAGCTAAAATCTGGCTTAGTTCCTCAAAGGCAGGATAACCTATGTCCCTAAACCTAAATGTGAACAGGTACCTTTTTATTCCTTATACAGCCTTACTCTCCCTTCTTCCCTTACTTCCTTGCTGCTCTCTAATTCTCTTCTCTGACTTTCTAAAAATATCATAAACCTGTTTTTCCCTAACTTCATATTGCAGTTCCTGTTTGTATTAGACTCATTTGCCTTTTATTTCTCTACAAACCATCTTTAAATTTCACTAAATATTAAACGATTGTCATCGATTCTTAACAAATGTTTTTATATTATGTCTGAATTTGTTATAATTATTTAAACTGCAGATGTTTTTTTGTTTTATTTTTGAAGATTGTAAATTTATTGTTCTTAAAATATTTTATAATAATTTGGAGCTTCTCTGCCAAGATCTCTGCTGAAAATGGGCTTCTAGCCAGTCGAACATTCCTGGTAATCAAATGTCAATAAATAAATAATGTTTACAACTTACTCCTAAAGACACTAGAGTGCTCTGTTACAAACTATAGTGACCCTCCATGCACCTTTCTGAAGTTTGTGAGGAAAGTTAAAGAAATAATGGCCACACTGTCCCCAGCACAACATAAGATACAATGACCTCTGAGGTTTGAAAGGGATGTTAAAGAAATATTGACAGCTTCCTAGTCCCCCACACAAATATAGAGACCTTTTGTGTACACCTATGAGCAGGGCTGGTGTTAGACTAGGTGGGGTTCATGGCAGAGGTGATTACTAAGCCCATGTCAAAATCCACTTATGCAGCCTTGGAATGTGGAGGCCCTCCAGTCCTCAGACATTCTGATGGTTTGGGTATTCTGTGATGCATTTCTCTCATTTTTGGAGGGGTGAGGGTTAAACTGAGCAAGTGACAACAGAGTCAGTTACTTTCATTCATACAATCCCCACCAAAATGTTATAGCCATTCCCTGTGCAATTCAGACTTACGATCTTGGCAAAAGTGGATGAACACGTATGTGACCTTTGTTCCAAACAAACAGTTGCCACACATTAAAATATTGCATGATGCTTCACATAATTACATTAGTCCTGCAAAATTAAAATGATAAGCAAACAGCAGTAGGCAGCTAGTCATTTTCTTCCTAAGAAGGCAGCCACTGCAATTATGCCTCATCTGTCAATTCATATCAGGTGACCAGATAAGCAGTTCATCTTATTTTTCACAAAAGCAAACTAGTCTTGCTAAGGCAAAAGTTTAAACTAAGTAAATGCAAGAGGATCAGTTAATTTCATCCAGCCATCCCCAACCCATCGTTTATAGTCACAACATCTGATGCCATACCTCTTAACTATCCATTTTGACTCAAATTTTAGCCCTGCCCCTCTTGATCCCTCCTAAAATGGTGACTTTTGGGGGAAAAGGTGTCAACATTTAAGTTAATAATGTTAATATTTTAAATGTCCCTGATTGTTTCTGAATTTGTCTCCAGTTCTGTTGAGATTTGCCCATGTTTCATTGAGGGCAACGAATGATGGCTATGGAATTTTTCATGTCCACAATTTACACAAACAAGTTAGCCCTAGCTCTCATCCTCTTAGCACAGGAAATCTAGACAAAGCCAAAAATAATGGGAGGACAAAGGACAAAAAATAAGGACAAATTTAAGTATTGTTCTTATAAACTTAGAAAGTTGCTAAAGTAGCAGGATTTGTGTTAGCCTGCATTTTCTGAAGGATATGAAGTCTAAAACTCAAATGTTTGTAATTAGTTAGTGAATTCAGTCCTCTGTAATTTCACAGAAAACCACAAATTTTATGAGGAACAGATCAAAAATATGAGGCAAAAAATTTGGACAGTTGAGGTGATTAAAAGTCCCTCAACCATTCAACTGAGGAATCCGTGTGCCTGCAGGCTTTTGGTACCAGCCCATCTACTTCCTGGGTGTCTCCACCTGCAGACAAGATCACTGAGTTGATCTCTCAGCAGGTGTGGAAAGTTCCTGATGCCACTGAACCAATCCCCCAAAGGACTAGACAAAAGTCCCACAGCCCCAGAGGATAAGCCCTTCTGGACAAAGGGAATTTCTTCCTGTAGATGCCATGGTGGTAGCGGCAACCACTAAAAAAGAACTAGCAGAGGAGAGTTCCTCTATCCATCCTCCCAACAAGTAGTCACGGATGATGGGTAGATTCAGGAAGCAAGTTTATGCTTCATTGACCTTTGCCCTACAGTTTTTGAATTACCTGGCACATTTTACTAAATTACAGAGCTATCTGATAAAGGAGCTGTCAGATACTCTCTCCGGAGCTGTTTCTGAGGAGGTACAAGAATCATTGATCTCTCAGTTGGCTACCCTAAAATTCATTTCTAATTCTTACATGAGGCTCATTTCACATGCAGCTGAAGGAATTACTAGAGCAGTGGGTTCAGGTATTTCTATAAGGAGGCCCACCTGGATGCACTTGTGTGACTTTGCAGAGCCTTTCAAGTCTTCATTTGTCAATGCACCTTTTGATGACTCATCCCTTTTTGGCCCAACTGTTAAAGAGACTTCAACCATAAGGATGGGGAAACCCCTTTCTCCTATGTTCCACCCAGTCAGAGAAAACAAGCAGCCATTCAAATACAAAAGCTGCTAGAAAACAGAGTCATCCAAGAAGTGCCACCAGACCAGACAGAATCCAGTTAGTGCAAAAAAGACAGGAGACTGGAGACCAGTTTTTGATCTCAGTGAACTGAATAAATCTGTATGAAAAAGCAAGTTCCTGATGGTCACGGTTCAGTCCATTCTTCCTTGTTTAGGAAGGGATGACTGGATGTGCTCTATAGATCTTCAGGACGCATACTACCACATAAAGATGGACAGATTTTCCAGAAGATTCCTTCACTTCTGGCTGGGAGCCAGTTATTACCAATTCAGAGTCCTGCCCTTTTGATTCACCACAGCCACCAGGATGTTCACCAAATGCTTGGCAGTAATAGCAGCTTACTTCAGACTGCAAGGATTCCGGGTGTTTATGTACCTAGACGACTACCTCATTTCTGCAGCTACCAGGCAGCTACTGCTAACAGCAAAACAAAAAGTCTTACAATTATGTGATCATTTAGGCATCACAATCAACTTTGAAAAATCCTTGCTGGAGCCAATACAAAATGTAACATTTATAGGAGCTTTGTTGGACACAACAACTTCCATTGCCTCACTTCCTCCATCTCAACTGGAAACTATCCAGACTCAAGTCCAGACACTATTACAAAGAAACAGAGTTCCAGCACGGCTAGTACTTCATGCATTAGGATCAATGGCAGCTGCCATAATTGTTGTTCCCCTAGTCAGGTTCCACATGAGAATTTTACAGTGGTTGCTTGCACCACAATGGCCCATCCTTTAGCATCCCTTGTCAATGCCAGTCTTAATCACCAAAATATGCAAGAGAGATCTCCTATGGTGGGTTCATTCAAAACTAGTCTTACAGGCGTGCCCCTTCATTCCCTCTCAACCCAAGGCCACAGTGACCACAGACACTTTCCAGCTTGGGTGGGGGGGTATTGCCTGGCAAAGACAGTCCAAGGCATTTGGTCACCAACAGAGGCCAATCTGCACATAAATGTTCTAGAGATGAGAGCAATGCTATTAGCAATGCAAGCATTCCAGGACTCTATACCTCTAGGGACAACTGTGATTCATACAGACAACATGTCAGTGGTCTAGTACATCAACAAACAAGGGAGGAAACAGATCTTACCCCTTATGCCAAGAAGCCCTTAGAGTATAGCAGTGGGGAATCTCATCCAGCCATTTTCTGACTGCAGCTCATATTCAGGGGAATTGAAATGTAATAGCAAACAAATTGAGCAGGTGCATTCTTCTACCTCACAAGTGATCCCTTGGTCTAGAAGTTTCAGAAAGAATATTACACACATGGGGCCAGCCTTGCTGTGACCTTTTTACCTCCCCTCTGAACAACAAATGCAGCAGCTACTTTGCCCTCACCTCCCCAGAGGAGGAATTATTGAGGGACGCTCTTCTTCACAAATGGCCACTTGGTCTCCTTTATGCCTTTCCACTGACCCCACTAATTCCCAACTTCCTACAGAAAGCAGCTAAGTTAAAGAGCAAAGTCATCCTCATTGCCCCCCTTTTGGCCTCAGCAAATTTGGTTCCCCTTCCTTTGGCCTTATCTGATACAACAACCTTGGATTCTGGACTTCCTGTTCCACCTGACAGGCATCAGTCACCCAGACACTACAACTCTTAAGATGACAGCTTGATTTCTCCAATTCTGTTAGTTGCCAGACATGATATTCTCTCTTTCCCAGTCTGACGCATCCTTTTCTGATCTCACAAACCATCTGCACACAAACTTTACACAAGTAAATGGAAAAGATTTGTTAATTTGGCCTCTCTACATCATTTTGATCCTTTTTCAGCACCATTTCATGAAATTCTTCATTTTCTAGCTTCCATTTTCAATGAAGGTGCTTCCACTTCTACTGTTAAAGTCCAACTAGCTGCCATTTCTTATTTCCACAATGGTTTCCATGGATCACCAGCGGCTTTACATAGGCTTTGAAAAGCCTTTTTGAAAGGTGCTCTCCTCCTAAACCCCCTTACAAGGATCCTACACCTCCTTGGGACCATACTCTGATGCTGCAAACTCTGAAACAATCCCCCTTTGAATCAGTTTGTAGATGTGATCTAAAGTTTCTGTCCTGGAAAATTATCTTTTTGGTAGCCATCACTTCAGCTAGACAGATTTGGAAATTCAAGCACTTTCATCTAGACCACTATACTTGATTTTTCATAAGGATAGAGTTTCTCTCAGACCCAACCATTCCTTTCTACCTAAGGTAGTTTTGGAAACCAACCTTAATCAATGCATCAACCTTCCAGTATTTCTCCCAAATTTCTCTAACAAAGGTGAGTACTCATTACATCTGTTAGATTTTCATAGACAATTAAGATTCTACCTTGACAGGATCAAGGGTATCAGAAAATCCAACCAGCAAATTAGGACAGGTTTTGAGCAAAATAACCTTAGCCAAGTGGATTTTGGACTGTATTTCCTTTGTTTATAGGAAGATGGGTATTTTATTGCTGATACCCCCAAAATCACATTCAACTAGTGCAGTAGCTACTTCTGCTGTCTTCTAGTCAAGAACATCCATAGATGACATCTGTGCAGCTGCAACTTGGGCGTCACCCCATCCCTTTATTACTCATTACAAGTTAGATCCGGTCTCTAGGGGAAGAGCATCATTTGGTTCAGTGGTGCTCAGGAATATCTTTCCTTGAGTCCACCCAGGATTATAAGTAGCTAAAGACTCTGTCCCACACTAATGACAGAATGAATACTGACAACTTCACATAAAGAAGTTATGTCTTCCCTTAATGTTCCATCTGAGTTGTCCATCTTCATTTGTCATCAACTTCCCTCCCTCATTCCCCCTACCAGATTTCCTGGAAGAACAGGCATTCCCCTGAGATGTTTCCTTTCAGAATTTATTGCTACTCCAGATATGGTCTCCTTTCATATATTTTTACTTCTTTCTTTCACTTATTAGCAAACTTGATCTGATGTAATCTACCCTAAGCATTTTGGGTAAGGGAAGTGCTCCAGAGTTTTTGGAATCCACTAGCTATAGGAGCAGCCGAGTTGGTTCTGAAGGATCAGAACCGAGCCCACATGTTGATGACAAATGAAGAAACCTTATGGTAAGACATAACTTCTTTTTCCCTAAAACTCACTACATGGAGGACCAGTTTTCAGAGGACTTGCTAGCATTATGAGGGAGGTCTAGGGGCCTTCTATCATGAAATCACACCTCGCCAAATAGAAATGTTTCTCCCTCTGATACTGAAGAAAGGATTAAGAACTACATACAGCAGCAGCCCATGTGGTTCTGCATTTTGTGTTAGATCTAGTTGCTCAAGGGCTGATCTATTCCTCTATTAAGGTTTACCTTTCATCTTTCTCAGCTTGTCTGCTAATGGATCCACCACTGATCTTGCAAATTGTGAAACAATTCTTAAAAGAGGTCATGCTTTTGAGGTCTCATAGAAAATCTGAGGTTTCTCCATGGGACTTGAGCTTTGTAATAGTAAAGCTCATGCAGCTACCTTTGAAACAATAGCTACCACACCCTCAAAGTACCTAATCTGGAAGAGTATTCTTTTGGTAGCCATTGCTTCTGCTAGGAGGACTTCAGAGCTCCCAGGGTTGTTTTGCAAACAGCCTTATTTTGTTTCCCACAGAGACAGAGTTAGTTTGTGCACCAATCATTTTGTTATGCTAATGGCAGTCAAAGAACTTGCATTAAATCAGTCTACTGGTGTATGCCTACCCTTTTACCTAACCCACAAAATAGAAAGTAAAGTTAACTAAGTCTTACTTGTAACAGCAGATTTTCAAATTCCTCATTGCCTCAATGGCATGTTGGGTTACCTGCCAAGGTAACCCAGTACTGGCCAGCTTTCAAAAGTTCAAACTCCGCTTCCGCTCCCTTACTGTAAAAGCTGTCACAGGAAATGAGCAGGCTTTTTTGCTTCTACAAAGAAGAAGAGGAAAGTACCTGAAGCCAGAATCATCTAGCAAGAGTAAATTTGCAGCCAATCGCAATACCATAAAAATAAAAATCTAGAAGCAACCGAATCAGAGCTTGAAACCCATCTCATCTTTGTACAGTCTGAGGGATGGCGATGGGTGCTGCCACTGAGGCAGTAAGGAATTCAAGCATATGTAGAATTTACTCAAATGTACAATGTTCATCATTCCCACTGCTTCACTGGCATTTTGAGTAGATTCCCAAAGCTTACCTTGCTTTGGAGATGGAAAGATAAGGATTCAGGAGCCCCTGGAGAATTATCCTAGAAAAGCCTACTCTGGACCTTGAAAAGGATTCCAGTTCATAATGCTTTGTGAAAGTATGTACAGAGGACCAGGCTGCTGCCTCTAGAATGCTTCTAGAGTTCCACCTTTCCAATGTGCCATTGAGGAAGATAAGACCCTAGTTGAGTGAGCATTAACCTTTCCAACAAGAATTTACCATGGTGAGAGTAAAAGAAAATAATAGCAGAAGACAGCCATTATACAATAGTTTGCTTAAAATCTGGATGATCTTTCTTAGTCCCCTTACACAAGACAAACAGCAGATGTTATGTTGTCCATATCTCACCTTCATTCTTGCTGTTTGGGTTCAGAGACGATCTTTGGCTCCAACTCGGCCATATACTATAGCTTGAGAGCTTTTACTGTCTTGAGGCTAGCTCCTATCCCAGCATGCCTAGAGGTAGTTACCCGGATCTTGTTTGCTGCTTGTAGCATTGAGATTGCAAATCCTGGCTCAGGCTAAGTGTTTTTCTATTTGTTGAATTTTTTGAAAGAAAATCTCTTATTTTTCTTATCTATCTTGTAATAGTAGTTGTTCCTTGTATTTTTCTACCTTCCCTATCCCATCCGAGTGACTTGCATTTGTTGTGGTCTAGCTGTCTTTCTCCCTGGCCTTTCTCCTCTTCTAAACCCATTTAACTTAGAGGGTTCTCTTTTTTCTTGCCTTCTTTCAAGTTTAAGGAGTTGCTGTTTAAGTTAGAGGCTCTCCTTAGGTGGGGAGTTTGCCGTTTTACTTAGAGGCTCTCCCCCTTTCTCTTTTTTCCTGTCTGTGTTTAAAAAAAGGGGGGGGGTATTTTTTGCCTGTTATTAGCTAGTTTTTTTCTTGTTGGTAGTGCCTTGTTTGTCTTTTTCTAGCTTAGATACTGCTGTTCGACATTATGTCGAAAGACTCTACCAAGGAATCAAAACCTTCGGGTTTCAAGAACTGCGATTTGTGCTGTCAAAAGATGTCCCTTACAGATGGACACACAAATTGTGTGTACTGTTTACGACCTGTTCACCTGCAGGATTCATGTTCTATTTGCCATGCATTTAGTTCACGAGTCCTGCAGGAAAGGAAGAACAAATTAATCTTAAGAGGTTTACTGAAGGGCCCCTTTGATGCTGCTATGGAGGGGACTCAGCCAGCCAAAAAAATGGAGAAATCCAATCCTTCATCCTCTTCGGCTCTGAGTTCGGATCCATCTGAAGAGAAGGGCAAGCTACAAGCTAAGTCAGACCCGATGGTTGGTTCCGACAAGACACTCTCACCTACGGCTCCATCTGTTGTTTCGGAGCCAGTAAGGTCTCACAAGTGATCCAGGTCTCCTGCCATGAAACTGGTGCGGTCTGCTCCACAGTCTCCTTTATTGCAATCTGTGGCGGGCAGTCATCAATCTTTAGCACATTCCTCTCGATCATCCAGGAGCCTCTCAGATGATGATGTGGAGAGGGTGTTGAAGAGGCTTCTTAGGACACTGGCATTAGCTAAAATACTTTCGGGCCCATCCCAGAAGGAAATGGTGCTGACAGCCTAACCAACACCTGTCTCAATTCCTACTCTGACTCCTCTAAGTTCAGAGCCAGAGTGCATGGAAGTCGTAGTAGTGGAACTGTTGGTTCCAGTAACCTCCTCCTGTCTTTCAGTTCTGACTACCACTCCGATCTCCTCGATACCCCCTTCTATCGAGGGATGTGGGAGCCGACGCTCCCTCATCAGCTCCGGGGGGGGTGGCATTGGACCCTTGTCCTACCCTACTCTCCCTCTCAGAGCTTTGGCACAGGTCAGCTCGGCTCCTACATCGGCCTCAATGACATCACCCTTGGTTCAGAGGAAGTTTCTGGCTTCTTTGGAACCAGAGATGCTTTAGGGTTGGGACCACAATGCCTTCGAGGTGATGAGGAGTGTACTGTCTGCTGAGACAGCTCCACCTTCGGCTCCATTGGCTTCTTTGCCTTCGGTGCCAGTATCCACCTCCGAACCTCTCCTCCACCCCATGTGTAGGGAACCCATGCTCCAGGATGCCCCAGTGGGTGATTCCCACCTTTTCCGAAACCTCTCCTGAGCATCCCTCAGAGGAGGTCCCTCAGAAAAGGACTTGCAAGAGGAAACATGTAGACTCCCCTGAGTCCTTGACATCTGACACAGACTTGGATGACTCAGAAGGGTCCCCACGGTCCCCCCCTGAAGATGTCTCTTTTTCAGACATCTTAGAGATCCTTAAACAGAGAGGTGACTGGAAGTCCCTTGCCCCTTCTGAAGACAAGTCAGTGTACCTGGATGTATTTGGTTCCCGACCCTCCACGTCTTGGTTATCTCCTCCTTTCGACCCACTATTGCACGTAGTGAGTCGAAAGGAGTGGAGTTCTCCAGACATGATGCAACCGGTTCTGCGGAGGCCCAATAAATTCATAACAGCCCCTGAAGACAGACTCTTTTTATCCAAGGGTGTTCACGTTGATGCTATGGTGGTGGCGGCAGCCACCAAGAAGGAATTAGTGGAAAGTTCTTCATCTGTCCATCCGCCAAATAAAGAGTCTTGTACCATGGACAGATACGGGAAGCATTTGTTTTCTTCAGCGACCTTTACACTCAGGTCACTGAACTATTTGTCCCACTTTACAAGGCTTCAAAGGGATCTCCTCAAAGAGTTAGGAGATACCTTACAGGATCCTACAGCTGCGGGAGCCTCAGACAAGGTGGCTTCTCAGCTTGCGACCTTGACTTCAGTGGTTAACTCCTCCATGCGGCTAATTTCTTACGCAGCTGATGGAGTGAGCAGGGCAGCAGGCATGGGGGTAGCCTTATGCAGACACTTCTGGATGTGCCTTTGTCATTTTTCAGAGCCCTACAAGTCTTCCTTTACCAACGCCGCATTTGACAGCTCGCCCTTGTTCGGGCCTTAGGTAAAAGAGACTCTTACCATTTGTCAACAGGATGGCAAATCTCTCTCTGCCATGGAAGTACATTTTTCTGCTCCATCTAGGCCTTACCTTAAAGGCCAGAAGAGTGGAAAAATGTGGTTCCAGAAATCTCAGGGAACTTCGCCTGACACACGTGGAGATTTCCCCCCAGGGGCAGAGGGGGAAATAACAACAGAAGATGCTGATCTAGTGCCAGGGGGGGTCCATAGAATCAGGGAGACAGAGATACCTTCTCAGGTAGGACCTTCCAGTGCTCCTGAAGGGATGCCCGACTGTCCGACTCTGGAGACAGTTGGGGGAGATTATCCTTGTACCCAAAAGCCTGGCAGACAATCACAGAAGACACATGGGTACTATTGATAATATACAGAGGTTACAATTTCCCCTTCTTTCAACTTCCCTTGTCAAAAAGACAACACTCTATCCCAGATGTTCCACCCAGTCTTCAGGATCAAACAAACCTAAAGGTTCAAAGGTTGCTAAGAAAAAGAGTCATCCAGGAAGTCCCCGCAGACCAAATCAGATCCAGAACTTACTCAAGGTTCTTTCTAGTTCCAAACAAAACAAGGGACTGAAGACCCATATTGGATCTCAGCAGGCTGAACAAATCAGTCAAGAAAACAAAAGTTCTGGATGGTAACACTGCAGTCCATTCTTCCCTTTCTAGGACAGGACAATTGGATGTGCTCTATCGATCTTCAGGATGCATACTACTACATAAAAATGGACAGATGGTGAAGGAGATATCTACACTTCCAGCTGGGAGCCAGTCACTATCAGTTCAGAGCTCTGCCCTTTGGTCTCACCACAGCCCCGAGAGTGTTCACCAAATGCATGGCATTAGTTACGGCTCACCTGAGGTGTCTAGGATTCTGGGTGTTTCCATATCTAGACAACTGGCTCCTTACTGCCACCATTGAGCATCAACTAATCAAGACAAGGGAATCCACAATTCGCTATTGTTCACAACTAGGAATCTCCATAAACTATGAAAAGTCTGCCTTGTTGCCTTGTCAATATGTTACCTTTATAGGGGCAGATTTAGACACAAGGGCCATGATAGCAAAGCTACCGCAAGAAAGAATATTAATGATCCATCACAAGTTGCAATACTGTTCACACAAGAGAATCCAGGCAAGATATGTCCTCAAGGTCCTGGGTTCTATGGCAACAGCAATCACTCTGGTCCCTATGGCTTGCTTCCACATGAGAATTCTACAGTGGCTCCTATTTGCACAATGGTCATTCCAGGATTTACCCATGTCACATCAGATTCTGATAATGGAATCCTGCACAAAGGATCTGGAGTGGTGGCTTCACTCCCCTATGGTAACAATAGGCAGGTCGTTTCTATCCCCCCAACCTGTAGCCACAGTGACCACTGACACTTCCCAGATAGGTTGGGGGGTATGATCTGGGACAGACTGTTCAAAGGACTTGGCAGGAACATGAGTACCACTTGCACATCAATGTCCTGGAGATGAGAGTGGTGCTTTTCATTGCAAGCACTTCAGGACTCTCTTCCTACAGGGACTATAGCAATTCAGATGGACAATATGTCAGTAGTATGGTACATCAACAAACAGGGTGTAACCAGATCTTACCCTTTGTGTCAAGAGGCTCTATGAGTTTGGCAATGAGTGATGTCTTCCCAACGCTTTCTGGTTGCAACGCACATCCCAGGGAAATCCAGCGTGATAGTGGACAAGCTCAGCTGGGCTATCCTGATGTCTCATGAGTGGTCCCTGAAACAGGAAGTTGCAGACTTGAGTTTTCACAAATGGGGCCAGCCATGCTGTGATCTGTTTGCCACCCCCCTCAAAAACAAATGCAGCAGCTACTTTGCCCTAGTCTTACCACCGGGACAATCACCACAGGATGCACTTGTTCACGATTGGTCTCCGAGACTGCTTTACACCTTTCCACTTTTTCCCCAGATCCCCAAGGTTCTTCAGAAAGCACAGTCATTGGGTTGCAAGCTAATCCTCATTGCCCCTTACTGGCCTCACCAGGTATAGTTCCCATTCCTTTGGCCTCACCTGCAGGGAGGGAGCCTTGGATCCTGGACCCAGCACCAGATCTTTTGATGCATCGTCGGGCCTCTCCATCCATCCATCCAAACTCTCAAGCTCACAGCTTGGTTTCTCCACTTACGGTCTTAGCAAGACTTCCTGATGTTTCTCCAGCAGTTCAACACATTTTGATTACCACCCATAAGCCCACTACTAGGAAACGCTATGCTAGTAAATGGAAGAGGTTCTCTTGTTGTGCAGACAAAAATCAGGTTGATCCCTTTACTGATCCCATTTCTAAGAGTCTTGAATTTCTTGCTGAAACCTTTGAGTGAGGAGCAGCTGCAGCTAATATCTGAGTTCAGTTAGCTGCCATTTCTAATTTCCAAATGGGAGAAATGGGGTCCAGTATCATGTCCCATAGGCTATGCAAGACATTCCTAAAAGGAACTACTCTCTTAAGACTTCCAATAAGAGAACCTCTCCCTCCCAGGATCTAAATTTACTTTTAGATGCTCTGATTCTGCCCCTCTTTGAACCATCTGCTTCTTGTCTGCTCAAATTTCTGACTTGGAAGACCCTTTTCTTGGTTGCAATTACCTCAGCCAGAAGGGTTTCAGAATTACATGCCGTATCTACTACTTGTTTTTCCATAAAGATCGGGTTTCTCTCAGAACCAACCCCTCTTTCTTACCAAAGGTATGTTCTGACTACAATTTGAATCAATCCATAGAGCTTCCTGTTTTTTTCCCCAATCATGGCAACAAGGCAGAGTATAAGCTTCAAATCCAAAATCAGAAGAGGTTGATACTCCACAACAAACGAAGCAAACCAGACGAATGAAAAGACAAGTCCTTTATTCGAATAAGTAAGCGCTTTCACGTTGCTCAGAACGCTTCATCAGACTTCAACAAACCATAAAAATTTGAATCAACTTATATATAAGTAAAACACCAATGAAAATCACATTAGCAAGTCACATGCAAGTTACAAAAATACATCATTTCCTTTCCATAAAAATTACATAAAATAAAATATATAAATATATATATCCTAAAAATCTCATGCTAATAAATGAATAGTAGAAGTAAAATGTTAAAACATACTAGAACATATATTAGATAATGAAACATATTACTACTGTTTAATGTTTCAAAGATTTATCTAATAAAAATGGTCTCAATGAAAATTTATCATTGAGACCATGACCTTTATTCGCAGATAGCTTAATTATCCACTTTGCCTCAGCTTTTTCTGTCTTATTGCCAATATTACCAAGTCTTTCTGTCTCTGTTAACTGTCCTATTACTAAAAATCTAAAGGCACGTGTGGTGTCATTTTGTAGTACATGCTTGGCTAGGGCATTCCCTTCATTCTCTCTATGTATAGCATACAAATGCTCTTGTATCCTTTCTCTTAAAGTTCTATTGGTCTTTCCTATATAGAAAGAATAACATTTTATGCAGGATGCTAAATAAATCACATTTCTTGACTTGCAATCAGCGTATTCATTGAACTCATATTTAACACCAGTGTCTGGATGTATAAAAACATTAGATTTCATTATATATATACACTGGTTGCAAGAGCGACATGCAAATGTACCCTTTCTCTCAGAGGAGATCTTATTTTTAGGCACTCTCTCATAACAAAGCATACGTTTCAAAGATTTAGTATTCTTATAGCTAAAAGATGGTTTCTCACCCACTAAGTCTTTTATACCATCATCTAACTGTAGAATATTCCAATGTCTCTTAATAATGTTGACAATAGAAGTATTATTATTAGTAAAGGGTATCACTAGTCTCCTCTTATCATTATTCCTCACTATAGGTCTCTCATCTATATTGCCTTGTTTTTTAATAAAAGGACGTCCTAGATGTGTACTTTCAAAAGTATCCAATGAACGCATATCTCTATTGCAATAGCCTCTATGTCTAAAATCACTTTCTATAGTTTTTAATGCATTAGAAAAAACCAAATCATCACTAGTTATGTTAGAAAAACGTTTCACCTGATTATTTACAATGTTTTTATGTATATGGGGGGGATGCATGCTACTTCTGTGAAGAATAGCATTCTTCCTACATGCCTTCCTAAATACTTCTGTTTCTAGAGTATTGTCTTTTTTGCTCAATGTCACATCTAAAAAGTCAATTGTGTTATGTGAATACATTTCAGTCAACCTAAGAAATGTGGTAGTTCCATTAATATATTGAACAAACTCTTTCAGGAGCTCTAATGTGCCTCCCCAAATTAAAAAAAGGTCATCCACAAAACGTTTATAATATTTTATAGAAGTGGAGTAAGCCAAATGTTCTAAAACATACGTATTCTCCCAATATGCTAACACAAGGTTAGCATAAGAGTTTGCACAAGATGTGCCCATAGCTACTCTTTTAATTTGAAGGAAGTATTCGTTATTAAAGGTAAAAACATTGTGACAAAGAACCATTTCTAACAGCATTGTGAGTTTAATAACTTGATTATTGCTAAGTCCTTTATTTAACAAATATAACCTTAAGAAATCTATCCCTACATCATTAGGTATGCAAGTGAAAAGAGAGACAACATCTAGTGTTACCATATAATCTGTAGTTTCTAGAATATTGTTCTCATTGAAAGGTGCTAGTGTTTCCAAAAACTGTTTTGTATCACGTAATATAGATTTAGTAGATTCCACGAC
Source organism: Protopterus annectens (assembly GCF_019279795.1). Taxonomy (NCBI): domain Eukaryota; kingdom Metazoa; phylum Chordata; order Ceratodontiformes; family Protopteridae; genus Protopterus; species Protopterus annectens. The sequence goes on along the minus strand of NC_056743.1, from coordinate 1,182,556,441 downwards.
TGGTCTCAAATTTTTTTCTAGAAAAATAGATATTGTCTCAGTTAACCAGCCTCTGCCAGATACTATTGGTCTAAGTGGAGGATTATGTGTAGTCTTATGTACCTTAGGTAAACCTCTAATTACTGGTATCACAGGTTTCTCTATCAAAAAATATTTGTACAGTTCTTCATCAATAATCCCACACATCAACATGTCATATAAATCTGCATGTACTGTTTTTATTAATTTATCTAAATCTGACATGCTCAATCTCTTATAAGTAGTAGTATCTGAAAGCATTTCTAACATTGTATCATGGTAGTAGCCGGTATCTAGAAACACTGTAGCTCCCCCTTTATCAGCTTGTCGAATGACTATACTAGTATTGTTCTTTAAATCATGAAGGGCTAACTTCTCTTCCTTGGTAATATTGTAAAAATCAAGTTTTGTATTGTCAGATTCAAAAAACTTCAACAAATCATCACTGCAAGCTCTTTCAAAACTTTCCAATAAAGGATGTATAGCAGGCATATATGTAGAAGGTTTTTTAAAAGACAAAACATCAGTATTAGAAGCATTGTTGCCAAACTGTAAACCAAGTGCAATATTTCTAACAAAACATTTTATGTCAACAATTAAATCACTTACATCAGTCCCCTGAGAGGGAATGAAGGACAAACCTTTGTTCAAAATCTTTCTTTCATTGTCCATAAGCATGTGACTGGAAAGATTAATAATCAAGTCCTGGTTACAATTTTGAAAGTTTTTTTCTGAAATTCTAACTGGCCTCCTGATATCTTCCTTTTCCTGGTGGTTTGTGGACTCCAATTGCGCCTCATCTCCTGTCGAAAAGGGAGTGGAAAACGGAGAGAAGTGTCATTAGATTCAGCTGAAACAGTTCCACTTGTTGATATAGGTGTTTTTCTTCTCACTACAGGTGCTGACATGGTCGTTGTATTTAAAACATCAGAGTGTACTGTATTCACACTGGGGCATTGTTCACTGACTGCTGCTTCTACCTGAGAAGAGGAAGCAGGCATGGAAGGAGTAGGAGCAGATAAAGTGTTACGCTCAATTGGCAATAAGACAGAAAAAGCTGAGGCAAAGTGGATAATTAAGCTATCTGCGAATAAAGGTCATGGTCTCAATGATAAATTTTCATTGAGACCATTTTTATTAGATAAACATTTGAAACATTAAACAGTAGTAATATGTTTCATTATCTAATATATGTTCTAGTATGTTTTAACATTTTACTTCTACTATTCATTTATTAGCATGAGATTTTTAGGATATATATATTTATATATTTTATTTTATGTAATTTTTATGGAAAGGAAATGATGTATTTTTGTAACTTGCATGTGACTTGCTAATGTGATTTTCATTGGTGTTTTACTTATATATAAGTTGATTCAAATTTTTATGGTTTGTTGAAGTCTGATGAAGCGTTCTGAGCAACGTGAAAGCGCTTACTTATTCGAATAAAGGACTTGTCTTTTCATTTGTCTGGTTTGCTTCGTTTGTTGTGGAGTATCAACCTCTTCTGATTTTGGATTTGTGCTTTTTTTGGGAGGTGATACCTTACCCTGACAGTGTTCTTGTCTTGCTGAAGAGTATAAGCTTCATCAATTGGACGTTCATAGACAGTTATGTTTCTATTTACACAGGACCAAGGACTTTAGAAAATCTGACCAATTGTTCATATCCTTTGTGGACAATAAGAAAGGTTGTGCAGTCTCAAAGGTGACTCTATCTAAGTGGCTTTCAGACACTATAAAATATGTCTACAATTTGCGTAAACAAAAACTTCCAGGAAAAATTAAAAAACACTCAAAAAGGGCTTTGGCTACCTCTATTGCTTTTCAAGTCAGACTGCCTTTGGATTTGATCTGTGAGGCAGCTACATGGGCTAATCCTCATACCTTTATCACTCATTACAAAGTAGACGTGGCATCCTGGAACAGGGCATCCTTTGGCTAAACAGTCCTGAAGAGTTTTTTCCAGTGAGCCACTCAAGAATCAGGTGCTGGGGATGCTGTCCCAAACAGCAAGAATGAAGGTGAGATATGGACAAGATAGCATAAAGAAGTTATATACTCACCCTAAGAGATACTCTATCCATGTATGTCTCTCTGGTCTTCTTTACACCTCTCCCTCAGTACCTCTAATTCCAAAATTTTACAGAAAGCCAGTCAGCTGAAGAGCTTGGTCATCCTCATTGCCCCTTTTTGGCCTCAGCAGGTGTGGTTTCCCTTCCTTTGGTCCCATCTTTGCTATCCTCCCTAAATGCTGGACCCAAGTCCAGACCTCCTGTCACATCCTTCAGGGATGAAATATCCCAGTATTCCAGCTCTCAAACTAATCACATGGTTTCTCCAGTTCCATGGATAGTCAAACAGCCCAGGCTTTTTTCCCCAGTATGTACCATACTTTTATCCTCACAAAAATACTCCACTAAAAGGATATATAAACATAAATGGAAAAGATGTTCAATCTGGGCTCTGAAAAATGACACTGATCATTCTCTGCCCCTATCTCGGCAATAATAGACTTTCTAGCTTCTCTGTTTGAAGAAGGTGCTAGTTTTTCCAGAATAAAAATACAATTGGCAGCCATTTCAAATTATCATTCAGGGGATAAAAGTCTTGTTTGGTTGCATCTAAGTTTTGTAAAGCATTTTTAAAAGGCACCATCTTGTTTAGACCTCCAGTGAAATATCCTTTACCTCACCTCCCTGGGATTTAAGAGTATTACTGCAAGGTTTGACTCCAAATCCTTTCGAATCTTTAGAAAAAACTCCTTGAAGTATCTATCTTGGAAAACAGCCTTTATAATGGCTTCACTATTCCCTTGCAGAAGGATAATGATATCCAGGATGCAGAATCCTACACGAAGGCACTTTATATACATCTTCAGGATTGCATGGACCGTGATATCCCAAATAAAACCAAGACTCCTTCCTCAAGCAAGAAGAAACCAGTCTGGTGGACCCCGGTCATAAGCAAACTATACAATAAAAGGAGGAGACTTATACAAAAAAGGCCAAATCTCAAGTAGAAAAATCATCCTGATCAGCTTTAGTAAGAAATTGAGGGCCCTCATCAAGTCAACTAAAGCCAATTTCGAAAAGAAAGTTGCCAAGTATGCCAAGGATAACCATAAGGCCTTCTATGGTTAAGTCAAAAACCTAAATAGCAATGCTCAGGTCTGTTCTGAGCTAGTACAAAATGGGACAAAATACACTGACCCACTGACATTGCCAACATCTTGGCTGACAGGTTCAGTGCAAATTCCCCCACCACCACCACCTACAGGCCCTATTACTATTCCAGGGGATTGTGTAACTCCAATTATTACTGATACGTTGGTTAATAAGGCTCTATCTAAAGCTAGAAACACTGCCTCCATGGGACCAGATGGTATCCTGGGCTGTGTCATACGCGAGCTCCACAATGAATTAACCCTGCATCTGAATACCCTGTTCAGTCTCAGCCTCTCAACAGGATATGTGCCCATAGAATGGTGCACAGCAACTGTGGCTCCGCTGCACAAGGGTGGGCCCACAGCCGACCCTGGGAAATACCGACCAATAAGCCTGACCAGTCTGATCTGTAAGGCAATGGAACGAATCATTATGGAACTCATAAATGGAGAGATTGGGAACCTCCAAACACTTGACCCCACACAGTTCAGCTTCGTCAAGGGCAGATCATGCCTCCTGAACCTGGTGGACTTCTTTGAGACAGTTACTCAAGCTATAGATAAGGGAAAGGAGGTACACACAGCTTACTTTGACCTTGCTAAAGCATTTGACACCATTCCCCATTCGGGTATTATTGATAAACTCACCAACTGGGGCATAAACCCTTACGTCACAAGATGGATCGCAAACTGGCTCTCAGACAGATCCCACAAAGTAAGAGTAGCGGGATCTATGTCCGAATCCAGACCAGTAATTAGCGGTGTGCCTCAGGGCTCTGTCCTGGGGCCTCTCCTGTTTGGCATATACTTCTCTGAAGTACAGGCAAACACTGAAGGTCTGTGGCTGACCAGGTTTGCGGATGACTGCAAACTGGGTACTATAATAGAGTCTCTGGCTGACATGGATATCCTCCAGAAGGGCCTTAATGAGACTGATGCATGGTGTCAAAAGCCATGGTCTCAAGCTAAATGCTAAAAAATGTGTAGTAATCCCCTTGGGAAAAAACAGAGTACCCGTGAACTACCACATAGGAGGTAACCCCCTGAAATCTGAAGTAGTAATAAGGGGTCTAGGGTCCCAAGTAGATAGTCAGCTTTCCTTTGATAACCATGTTGCCAAGGTGGTTAGAAAATCCTTCTATGTGAACATCTGCTCACGAAAGGGTTTGCATCAAGATCTAAGGATGTAATGGTGCCCCTCTACTCTTCCCTCATCAGACCCATTATTGAGTACAATGCACCAATTGGTATGTACCTGGCTAGGCATCTCCAGCAGCTGCAGAGACCACAGAGGTACCACACTAAGAGGATTACTGGCCTCAAACAGTTGCCCTATGCAGCACGATTGGAAAAACTAAGGTTTTTCTCTGTTGCATACCACCTTCTCAGAGGCGATCTCTGTCTAACATACAGAGCCATGTCCAACTGTTGAACATGCTCCATCTTAGCAAAACCAAATCCACTCGAGCTACACACTCTAGGGATATAAACCTCAGCACAACAATGAATAGAACATCTGGAGGGATAGATTCCCTTCGCAAAGACTTCCTTAGCTATGGAACAAGGTCCCGATCTACATAAGACAGAGACCCTCACTATCACTCTTCAAGAGGAACCTTGATGAGTGGATGGGTAACAGAAAGTTCACACCAGGGATCATACCAACGGCTCTACTAGATAGGGGCCAAGGGTACTAGCTGCTAGATCAAGGGCCTAGGGAACTAATCAAAGGGGTGGTGAATACCGCACAACATGGCTGGGCTAATATATGCCTTCGGGCAGATAGCCCAGTACCTACCTATGAACCTATTACTTCAGCCAAAAGGATATCTGAACTCCAGGCTTGTTTGTTGAAATCCCCTTATATTATTTTTCATAAAGGCAGGGTTACCTTATGGACCACCCCTTCTTTTCTACCAAAAGTGATTTCTGAATCTAACATTAATCAAACCATGCATCTACCAGTCTTCTTTCCAAAATTTTCAAACAAAGGAAAATGCATGCTACATCTGTTGGATGTAAATAGACAATTCCATTTCTACTTGCACAGAACAAAGGAATTCAAGAAAACAGACCAGTTGTTTGTCTATTTTTCACCTAGTAGACTGGGATCTCCAATTTCTAAATTTACATTGGCCAAATGGATAAGTAACTGCATTTCCAGGATTTATTATCAGCAAGGCCTTTCTCTACCAAAACCTCCTAAGGCCTATACAACTAGATCCTTGGCCACTTCATCTGATTTTTGGTGAAGAACTTCCATTGATGATATTTGCACAGCAGCCACAAGGTCCAATCTTCATACCTTTGGGACTCATTACAAATTGGACTTAATTTCCAGAAGTAGAGCTGCATTTGTTTCAGTGTTCTCCAGAATATCCTTCCATGAGGGCCACCCAGTATTTACATAGCTGGGGACTCTGTCCCATATGTTGAGAAAGAATGAAAAGGACAACATCAGATTTAAAAGCTATGTACTCACCATAACTAAGCATCTGTGTTGTCCATTTTAATTCTTCCTCAGCTCCCCCGCCTCTTCCCCCTTCCTATCATGTTCTGGAGTGACTTCATGGATATTTGTTTGGAACCTATAGTACTAGGTTTGAGCCCTGCTCTAATTCTATTATCCTCTTCTGTATTTTACTGGAATCATTATGGTAGCAAACTCATTCTGAGTTATTGGGGATGGGCTAGAGAATTATGGTTAGAGGGAGGAGCTCAAGAGTTGTATCCAAGGTCTGTAGTATGTGGCAGAGTCAGATCTGAGGATCAGATCCGTAATACATATGTTGAAGAAGAATGTAAATAGGAGGTTACTAGGCTAGTGGCCCTAGAGCCTTTGCAAGTCTAGCCATGTTAATCCCAAGTATCCCTATTTGTTCTTTTTGGGTAGTTCCCAGAACGAATTTATGAACAGAGAGGATCTGTGATAAACATCAGCTATCCCTGTCCATGAGGGACATGGGTGCCACCCCAGAGGTGAATTTGAGGTCCCCCATCCAATCATCTAGGTTGCATTTGAATAGGGTCAATGAGGAGCTCTGATTTGCATGAATAGGAAGTCTATTTCAGAGAAGCGGTAATCTCTGGGAGACATATCTGTCTCTCAAGCATGTTCTGTTAATGTCACAAGCTAGGTTGAGATCCATATAGCAAGTGACTCTTGTGCCATTTCACTTGCGGATGTGCAGCATTTCCATTAGGGCAGGGTTGGAGACTACCGTATAGGCCAGGCACAAGTCACATCTTAGGAGCCTATAAGATACAGGGTAAAGTGACAGGACTTTCAGCCTGTCCATGTATGTCATGGTTTGGAGTAGCTGTGTTCTTTTAGTGTGAAACCTCTGAGGTCTCTCCAGCTGCTGCAGGGGATCTGGTGAGGTACATACAAAAGGATGCATTATACTCTATTAGTGGTCTGATGAGGGTCAAGTACAGTGTGGTTATAACATCCTTTGACCTAGATGCTATGCCCTTGCTTATGAGGTGCGCTATGTAGAAGGCTTTCCTTACCACTGTGGAAATTTGGTGGTCAAAGTTCAGATTGCTATCAACCTGTATTCTGAAGCCTCACACCACTGGGTTGGAACTCAGGGGGTTGCTGTCAATACTGGAATTTGCAGGGAATTCTGTTTTTCCAAAGGGAATAATAATGCATTGTTTTGCATTTAGATTTAGGCCATGGCTTAGGCACCAATCATTTGTTTCTTTTAGCCCTTCTTGTAATATGCTGACATCATTGGAGGACTCAATGATTGCTCCCAGTCTGCATTCATCAGTGAACTTGGTAAGCCAAAAGCTGTCTACTTTGGCCTGGACTTCTGAGAAATAGATGCCAAACAGTAAGGGGCCCAAAACAGAACCCTGTGGTACTCCACTGGTGACAGGTCTACTGCTGAAGGTGGAGTCACCAATTCTGACAGAGTGTGTACTGCAAGTGAGCCATTTGGCTACCTATCTAGTAATGTAAGGGTTAATCCCTATCTGAGAGAGTTTCTCAATGATACCAGAGTGGATAATTGTGTTGAAAGCCTTGGCAAGGTTGAGATAGGCAGTATGCATTGTCTTACCTTCGTCCATGGCTTTGGTGACTTTCTCAATGAAGTTCACCAGGTTTAGTAAGCATACTGTACCCTTAATGAAGCCAAACTGGGTTGGGTTCAGAATTTGGAGGTCACCTATATCCTTGTTGATAAGGTCCATGATGATTCTTTCAATGGCCTTGCAGATGAGGCTGGTTAGATATATGGGTCTGTAGTTCCCAGGGTCAGTTGATGACTCCCCTTTGTGCAGGGGTTGATGACACCCCTTTGTGCAGGGGAGAAATGAACAACACAGACACCTAGTTATCGTAAGTACATAACTTTTATATATCACAAACCCTCTCCTAGAAGCTCACACAAATACTTCAAAACCAGAGGGGCTGAAACCCTTTTGGGACCTCTGTTATTGGCTAAGGACCACTAGAAAACCTCTTCCACTTGTAAATGTAAGATTTTCTAGTTGCAGGTTTTCTTGTTGCTGCACATCCACATGGAACAAGTGTCTAATAGATATTAAAATAGAATCCTCTAGGCTGTCAGTTGCAATTGCTCTACGTTTGGGTGCACCATTCCCTCGATGCTGTCTGAACAGATCCAGTCTGTGAGGAGGCTTGTGGTAATTGCCCTTGGCCAGTTCCATTAAAAAGGAGAACTAATTTGTCTGAGCCAAAAGGGGGTTACCACAATGATCTTTGATAATTCTTTCTGATTCTTCAGAAGTACCTTGGGAATCATTGGAAAGAGTGGAAGTGGATACAGGAATATTCCCGACCATGATAATGAAAGTGATTATCTTCCAAGCATGACTGCAAGAATGACTTAAACAAAATATTTTCAGATGCCTGTTTTGAAGGGAGGCAAACTGATCTACTTGATGTGTTCATCACATCTGGATCACGTCCTGGAAGACCTATACTTGGAGCTTCCTCTTGTGAGGGTTTGTCTAGGATCTGCTTAGTCTGTCTGCCACTGTGTTTTACTCTGATGAAATGTTGAGGTCTGAAGAGTCAGAGAATGCTGTAGAGCCAGGTTCCGGGCCATCATTGTCAAAAGTCAAAGAGGGTATGACCTTGTACCCCTTGGTTGTTCAGGTATCACATCACAGTAGTGCTGTCTGTGACCACTAAAAGAGGACCTAGAGTTTATAAAGTGGTGAAGAACATTTAAGGCACGGATCACTGCCAATGTCTCTTTTATATTTATGAGCTTTGGCAAGTCCTTAGGACCCTACAAACTGTGTACTTGAACTCCCATAGACACTGCTGTCCACACAAAATCTGTAGGGTCCATCTGGATAGATTGGACTGGAGTCTCATGAGAAAGAGAAAAAAGGAGTTTTGGATTCAGAGACAGTTGATCCCCCCCACCATCACCAGTGCCACTCCTGTTTTATAAATCACAGTACCGGTACCTAGAATTTCAAGAGATTATGGTGCTGGGTCCAACAATTCAAGTGGTATGAGGATAATTGATGTGAAGAGACCTAGAACTCTGAGGAATTCTCTTGCTCAAGCCACATCTAGAAGAGAGAAATACAAGAAAATGCTTTGATAAGTTAGAACTCTGCCTTCTGACAGAAAGGCCATCCTTTTTACTGTATGTATCCAAAACTCCAGGAAAACAATTCTTTGAGAAGGTGTGAGGAAGAACTTTTGAAGATTTAATTTAAAGATCAAGTGGAAAAGAAGGGATGTGACCTTGTCTAAGGACTCCAAGCCCCTGGATACAGAATCTGCACATATCAGCAAGTCATCCAAATAAGGAGAAATGTGGATGACAGAGGTTTTGCAATAGGACTCCATTGGAACCAGATACTTTGTAAACACTCAAGGTGCAGTAAATAGCCCAAAGGATAATAGGAAAAACTGATAATGTAATTCAGACACAGCAAATCTCAAATGTGTCCTGAAAATGGAGCAATAGAAATATGATGACAAGCATCCTTGAGCTCTAGAGTCACCATGAAACAGTGGTCTGGAAGCAACACTAGGACCAACTGTAAGGTGAGCATTTGAATTTTAGACATTTTACAAAGGTGTTTAGAAAGGACAAATCTAGGATGGGTATGGGTTTCCAGGACTGCTCGTTTTTGGTACCAAAAAGATTCTGGAATAAAATCCTTTGCCTTTATGTATCACAGGCATTGGTTCTATGATTCCTGCATCTACGATGTGATGGAGTACTGAAAAAACAGTTCTGTCTGGTCTTCTGGGGGTGGAGGAATTCCCCTGAAAGAGGTAGGATTTTTTTATTTAGATGCAAAGAGTATCCTCTATGAATTATTCTCAGAACCTGTTGTCTGAATTATTCTCAGAACCCATTTGTATGAGACTATTATGACCATCTACCCACCTAATCTATCAGACAGCAGCTAAACTTTCAGAAGCAAGTAACATACAAACAAATACATGATCTGCAGAATTTCAACCCTGAACATGTTATAACAACTCTAAAGCAATATAAGTGGAACTGCCTAAAATCATTACTTCTATATGATGCAGTTACTCATTTTAATCATATCTTCCTCACCGTCTGAAATAAGCAGGCCCCACTCAGAAACAAGAGTCAAATCCATTCCAGCATTCTGCCTAACAAAGACTACTAAGCAACTACTATGAAATAGAGACTGGGCTTGGAAAACATATGCAAAAAAAATAAAACTCAATTAACACTGCAGTATTATAGATATTCCAGAAATCTCAAAAAAAAACAAATACTTAATGACAAGATAGAATATTTTACAAACCTATAAAATGCCCACAAAAATAACCCCAAACTGTTCTGGCAGTCCATAAATTCACTGCTAAATCCCAGGCAACCCTCTAGCCTCCAACTCACCACAACCTCTAAATACCCAGGTAATACAGCAACTCAGTTCAACACCCATTTTGTAAATTCTAGCTTATCACTAACTAAACAAAACTCCACTTCACCCCTCCACTATTCCACATCCCCCTACCAACAACAAAGTATTATTAAAGTTGATTGTTTAGCCACCTCAACAATAAAAAAATACCTGCTACAAATGAAACCAACCACCTTGACAGCTGATAAATTATCAGCAGAATACCTCAAAATAGTAGCAGAAGCTGTAGAAGTCCTAGTGTCTGTACTTATCAACAGATCAATAAAGGAAAACAATGTCCCCAACATCTGGAAAATATCATGCAACATGCCCCTACCTAAAGGCAGAAATTCTACTAAAATGACCAGCTACCATCCAACAGCCATCCTCCCACCGCTATCCAAGATATTAGAAAAATTGTATCCATACCCTTTTTCTCATATACCTTACCAACCATAACCTACTCTCCTTGACTGAACATGGCTTTCAGCCTAATCATAGCACCACTACTGCCCTTTTAAACTTTACAAATATAGTTAATCAACTCCAAAACAATGGTAATATAGTCTCATCAGTCTTCCTAGACTTATCCAAAGCATTTGATACTGTCTCACACCAGAAACTCCTTCAGGAACTAGTCTTTCTAGGCCTCAATACCCCATCACTAACCTGGTTCCACAGCTACTTATCCAATAGGAAATAAGCTGTAAAATAGCAAGAAGACTATTCTGATTTCCTCAGTCAAAGCCGGTGTCCATCAGGAATCAATTCTAGGAACCCTACTTTTCAATATCCTTGTCAATAATCTTCACTCTGCCACTACACAAGCTACCTTAGCACCATATGCAGATGATGTCACTCTACATCTGTTCAGCCAAAACACCCAAAAGGCCTTTCTAGCCATAGAATATTGGTTAGATGGTTCAGATTTGCTCTTAAATGCTAAAATAATATAACTGATGCTTTCCATGCCTGAAAACTAAAAAAACAGTCTTTTCATGCCCTATCAGCCAACAAAACAAAAACAGAATATGTGACACAGACAAAACTCCTCAGAGAAATGCTTGATTATAATTTCAGATACGACCAACTCCTACTAGTAGCCATAAAAAAAAAAAAAAAAAAAAGGAAAAGGAAATTCCATACTAATAATTCCAGAAAAAACATAGCACAGACATATTTACTTCCATCCCTACTCTATGCTTCACTCATCTTTACAAATCTTAACCATCAAAAATTAACTAGAGGTAGCCTATAACAAAACTGTAAAATTTGCTTCAAATAATCCCAAAAAAATACCATTGCATAGTACTAAAAAGCCTTAACTGACTAGAACTTAAAAAACACCTCAACTACCATCAACTTATTACAGCCCATAAACTAATAAACTCCTCAAAAAAATGCCCAGCTCTAAAAGGAATACTACAGTCCTATACCACTATTCAAGCTCTATGATCCAACAACAAAGCTTTTCTGTCCATCACAAAATCAAAACAACAGGGTAGGAGACTCACCAGGTGAGGTAACACTCACTCTAGCCAGGTAACAAAAATCTGGAACCATACCCCCCCTGAAATGACAGGTAGACACAATGCATGTCTTCATAACATCACTAAAGAAACACCTGTTTAGTAACTGGTTGTGCTCATGCACCACTTCAGGCTACCCCCCCCCCCTCAACCTAAACTCCACCAACTTTTCTTAAACCTTTCTGTACCCTAATCTTACACATGTAATTTTATACCGCTCACTAAGAAATTCACTTTATATTCTCCTACAACTGTCATTTACACTATTCATCTACAGGCTACCACTCTACCCTCAACACACATTCTGTTTTACAAAACTTCTATTTCCCAGATAATGTCCACTACCTCTATTTGCTTTAATGCAGGTCATCCAAGCTTCTACCTCAGTCTAACTAATGTTTCATATAACTACTTGTCCTCTTTATGTTTTACCTCCTGCTAAATCCCTTGCTGCCTTTGCTACCCTTCTCTGTACTTCCAACTGATAGACATTGGATGTATTATGTAATGTGCTTATCTGTGTAATTTCTCTGTAACCAGCTACCTCATGAAAACTGTATTTGCTTAAATTCAGTCCACTGTCTGTTATATAAGGTGTTCAAGATATATTCATATAACTGTGCTTTCATGTAAACTCAATGTATTTTACAAAATGTAACTTGTTTGTCTTTAAATGTAGTTGCCTAATAAGTAGAGCATTTCTCCCCAGGCACCTGCTGAAAATGAGATAAACCCCAGTCAGAACCTTCCAGTAAACAAAGAGAAATAAATAAATACATTTTCTCCAATGAATTCCAGCTCCCTCTTGCCTGTTTTCTGTGCCCTTAATTGCACTCATCCCTATAGGCAAATTTCCTTTCACCACTCCCATGTTAGCTTAGTTTTTCAAAATATTTTTTTCTACTTTGTAATAATAGTATTCTGTATTGCTGACAGTATTCGACTTAAGTAAGGTGGCACAGTGGTGCAACGGTTAGTGTTGTCGCCTCACAGCAAGAGGTTCCCTGGTTCAATTTGTGGCTGGGGAGCCTTCTGTGCAGAACCTGCATGCCCTCCCTGTGTTTGTGTGGGTTTCCTCTGGGTACTGCAGTTTCCTCCCACATTCCAAAGACATGCAGCAGGTGGCTTGGGCACTCTAAATTGGCAGTAGGTGTGAGTATGTGGTATAGATAAACGACCACAACAGGACTAGCCAATCATCAGTGTAAACCTTGGCTCTAGATGATTGTCACTATTGAAGTGACACCTTGACCCAATATGGAAAAAGGGGTTGAGGATAAATGGATTCTCCTTAAGTACCTGAATCAAAAATCCTAGTCTCTCCTTATGTCATAAACTCCTCCGCCCCGTTTCAACATAATTTCTTTCCACTTTGATTTGCATTTTTCTGCTTGTGTGATGTATATGAACTTTAACTGCATAGGTCTAAAGTATCCATTCAAATCTAGTAGCCCTAAATCACCTTGTTCTGTGGGGAGACACAACATGTCCCACTCAGTTCTTGTACACTTGCCCTCCCAAATAAATGCCTTCATTTCTTTACTAATCATGGTCCACAACATCTCTGGTTGATAAAAATATGCCTGACGTATACAATATCGAAGGGACTAGAAACATTTTCACTTATACTTTAGTATCTATATCCATAGTCAAGAGCTTCCATCTTCTCAGTTTTTCATATTATCTTTCATTTAGTCTCTTCCCACATAGCCTTAGCATATCATAATCCTTTTTCATCTGCCTAAATGCTACATATTATTATGTCCCCATAAATATGTGTATTGCCAAACAAATTAATGTGTGGAAACAGTTTAATGCTATAACCTTTGCTTTGTCTTCATTTATTTTATATCCCCCTTAAAAAACGTGAAACTGTCTCAAAATATCCCAAAACTTCCACATATCTTTTTTTTCTGGATTCATCAAATCCAAAATAGCGTTGTCGCCTCACAGTAAGTCGCTGACCGGTTCGACTCTCAGCTAGAGCGTCTTCTGCGTGGAGACATGCGTGAATGGACGTACCTTCATCGAAGGTTGTGCGTTAGGGCTGGCAACTCAGCACATAAAAATCAACTGCCAATCATTAGCGGACCGGAGTTCCGCTGTGGCGACCCCTAACCGGGAAAAGCCGAAAGACACAACAACAACATCAAATACAAAATAAGATCATCTGCAAATAAGTCTATTTTTTGAGAGCCATGTCAGTTACACCCTTGAATTTGTAAGTCCCTTATTTTCTTTGCCAATGACTGTGAGTAAAAGACAGATAACAAAGGGGAAAGAGGACACCTCCACCTGATTCCCCTGTCCAAATATAACTTGTCAGAAAGGAACCCTCCCACTTTCCTTCTTGCCTCTGACCCATCATATATCTTCCTAATTAATCCCATTATTCTATCAGGAAATTCAAATGCTGCCATTGCCCTACTCACAAAATCCCGACTAACTTTATCAAATGCATTCTCTATATCAAGACCCAGCAACAAGAACAGGGTCTTCTTATTTGCTCCTGTTTGGAGGATCATCATTCTGTTAATGTTTACAAATGTTTTCCTCCCCCTACAAAACAACACTGATCTATATCTATCAATTTTGGCAACACCTTAGCAATTTTCTTAGCTAGTATGACTTGAATGCTTTATAATCATGATTCAGAATGCAAAATGATCTATATGAAGTTGGATTTAAAGGGTCTTTGACCTCCTTGAGTATTACAGCCTTCACAGCTTTTTTCCAATATGCTGGTACTATCCCTCCTTTTAAAATACTGATAAACAAAATCTTCCTGATTTTTATCACTTTTTCTCTCCTAAATTCCAAACATCTGCAGGAATGTCATCTTTTTCTGGAGACTTCTGGGTTGTCTGATCACACATCACCATTTTTATCTTATCCCCTCCCATCTTAGCTATTTATTATTGAGCCTCATCTTCCTCTAACCTTGGCATTTTTAAATGTTCCATACATATTCCATTTGTATCTTTTCTTCCTGCACCCCCTCCCCCACCATTCTTCTGCTCTATAAAGATTTTTGTAGAATTTCCAAAATATTTCCAATACCTTTCTAAACTCATACATATTATCCAAATTCTCCCTAATTTTCCTTTTAGCTCTCAACATATGCTCCCCTTCTTATTCTGTAAGATTTCCCTTCATCTGCAAGACTTTAACCTTTTATAATCCCTCTAAATAAGTCCTAATATCGCTTTTGCTCATTTCTACCATGTTTTAAATTCCATTATCATTTTACTCCATTCCTCAGCTATCCTTCGGAAGAAATTTGTACAATACATAGCAACTCTTGAATAATTTTCACTACCCATTCCTTAAAATTCTCTCTTTTTAATGGGTAAGTAGGAAAGTCTGTTTCATTTTTACTTGGTAACACTGCATCTTTATCTTAGTCTTTATTGGCACATGGTCTGAAATTGTTTTTGGTCATAGTATAAAACCTTCAATTATATACAAATGCTGCTGTGAAATATACTGTCAGTCTAGCCCAGTTATTATACCTTCGAGATAATATGTAAATTCTGTGTTGCTTCTTGCTAGTAATTTCATATCTTCCTTTCCAAATATTCTTAGATATTTCTTCAGAAATCTACACTTTGCTGTTATGTTTTCCCTTCCAGGCCCCCCTACTACATCTTCACTACTGCATATAGGATCCTGTCCCCACCCACAAATAGTATTCCCTGCTGTAATCTGATTAGTGCTCGCATAAATCTCCTACATTTCTCAATAAGTACATGTCAATGTAGTCCTCCTTCCCTGTCAATGAGCCCTAATTATCACAAATCTTCACTTTTTTATTTTTCTCATATATCATTGTTGGAGCCCCTGTTGCAACCAGTATTATTACCCCACTTTTCCTTTGTTCCAAATACTCTGCTGAATAACCATCCTGAAATCCTTTCTTTGCCAAATCCACATGCTCATTTCTTTGTGTGTCTGCTGTAACATTACTATTTGTACCTTGTATTTCTTAATATAATTAGATACTCTTTGCTTCATTCCCATGCCTGCCATGCCATTCACATTGCATTATATGACTGAGAAGACAGTAATGCTGATAAGATGCTACCATTTTCACATATTCTGTATGACATTATTTTTCCTAATATGTTTCCATCTCGCAGCTTACATGCAGAGAGTAACATTTGTCAAGATGATCTTGCATGCAATTGCAGCTTTTTCTCTCTGTTTAGACTCATGTCATATTTTTCCAAAGTTTTCGTTTCAATAAAATCATTCAAAAACAACAAAAAAATGTGTGTTTTCATTTTAACTCCTCACCCCATTTTAACTCACAGCAAACACACAAAACCATATACCTTTTTCCAAAAAAACAATGTTATTGTTCCATATATGGGCAGATGACCCAGACAGACAGCTACACCCAAAGACTTCACCTATTTTAAAGTTAGGTTTAATCATGCTAAAAATGCATGTTAGAGTCTATGTTCCATCTTGTACCCACATCATCCTTTCTTGTCCCATCTAAACTTCCCTCCTAAATCTGAAAAGCAACTTAAATACTCTCATATAACTGATATTTTAGCCTTATGAGAATGTGTTCTGGCTTCCATTCAACAAATCGGTTTTGCATTCCTGTGATTTATACTGAAGTGGTGGCTATTATTAGGAATGCATATGCTTGTATTCTCTTCAATGTAACAGACTTAATTTATTTTCACTGAGATATTTATTGTTTTCCTTTAAGTACTATGTTTAATGTTTGTCCATACAGATGCTTCACAGGTCATTCCTAATAAATTGCCTGTGCCTACATACATTGATTCTGTTCTGCCATTGCAAAGATCTGCTGGCAGATAAAACTAATGTTTTGCAGTCATATAAGAGTGCATCTCAAATACTGTGGGACTATAATTTTAGGTCATTTTAATGTATGCTTCCACCTGCATGCATTAGCAGCAAGGGAACCACTATAATTTAATACATGCATATGATCAGTTTTCTTCAATATATTCTCCTTAATAGCCCACTATTATGCTACTTATATCTAGCCTTTAACATGTGACATTATAAACTCCAGGTTACAATACAATGGGGAGGGAGGAGTGCATTCTTACTTTAACACCAATGGCATTAACAGCAGTCACTGATGAGATTTCTCACATCACATTTAAAGTACCTCTGTATACTGTACATAACTACATTACAGTGTAGCATGTAGTTTACTTCAAGAAATTTCTTATATACCTATTACTAAGAAAAAAATGTATGTATTAGTTTTCTTCATTATCCTTCTACACTTTATTGACAGAATGGGAAATTATACTTCACTGTCCTGCCATCAGTTTAAAATACTCTTCAATCATCTATTTTTTCCTTTCTTTTTTCTTTCTTCCCCTTCTTCCCCTCCAGTCCTTGCAGAAGCATAGTTTCTATATCCAAACTGTATCTCATAGAAATGTCACTTTACATATCATCCATTTATTTTCTGCTTTCAGATTTTTGTTGACCCTCTCCTTCATCAACTCACTCACCCATCACCAGTCTCTTGTTCAAGCCCAAGGTACTTGTGTTTTTTTCTCGCCAGCTGCTGTACTATTTTCTGTTGCTCAATGATTGCCTTTGGAACACTAGAAAGGGTTTTATTGGTAAGTCCTATCTAAGGGCTGGGCCATTGTTAGAGGAATGAAAAGCAGAATTCCCTTCACCATTATAGGTAAACTTTTTTCTTTCCTCCTTTGCATGTTCTGCATCCAAATATCTTGTTGCGCTTTCAGAAAAATAAAATCTTCTGAAGTCAGCTGGATATAGCAGCTTCAATTTCACACCTGTCTTTTAACATCCCCTGATTGCAGGCATAAATTTGCTCTTCTTCTGCCTGATATACAAAGAATAATCATTTTCTGCAAATACTTTAGTATCCCCAATTGATAATACTTTACCCTTCAGTCACAGTTTTGTCAGGAGCAGCTGCTTCTGCTGATATGACTGCATCATTACTACTATAGTCTTTGCATCTTTCTCGATGCCAAATTTGGAGTATAGAGACAGTGTGCTATTTCTATTAACAAATCTTGCTATGCAATACCAGTCAACTTACTTGTCTGTACTTCATAAAATTAATGCAATCTGTTCCTTCCAGTTTCTCTGGTAGAGAAGAAAAACCTCAAGTTTTTTGCGTGCTCTTTCTTCTAGCTCTATTATTTTTTGAAACATTTCTTATGAAGCTTCATATTCAGCCAGCTTTTTCCTTCATTTCAACCTCTGGTATCTACAGATTTATCAGGTCACATGAATATCTACTTAAAGCTTCTTATATTCTTTCCAGCCTTTTGTCATTTGAGTGTATGTACTTCTCCAGTGTCTCATTTATTTGTTTTAGATACCTCTGAATGCATGTGATGTATTTTTTCATCTAAATTCTTTTTTTTCCTTTTCTAGTTAATTGTTCTTACTTTCTCCAGGTTTCTTGCTGTTGACATCCCAGGCGGTGTAGTAACTAACCAGTAATTGAATTTTATCCAAATAAATGAGTTTTGCTGGCTGATTTCCAAAGTTTCTGTTTTCACACTACAGATTGCGATAGATTGCTGTGAGGAAAAGGTTGGTTTGTTTTTGCTTTCTTGTATTTTGTATTGCTTCATTGCCTTCTTCTATTTTATATATTGTTGCATACATACGTATGTACAAATATTTCAGGCATTGGCATTATGCCCTTCTAGCCTGCCAATATACCAAAACACTTATTCCCATAAGAGTCCCGTCTGTTCTTAAAACTATCTAAACTAGTACTTGCTTTAGGTAGTTTGGTAGTCTGTTCCATGCATCAGCTACTCTCTCAGAGAATCAATTAGTAAACCTCTCATTCATATAAAATCTTCTACATAGGCTGTCTGATGATCCTCTACTACATTTTGATAACCCCAAACATCCCCAGTGGTAGTTGTTTCTAACTGCCCTGTATACCTGAATAAGATATCATCTTAGATATCTATAACAGACACTGTACAAGTTCAGATATTTTAGTCTTTCATAATAAATTAAACTTTCTCATCCATGGATGCCCTTGGTATATTTCCATTGTACTCTTTCCAGTTTACTCATGCTTGTTTTCTTGTAAGGTTTCCATATTGTTATTCTATACTCACGTTTGGGTCTAATGTAACTAACAAACAATGACTTTATCATTTCTGATTTCCTAGACTTTATCAGTGTTTTTATACAACCTGTAGTTCCATAACTATCATTAACCAATTGGTTGATATGATTAGAAAACTCAAAGCTGGCTCTAACCATATACCCTAGTCATTAAACAAATCTACAGCTTCAATCACTGTGTGCTGTATTAAATATTCACCTTTCAATTTATGTCTCCCAAATCTCATATGCTTAGTTTTTGATGAATTTATCAACATATTGTTCTCCTGTGTCCAAATGGTCAATTTAGTCAAGTTATTTTGCAGACATGCCTCATCTGTAACACATGTAATCAGTTTACCCAATTTCAGATGACCTGCATATAGACTGTAGAACACCTCAGATGAAAAAGTTAGGTCTGAAAGTTACAATCTGAACAAGTAAGGGCCTAGGACACAGCCCTACACAAAAACAAGAATTTCACCTGTCCAATTGCTGTATGATACTTGCCATGTCCTATCTGTAAGCCATGCAGCTGCCCATCTTATAAAGAGTACATTGATACCTAATTAAATAAAAAATTAACCAAGCCTAATACTGGTCAAAAATGTATCTAAAATAAAAAAGAAAAAAAACAGCCGAACAACTTGTGGACTCAAGGATATGTTTTAAAAGGTTAAGTGCTTTCGTCTTTATTATGCTACAGACATCTTCAGAACCATTAAATCGATAACCCAACTTCATTAAATACACTCTAGAAGTAACACACACCCACAAAAAAAACAATCACAACACGAGTCTTAATAAAAGAAAAAAACGAGAGAACTTCTTAAAAGGCCCCTTCAAAAAATATTCATACCACTTGCTCAACAACATGCACAACTTATAATTCTGAGCATTGTTGTGCAAAATAAAATACAAAATACTGGATTTAGAGAATATTAGCTTTTCCTTTCAGTTCACTAATAATTGAGATGTTATCAATGATCCCAGGTCAGGTATTGGCATCCAGCATTAGCTGCCAAAGCATCTCCTTGTGTAACAACAGGTTTTTCCAGTCCCTAGAGTAGGCTCCAGTAGTAACCTGCTCAAGATCAAGAAACATGAACTTGCCAGAAGCTTCACATACCAAGAAGTGTCTTGCAAGGGCACTTCTGTTCTCTGACTTTTGTTAACTATACAAATGTTGGTAAATTCTCCAGTTCAAGGCATTGTTAGTCTTGCCTATATATAAAGCTTGGCAGTGATTACAAAAATCCAGGTATACTACCCATTTGCACCAGCAGTTGAATCTGCTACCCTTACCATATTTAAGTATCATGTCATAAAGACTTCCCATGTAATTAACCTCAATATAACAGCACTGGTGGCATCTGCCAAATCTCTGAGTCAATGGAAATGGTGAATTGAGGTTCAGGGGTGGTCTTTCCTAAATGTTTTTAATATTATTCCTCTTTTGATAGATAAAGGATGGTTTGCATGCACCAAACAATTTAGCATTATCACATTCAAAAACAAACTGATTTTATGGATTTCTCAATGCCTCTCACATCCGAAGAATACTGAACAACCATATTACATTGGAATGCACCTTCAGCATATTCAGGGACCCTGTTCTTGATAAGACCAAACTTAATAATGGGTCCCTACTTCCCCTGCCTTTCTGCCCAAACTTCAGATTCAGTGGAGCTGACCATGGGCTCAGGATAACCACGGTCAAGGAACATGTTTTTTTAAAAACAGAAACTCATGTTCCAAACACACTGTCATTAGACATGAGCCTAGAAAGTCAAAAAACATCACTCCATGAACCAACTCACCAAAGAAAGATAAAAACACACTGAACAACTGGAGAAATGGTCACCATCCACTTTTACTGTGTTCCTAGTACTTCGGCATCAAGCCTTCCAGGGAATAATCATGCACAAGAACGGTATACTTTATATACAGTTCACTATATTCATTATTCAATTCAGTTATACAATAATTGATCAATTAATCAGCGAGTCAAGAAAATTAAAATCTAAAGTGCATCCCGAGCAGTAAAATGCTTCAGAAACATTCAAAGTGCATCAAAACATATAAAGTGCAACCCCTTACATTGCTATTGCATTTTAACATTATAATTTAAGAAGTTAAATCAAAATCACTTATGCATCTTTAGATTAACAAATACTAAAACATTTTGCCCTACAATGGTTGATCAATTAATCAATGAGTCAAGAAAATTTAAATCTAAAGTGCATCCTGAGCAATTAAAATGTTTCAGAAACGTTTAAAGTGCATCAGAAATACTTTTAAAATGCAAGTTCATACTAAAGCACTTATACATCTCTAGATTAACAAATACTAAAACATTTTGCCCTACAATAATTGATCAATTAGTCAGTGAGTCAAGAAAATGTAAATCTAAAGTGCATTCTGAGCAATTAAAGTGCTTCAGAAACATTTAAAGTGCATCAAAAAACTTTTAAAATGCAATCCCTTATATTCCTATTGCATTTAACTTAATAGTTTAAGAAGTTCATGCCAATGCACCTATACATCTTTAGATTAACAAATGCTTAAATATTTAAGTATTTTACCCTATACATATAAATAATTCATCCTATATATCTATGCATTTAAAAATAATGCATACTAAAACATTTTATCCTGTACATGTAAATCTAACTCCAAGCATTTGTTAATATAAAGACAAGTAAGAAATTCAGTTTTGGAGCTGCAGGATGAGCTTAAGGAAGAAACTACAACTGCCATATTTAATAATAAAATGAAGGACATTCATGTGAGAGTGGGCAAAGCTGAGGCTGAAATATTTGAAAGGAAACACAGTAAACTGGACAGAGATGATCATGATTATAGGATTACTGCACATCAATGGTGGTAAAACTTGACTTGAAGTGACAGTAATTTCTTTAGGAACACAATGTCTAGTGTGTTCAATCCCCTGGTAGTTTTTTTTTTTACAATCTGAAGCAACTGTTGTTCCGAACATATGTTGTGAATAATTTCCTTACTAATGTTGAATCAATATTATTCCAGTCTGTTTCTGGTAAATTTAAGTCCCCAGCTAATATTATTCTTACCTCCTGTGTTTCATGCAAGAAATGTATGAATTCCTCTATGTCATCAACACTTGACTTTGGTGGTCTATACACTCCAACAATTGTTATATGTTCCACGGTTGTCTTTATTGTCACATTTACACAGTCTATAGTATTGGTGTTATCATTGAACATATAATAATCATAGGTCTCATAACTATCTTTAATCCCTATCATTAATGCCGCCACCTGATTTTTGTTAGAATGTCTGTTGCAGTAACACCTCCACTTGATTTTTTGTTAGAATGTCTGTTACAGTAAAAACATTTATACCCTGACAGACCTGGTTTCCAGTCATTTTTCTTTAACCATGTTCCACTAACAAAAACAACATCAATACTGTGGAAATATAGCAAATTTCCAATAAAAAAAACTTTAGTATTAATGCTCCTAGCATTAACAACCATCAGATATGCATCAGATGTTGCTATCTGTGAACCATTACATGTTCAACCTGGAAAAACTTTTTGCCTAGTGTTTGCCAAATATTACAAAATATCTGCTGCAAAAATTCTCTTCCCTGATCTTGACAAATGCATGCCACCATGTCTGAATAATGTGCCTAAAATTAGGCTTAGATGATCTACACATTTCCATTTTTTAACACAGGACATTTTTCCGGGTGGCCACGGTGGTGTAGTGGTTAGCATTGTCACCTCACAGCAAGAGGTTCTCCGGTTCAATCCTTGGCTGGGGTGCCTTCTGTGTGGAGTCTGCATGTCCTCCCTGTGGTCGCGTGGGTTTCCTCCGGGTGCTCCGGTTTCCTCCCACATCCCAAAGACATGCTGCAGGTGGATTGGACACTCTAAATTGGCCCTAGGTGTGAATGCGTGTGTGTGTGCCTTCTGCGGAATGTTGGGCGCCGGGCTGGCAACTCAACACTGTAAAACTCCACTGCCAATCGTGAGCGGACAGGTGATCTGCTGTGGTGACCCCTAACTGGGAAAAGCCGAAAGAAGAAGAACACAGGACATTTTTCCATGTAGGTATTTACCCAAAAAAGTCTTTTCATTCAGTGACTTGACTATCTTTTCTATATGTGATTTGTGGAAAAAAACATCCTAACACCAGTACAAGCTATACTATCTAAGAGGGCTGTAAGTTCCCTACTAACAGTCAGAGAGTCCTTGTGGATGAGATCATTTGTACCAACATGAACAAAAACAGATCCATGCTTTCTTATATTAAGATGTTCCAGGGCTTGTCTCACATCTTCTATTTTTGCTCCTGCCAAGCATAATACTATTAGATGTTCATTATCTTCTCTGCAAATATAAGTATCAGTTCCTCTTATAACTGAATCTCCAATTACAAGAATATCTTTTATGACCAGATCTGACGAATTTTCAACTTCTAATGCAATAACGTTTGCTCTATCATTACAGAGGAATGATCTTCATTACCATTAGTCTTATTAATCCCACTGTTTTCATTGCATATTAAATTTGCAAGCATATCATTCTCATCCAGCTGGCCTTGTACATCCACAGCTTGAACCATGTAGTCAACATCTATCTTTCTCTTCTTTTTTCTTACAGTAATGTCCTTCAGTCTTTCCACATTCAATTTTGATTTCTTCCTTTTCACCTACCCCTTGCATCTTTCTTCTCTTTTGGAAAAATGATGCCTTTTTTTGTAGACTGAAGGCTTTCTAATAGGAAAATGTCATAATTCCCTGTAATCTGTCTGTTACATAAGAAAGCAGTGTCCTTTTTAGAATGTATTCTCTTACTTTACAGACATTTATCAGTTTATTTTTCTTGCTTGTTATTTGTTGCGAACTTCTTCCTTTCTTTCCTTTTTTTGCTTCCTTCTAAACACTCTTGATCCTGACATTGCTGAATACTTGCATCCAGAATTCCAAAGTTCAGTGGCATCATCTTGTTTCATAGGGGTTGAATGATCTTTACTGACAGTAGACACATCATTTCCTAAGTGTGTTCTATTTGTTCTTTGTCTAACATTATCTATCTCATCAGTCCAGTCATTAATATATGTAACAACAGTTCTTCAAGCTATGCCAATTGCACAAGAGCAGTCATCATCATCAGTAAGTCTAAATTTACATCTGATGTTGTAAATCTTTATTCATTCCTTACTGATAGGACTTCAGTTCCATCCTCGGAACCGACACAGCCATTTCCAAGCTCGAGCCAGCCAAAACCTCTCAGCTAAGACCTACCCATAATGCCTCTCTCATAGTGTCTCCAGATCTTGTTTGCCACGTTCCTTGTCAGACGTGACTAGCCTCTCTCTCTCAAAACTAAGTGGAAATTTTGTGGTATTTGTGTAGTTTGCTCTGAAAACCTTTTCCTTTTTAGTCAGTTTCACTTTTTTCTACCCTCACCTGTAACCTGCTTCTAATTCCTACCCTCTACCTTTGGTAGTTAACCTTTTACCATCGTTGGTACTGTCCCTCTCTCCTGCCTTTGGTAGGCCCTCTTTTTACCACTTGTGGTATTTCTAAATACCATCGTTGGTATTCTCTCCTTTCCCTCTTTATCTTCTCAAAAAAAAAAACTCCCTTTTCTTTTCCCTTGTTGTTTCCTTCTGGGTAGCTGTTTGTTGTCAGTACTATGTCAGACAAAGTTAAGTTGGGATTTAAACAGTGTGGAAAGTGGGGGCAAAAGATGCCCAACTCGGATGGTCAATCTTGCTACGTTTACTCTTTGGGCATGGACCATATAAATGCTTCTTGTGACATCTGCTCTAGTTTTAGCAATTGCACTCTAGCAGAGCACAAAAACAAGTTAATTTTTAAAGGTTTAGTCAAAATGCCTTTATCGGAGGCCCTTTCTGGGTTGGAGGTCTCACCACCTCCTAAAACCAAAAAACACAAGAAAAAATGGAGTCACTTGGTTCCTACATCCCCAATTGTTACGGAACCGAGTCAGCACTGAGCTTCTCCGGTGCCCTTGGCGCAGACCTCTTCAGCACCAGGCCCTGTGTCTTCCATCTCTGATGTTGACTCCTATTTCACTTCCAGCTTTGGCATCATTGGCTTCGGTGCCATGCTTGGTTATGTCACTGGCTTTGATAACCATACCCACTTCAGCACCATCCCCAACCATAGTGCCGGTAGTTTATTAGGCTCCACAGACTATGACCTTGGTTCCTAAAGTTGAAAATCTCCCAAGAACCAGATACTCTCCAACTTATGACTCCTTTTTGGGGCACCAGTTAAGCCCCTTTCTTTAAAGACCAGACTCTCCTTCAGCAGCCTCCTATAGATCCACCAGGAGCCTTTCTGAACAAGATGTAGTGTGGGTTGTGGACCAGCTTCTGGCAGCTAGGGTATTGCCCACCTTGGCTAGACCTTCCATTCCCTTTGGCTCAGAACCCTTCACAGCATACTCACCTGTTTATCCTCCTCTGGCCTCTACCCAGGCCCCAGAGATCTTGGTACTGATAACCACCCCGGTGCATACTGTCTCGGCTCTGACTGCAGAGATCCCTCTGTTGGCACCGACCTCCCTTGCTGCATTGGCTCCATTGGAGCTGGTACACTCCCAGAGCAGTGGTTGGGCTGTCAGCACCTTGGTACCTAGTCTGGCACCTATTTTTTCACTGGTGCCATCTATGTCCACGGCTCCAACAGCTTCCAGTCCTCTCGGAGCTCCTCACCTGGAGGTGGGCTCCTCAGAATGGGGTGTGACCCCTGTTCCGAGGTTGTCCTTCTCAGTTCTGGGCTCTCATCCCTCCTTAGGCGGGCCTGCTTTCCAGGTGATAGAAAGGGTCCTTACCTCCATAGGCTTGCAGTCAGCACCAATGGCATCAACACCAGAACCACCCTTAAGAATGCAGCTGTCCCAGCACCCTACTTTGGGATCTTGGGCACTGGAGCCACAGACCTCCCTTTGAAGGAACCCTTTCTCCAGAGTCCTCCTCAAAAGATCCCAATGGGGAGCCACCCCGGATGAAATGGTGCAAGAGGAAGCACCTTGATTCCCCTGAGGAATCTATCACTGAGAACACTGATTGCAATGAGGGAGAAGGGTCCACATGGTCTCCCCCAGATGACATCTCATTTGGAGACATTCTCGAAATCCTCAAGCAGTGGGGAGACTGGAAGTCCTCTAACCCTTCTTCTGAGGAATCAGTGTTCTTGCAGGCCTTCCGTGCCAGGCCATCTACTACCTGGGTGACCCCACCTGCAGATGAGCTTATAAAGCTGATTGTGCAGCATGCCTGGAAGGCCTTGGACAACTTAGAACCTGTCCCCCAGAGGCCGGACAAAATTCTATCCACCCCCGAAGACCAGCACAACTGGTCCAAGCAGTTGAAGGTTGATACCATGGTTGTGGTGACGGCCACCAAGAGGGAACTGGCAGAAGATAGTTCCACTGTCCATCCTCTGAACAGGGAAGTCTTGGGCTATTGACAGACTAGGGAAGCGGACCTATGCTTCAGCAACCTTGCCATTCAGTCGCTGAACTATCTGGCACACTTCACTCACCTTCAAAAAGGCTTAATTTCTGAAATGTCTTCCTCTTTGTGGGTAGACTGCCTGATGAGGTGTGTAACACTGTCTCGAACAACTCGATGCATTTGCTATCTCACACCACCGAGGGGGCAGCTCAAGCTGCTGCATCAGGTATTGTCATGAGACTTCATGCTTGGACGTGTTTGTGTGATTTTGCAGACCCCTTTAAATCTTCCTTCGTCAACGTGCCTGTCGATGAATTTGCACTTTTTGGTCCCAATGTATGAGACACACTAGCATGAAGTCAGAAAGACAGAAAGACCTTGTCTGCTGTGGGCATACGTTTTTCCACCCCCCACCCCCCCAGAGGTCCTACTCCAGGAACCAGAGGGGAGGGAAATTGTGGCTCAAGAAATTTCAAGGATCTTTTCGTGACACTTGTAGTGAGCAATCCCCCCAGGGCAGAGGGGTCAACTCATCTGGAAGATGCCCCTTTCAGGGTACAGGGGGTCCATGTAACCAGGGAGCTAGAGATTCCTTCTCTGGCCGACCCTATCAGTGCTCCTGAACAGCGGCCCAATTGCTTTCCTCTGGAAGCAGTCGGGGGTCATTTTTCTCTGTACCTACCAGCCTGCAACTCACTACTACTGATGTTTGGGTACAGAGAATAATATCCAGAGGCTACTAGATACCATTCAGTTTAACTCCCAGACCTGTCAAATGAATCTCTGATGTGCCACTCAGTCAGAGGGAGGTAGCAGCCTTAGAAATAGAAAAGCTGCTAAGAAAAAGAGTCATCTAACCAGTCCCACTAGACCAGAGAGGATCTGGGTTTTACTCTAGGTTCTTTTTAGTGCCAAAAAGACAGGGGACTGGAGACCAATCCTTGATCTCAGCCTATTGAATAAATTTATCAAACATCAAAATTCCGGATGGTCGTGGTACAGTCCATTCTCCCCTTTCTAGGGAAGGACAACTGGATGTGCTCTACAGATCTCCAGGACGCGTATTACCACATAAGCATGGATCAGCACTCCCGAAGATTTCTCTGCTTCCAGCTGGGAGCCAATCACTACCAGGGTACTGCCATTCAGTCTCTTGACAACCCCCCAAGTGTTTACCAAATGTATGGCAGTTGTAGTAGCTCATCTTCGACTACAAGGATTCCAGGTGTTTCTTTATCTGGATGATTGGCTCCTTACCGCCTCGACCAGGAATCTTCTAACCTGCAGCCTGTCTTACACTCAAGGCCTCGCTCTTCACTTGGGGATTACGATCAACAAAGACAAATCTCAAATGTTCCCAATAAAAACACTGGAAATCATTAGAGTGGTCTTCGACACAATATCCTGTCAAGCTTCCCTTCCTCCTCACAGGCTTTCAAAAATAAGACACCAGATTCAAGCCGTCCTTCCACAGACCTTTCTACCAGCACACCTTGTACTCCAACTTTTAGGCTCCATGGCAGCTGCCATTACCCTAGTACCGCTGGTGAGGTTGCACATGAGAACATTACAGTGGCTCCTTTCTTTACAATGGTCGATCTTAACCCACCCACTCAACCACATGATATGCCTTACAAACTTTTGCAAGAAAGAAATGCTGTGATGGATAAAACCAGAATCGAATCTTTGGTGTCGACCATTCTGTCTCCCAGAGCCCAGGACCATGGTGACCACGAACGCTTCCCTGTTAAGGTGGAGGGGGCATTTCCAGGGAAAGACGGTCCAAGGCACCTGGTCCCCCATGGAGGCCAATTTGCACATAAATGTCATGGAACTGAGGGCAGTTCTCTTAGTGTTGCAAGCGTTCCATAGATGCCTCCCTTCTGGGACCATTGGAATTCAATTGGACAACATGTCAGTTGTCTGGTATATCTACAAACAAGGTGGAACCAGGTCTTACCCCCTGTGTTGGGAAGGCATGAGGATTTGGCACTGGGCAATAGCTTCCAACCGCTTTCTTATAGCAATGCACATTCCCAGGAGTTCCAACCTTATTGCGGAGAATCTGAGCAGGAACATCCTGATGCCTCATGAGTGGTCCCTCAATCCTGTAATAGCAGATCAGCTCTTCCGCCATTGGGGCAGGCCTTGCTGTGACCTGTTTGCTTCCTCTTTAAACAACAAATGCAGATGCTAATTTGTCCTGATCCCCCCTCAGGGAGAATCACAGAGGAACGCTCTAACACACAATTGGCCCCAGGGTCTACTATATGCCTTTCCCCCATTTTCCCTCATCCTGAAATTTCTCCGGAAAGCTCAATGGTTGGGAAGCAAGGTGATCCTCATTGCCCCTTATTGGCCCTGTCAAGTCTGGTTTCCTTTCCTATGGCCTCATCTGATTCACAGCCCCCGGATCCTGGATCAATCTCAAGGTCTGCTGTCTCATCCTCAGAGACTGATTCACCCCAATCTCCACAGCCTCAAGCTCACAGCTTGGTTCCTCCACTTGCCAGGCTGCCTGATATCTCATCTCCCATTCGTGAGATTCTTCTGGCTTCACACAAACCTTCCACCAGAAAAATGTATTCTAGTAAATGGACTAGATTCTCTACTTGGGCCAAAGATCAGAACATAGACCCTTTCTCTATGCCTGTTCAAAAGATCCTACAATACCTGACTACTCTTCTACATGCAGGAGCCTCAGCATCGACAGTCACTGTGCATTTAGCAGTTATCGCAAATTTTCATAATGGATTTGATAATTCTTCTGTTATGTCACACCGTCTGTGCAAAACCTTTTTGAAAGGAGTATTACATGTTAAACCTCCTGTCAAGCCCCCCCATAGAACCTTGGGACTTGACTTTGGTACTTCAGTCATTAACAAGCCCTCCTTTTGAGCCTTCTGATTCATGTGATATAAAATTTTTATCATGGAAGACTCTGCTTCTAGTAGCACTTATCTCAGCGAGAAGAGTATCTGAGTTGCAGGCCTTGAGTGTCAAGAGAACTTACTTGAACTTCCACAGGGATAGAGTGTCCCTTCATACTGACCCTTCCTTCTTGCCCAAGGTCATTTCTGGATTTTCCATTAACCAATCTATTGACCTGCCAGTTTTCTTCCCTCAGCATTCAAACAGAGGGAAGTATCTTTTACACACCCTTGATGTTCATAGGCAGCTTCGTTTTTATTTGGACAGGACTAAATCTTTCAGGAAAATAGATCAATTATTTGTGGCCTTTGCGGGACCCAGATTGGGTAAACCTGTCTCCAAAGTGACTCTATCCTCCTGGCTTAGGAACATCATTACCTTTATCTACCATCAGAATAAACTATCCTTATCTTCCAGAATAAAGGCTCATTCTACTAGATCGATGGCTACTTCTGTGGTTTTTCATTCCAGAGCCTCTATGGATGATATATGCGCAGCAGCCACTTGGGCAAGACCTCATACCTTTATTACTCATTACAAATTGGATTTGGCCTCCAGGGGTCGAGCATCTTTTGATTCTATGGTGCTCAGAAATATCCTTCCTTAGGGCCACCCAGGACTCAAGTAGCTGGGGACTTATCAGTAAGGAATGAATAAAGATTTACAACATCAGATAAAGAAGTTATGTCTTACCATACCGTTTCATCTGTGTTGTAGATCTTTATTCATTCATTACTTCCCGCCCTCCTTCCCCCTGCCTGGACTCCTGGTGGACTTTAGGAACTCCTGGTTAAGGTATTTGGTCAGAAAGAGCCTCCTACTGTTTCTCTTACTACCTCTATAATATAGGGCCAGGCAAACTCAATCTGAAGAGACTATGAGAAGGGCATTATGGGTAGGTCTTAGCTGAGAGTTTTTGGCTGGGGCGAGCTTGGTAACGGTTGTGTCAGTTCCGTGGACGGAACCGAAGTCCTATCAGTAATGAATGAATAAAGATCTACAACACAGATGGAACATTATGGTAAGACATAACTTCTTTTTCTAATAATGGTAAGCAAATCATCCAACTTTTGACACGAGCAACACAGATCATCAGTGTTATCAGGTGTACCTTTAAATATGTATAGCATTTATTGCACTGTACAAGATATTTGTGCTTTAGCAAATCATTAATTTCAAACTCATTTAAGGACTCCATATGCAGCTTCAAATGAATAAAAAATTATAAAAGAAAAGAATAATCAAAATTGGTAACCAAAGAATTCAAAGAAAACTTAAATCAACTTCTATGAAAAAAATCACACAAGCAATATACAACTAGATACTAAAATTAAGTACAGTAAAGTTGTTCTGACCGTACAAGTTATGAAAGTCAGATATAAGCTGTAATTCCTTTACATTGTGTGCAAATGCAAGCAGTAGCTTTTGCACACTGTCACACACAGTCACACTTCTTTTTAACAGTAAAGATCAATAAATCACAAACCAAGATTGTGAGAGAAAGGAACAGGTTGAAATTAATTTCTGTATATTTTTTCTTTAAATGTGAAATAATGTTCTGCATTTTATCTAACTGTACAGTGCACTCAGTTTGAACTCAGTCACCTGACTTGGAAAAATATATATCTTGGCATTCATTGTTAAATGGAAGCAGAAGCAAAATATGTTAACTATGCAGCTTTGTGAAATTTATTATCCACCAGCAGGTCATGATGAACTCTTGTATGCAGCTGTGTCTCATCAAATAGGATGTGTGAGATAAACCAAGGCTGAAGAAGTTGTTTTTTAGAAAGGAACATTTTGATATATGGGACGGACATAGACTGATAACAAACCAGCTTCAAAGAAAAGACGTTATTCTGACAATTCACTAAACTGCTGATGCAGGCAGAAAAGACGTTATAAAGATTGGGACTTCTTCCTTTGTATCGGGTCTTTTGACTCTTCTATGATGTAGCTGAAGTTACATTTGGTGTGTAAAACTTTCATTGTTATGCTAGGTGTAAACCTCGTGTGCAGTAAACGAATGTGGTAACAGCAGAACTGTCTCAGTGTTTTCATTGAGTAAAGGTACAGACTACCAAAGAAGTGTAGTTTAACAGTGGCGAGCACAGTCCAGCCTAAATGACTGGGGAGCTGAGCCTGAACAGGTGCCTCTCAGAGTGCAACATTCCAGTGCAGTCTTTCTTTGAATCGATTCTTCTCTTCCTAACCTTGTCCATTGACTGGAGGGTGAAATACTGCTGTGCAGTACAGGGCAGTACAGTATTTATCCTTCAGATGGTCGGTGAATCACGAGGTAATGAACTTTCTACTGCCAAAAATTAATTTCACCAGCATCTAGCGAAAGACAGCAGAGAATTTTGCCACAACTGATCTTAGTGTCAAGACTGGCCACCTTGTCCTGAATATTTGTGGTAAATATTTTCTTCTGTTTTTTTTTTTTTTTTTTTTTTTTTTACAATGAATGCAGCTCATGAAAATGCCAAGAAGTGCACTCAGTCTTTTACTTTTGATGTGTCTGAACCTTATATAAATGTGTGGAATTATTTAAATACACGGTATGACTAGCATGTTAGCACCTGTAAGACTTTGTTAGGTAAAACAGATAACCCAGCATTGTGTAAGTGGATTTCTACCTGTGACTGGTATGCACGTAAAGCTAAAGTGCCACAAGATACACAAAAATGTGCTATTTGCAATGATTCAAATTTTGCTTTTTGCATGACTTGTCATAAACGTATTACACAAAACCTGGAACACAACCAGGATAAAATAAAGCTTGAGGTGCAGAAAATGGTCACTGTTCCCATATATCATGTTTTAACACATTTGCAAGAGGGTGATCAAGATGTCAAAGTTTGTACTTTACAGTCTGATTTGCAGGAGTTTAAAGATTGGATTACTAAAGTTAGCAGCCAGCAGGATCTTGACCTCATGGGTCATTTTCAGACTTACTGTGATAAATGGAATGGGTCTGGTAAAATGCAAAGTGACACCAGTGATTGTACACATTCTCATTTCTTAAAGGTTTCACAAACTGAAATTTGGACTTTTAAACAAACTGTTATTGAACAGGGTAGTAAAACTATTGGCATGATAGAGTGATTAACAGATAAAATTGTAGATCTGGAACAAAAGTATGAAAAACAGCTGGCTGATGCACATAGTGGCAGCTGTTGCTAGGCAGGAAATAGACACATTACAAGCTCAGCTGGAGACAAAGGAAAATGAGGCTGCTAAAGCAACAGATTTAGCTAACCAAGAGCTTTTCAAATTACAAACCTAGTTAGAAGAGTGTCATACTAAAGCGTTAGATACTACTGTTACTAGTCCTATAATAGCCTCACCAGGCTTTCCGGCTGAAGTTTATCATCAGTCCAGGATGTTAGAAACTCTCCCTAAGTGGGATGAACAGAAGGGTATTTTTAATGACATGGTTGAATTTGAAGCTTGGATTCTTAAAACTGTAGGCACTGTGTGGAATGATACACTTGCATGCTGTTTTTGGAATTTTATTCTACAACGTTTTATGGCTTATATTCAGCAAAAAAAGTATCCAATACAAACTAAACACCAAAGGATGGCAGCAGTATTGTTAGCCTACACTAGGGGACAATCTCTTACGCAGGTGCTTTTAGACCAGTTTCAAATGACAGTTTGTGATTCTTTAGAACAACAGGCTGAACATTTTCAGTTGGCATACATGCTAGTGCATGGCATTGATGAAGAAGACATAAAGTACATCACTTCTCAAAAAGCTGTTAAATGCTCCTTTTTGGATCATTTGGAAGGTGTCCCAGGGGATATTAAACTTATTTATGAGGAATCTTCAAATACACTCATGGAGTTAGTAGATAAATTATTGCGAGCATGTATTATGTGTAAAGATAATGCCATCCATAAGCAAAATATTTACACCCCTCGTTCTGCTTCCATTGTTAGTGAAGTGAGGGGAAGGGGATGTGGGAGATGGATTTATCAGGGACAGCAAGCCCCACAGCAGGTAGCAGGACAACCACGTCAAGGGCAGGTTATACAGGGGCAACAACGGGCAGCATCAGCTCTCCTAGCCACTCAGTTAATTCTCAAGTTACTCAGTCTATAGAAGGTACTCAAAAGAGACAACCTATCTGTTATTCCTGCAAACAGGTTGGTCATACTAAAAATGATTGTAAATATTATTGCAGATGGTATCAGGAACAAGAGGCAAAGGGTAAGTTTATTACCGTAAAAAATTTTGATAAGCCATGAAAACCACGACAGCAACATGTAATACAGCCAGAGGCACAAACACAGCAGTACATTTCACAGCAATATGTGACAGAGGGTAATAGGGGACTGCAGCAGCAACCCCTATATACCACAAGCACTCAACAGCCAGTATTCCCAGTACAGCAAAGGAATGGTGTGACACCTAGTGTCAATATACAAGGTAATGTTGTTAGTACACAGGATATAACTGTACCTCCTGACTTTGTTCATGACAGTTCAGTAAATCCTGCTTATCAACAGCAAATAGCCTTGCAGCATGAACTTAATCGAACTTCTTATGTTGACTATGAAGAGGCTGAGGAAACACTGCAATTGTGTCCTTTGTAGTCCAATACTACCAAATATTCGGGGTGGGAATTAAATCTACAAAAGGGGTGTGACCCCCCCACCCCCACCCAAGTCTCTTTCTTGACTAACTTCAAGAAAGGGAAAGATGGACGACAGCTTATTAACATTTGGGTAGAGGGGAACGTGTGGGTATTTGCCTCCTGACTTATCTAAACATACATGTATTTCAAGTTTTAATGGTTCTAGGTATCTAGCCATAGGTAGTAAACCTGTACAAATACAATTCTCCCATCAAGAGGAACCAGTGAAGAGGGTATTTTTGATGCATAACTCTTGCACTTCCACAATTTTGGGAATGGATATATTGTCCAAAATGGAATTGTCATAGATCTTCCTAATTGTATTATATGGCAAGGACTAGGTCCCATGTTGTGTATGATTGAGGCAATACATGTATCAAACAGTTCTGAAAAGGGCCATACTGTCAGCCCTACTGAAAATGAAATATGGTTAAAGTTAAAACAACAGTTCCCTACATTGTGGTCTCAAGGGCCCACAGACTGTGGGAAGCTACAGGAAGCAGTTTCTGTAGGAAGTGATAGATATTTTATTCCACCATTTCAAAAGTAGTATCCAATCCCAAAGGAAGCAGTGAGAGACATGCAAAATTGCATACAATGATGGCTTGATGTGGGAATAATTCAAAAGGCAAATAACCCTACAAATTCACCCATATGGCCAGTTAAAAAGAAAGATGGCACTTATGGATTGGTTATTGATTTACAAAAAGTGAATCAATTCAGGACTCCCTGGGCTCATCTAATTCCAGGGGTCCCAGAACTAGCAGCAAGAATAAAACCACAAAGTCAGTGGTTTATGGTCATAGACTTAGCCAATGGTTTCTTTGCAGTACCACTGCAGGAAAAAGATTGGCAAAGGTTTGCCTTTACATTTCAAAATGAACAGTATGTCATGACGTGGTTACCACAGGTATTCCAAAACAGTCCAGTTATATTTCACCAAACAGTTGCACGAATACTACAAGGTCTAGACTCTGATGATTCTGTTTTGCATTACACTGATGACAGATTAATACAGTCTGAAACAGCAGAATAGCATTTAGCTAAAGTGACACAGGTCCTTCAAACACTGTAGGAGGCAGGGTTTAAGGTTAAAAATGAAAAGGTACAATTCATGTCACTTGAGGTAAAATTTCTAGGTACTATTTTACATCCTTCTGTGCATAGTCCTTGTTCAGAGAGGGTGCAGGGAATCTTGCAAATGGATAAACCAGTTATCATTCTGGATTTGCAGAAATTTATGGGCCTCATGAATTATAATCAAGAATTTATAGAGGATTATGCCAGTATGGCAGCTCCTCTGTATGATATGCTTTCTAGCCAGAAAGAATTACCCTTTCTAGAGTGGGGATCAAAGGAAAAATACAGCTTTTTGTGATTTGAAGGCAACATTGGCCAAGGCTACAGAACTAGAAACCCCAAGTCTAACATGTCCCTTTGTGTTACAGGCAGCAGCTGGACCTAACACACTCGCTGTTGTTTTTTTACAGGAGTGGCCTCAGGGCTCTGATTCTCGAATGGAAAGGACTTTAAGCCCCATTACATTTTGCAGTAGAAAAATGACATGTTAAGAGGGGGTACCACCCATGCATTTAGCAACTTTTGGCCATTTATTGAGATTTAAAACAAACTGAATATCTAACAGCTTTTTCTAAAGACATTATAGTACAGACACCGCATTATGCCATACAGGCTTTAGTAAATGAGACTCAGCTAAATAAGCTGATTGATGACATCAATCAAGCAGTGTTTGCAAAATGGTTAGCACTATTTAGTGTCAAGCAAGTTACAATAAAGGCAGGAGATAAGTATTACTTATCTAACTTCATGGGATATGAAGGAAAATGAAACAAATGCATCAGGCACATTTCAAATCCAGAAAAGCCCATTCCATCTCCTGATTTTCAGGAAGGCAGGCCATCCGTCTTTGTTGACGGTGCTTGATTTTGGGACAATGGACAATATCAGACAGGATTTGTAGTAGTACCAGAAAGTCATTCTATGGGACAACCAACTCTAATTCAGTTACCAGGACATATGTCTGCTCAGTAGGCTGACCTAGAAATGGTTCTTTATGTGTTACAGAATTTTCCACCTGTCAATATTTTTTCAGACAGTGCATACGTAGTTAATTCTCTGCGGCTGCATATGTCTACATGGGCAAGGAGAGGGTTTGTTAATAACATGGGCAAACCACTCAAGCATGCTTCTGTGTTGCAGACTATTTGGGATTTGGTTCGGAGCCAGTCCCTTGTGGGTTGCTACAGCATCTTAAAAGTAAAAGCTCATCAGAAAGCTACAAATGAGATTTTTCAGTTAAACAACTGTGCTGATCAGATGGTAAAGAAAGCAGCAAAGGAAGGAATGCAGTTATATCCTACAGGGCACCTTTTCGGTGTATCAGATAAAACCACTGCAATACATGGCATACAGACATTTTCAGTTCAGAGCCTGCAACATGATTTGCTCCAGATCCAAACTAAGTTTGGACTGCATGATGAATTAGAAAAATGTACTCTTGTGGAAGAAAGTCCAGGACAATATTATGCAAAATGTTTTGAAGACAACTCTAGTCTTCCTTACATACCATACCAACAGGCACGACAGTTAGTGAAATTTAATCATCAGGTATTGGGACATTTGGGTACACAAAAATTATGGCCCATTGTAAAAAACAAGTATCGGCATCCAAAGTTAAAGAAAATTTGCGATTTAGTGCATGCTGAATCCTTAGTATGTTTGCAGGTTAATACTCAATTAAAAAAAACACAGCTACTAAGGGTAACTCCAGCAGATGGGCCTTGGTATGCCATCCAAATTGACTTTTCAGGTCCATTACCCCCAGCTAAAGGTGGGTACAGGTATCTTCTAGTGGTAGTTGATGTCTTTTCAAAGTGAGTAGAAGCAATTCCTACAAAAACAATGACTGCTAAGGCTATGGCAGAAGCCATATGGAAAAACATTTTTTGTCATTGGGGATGGCCATAAGTTATTGAATCCGATAACGGGACACAATTTGTCAGTAAACTGATGAGAGCTTTGTCTGATTTACTTGGTATCCAGCAATGATTTCATGTTCCTTACCATCCCCAAGTAGAAAAGGAAGGTGCCAGCTGAACTAATAACCAAATTAAAAGCACCCAGTCAACAACAAAGGAACACAAAATCGAAGGTTTAATTGGGCATAGAACAAAATGAACCACAGTACACCAAACAATACGCAGTGTAAAAAACAATCCACACATCAACGTTTCGTCTATCCTTCTTCAGCATAAAGTACAAATCACATAAAACCAGAAATCTGGTGTTTAAATACAAACAAGTAAATGCTCTCAACCAATAACATTTGACAATTAAAAATTGGTTAGCCACCACCTTAATTGATGATGCAAAAACAAATAAAAAACAAATGTTGTTCACAAAATAAACTACAAATAAACTACAGTCTAATGGAATAGTTGAAAGAATGAATAGGATTCTTAAGGAACGTCTTAAAAAAGCCTGCTTGGAAAAAGGAGTAAATTGCATAAAGCATTTGCCTGGAATCTTGCTGAGTGTCAGAACAACTCCACACAGTAAAACAGGAATTTCATCTTTGAGGTCATGACAGATAGGAAAATGCCTGTACAGTTACTATTCGATCCTACTGTTAATACAAACAGACCATTATTAGAAATTTCACAGCCTCAGCAATAGATTCAGAAAATATTTCTGAATTGTGTCAGAGTTTGTCAGAAATGCAAGCATTCAAATTACGGTGAAAGGATCTTTTTATGCCAGAAGAAAACCTTCCCTCTGGGACACAAGTATTAATTAAAACATTCCAGATGGACAGTCCATGGGATAGTAATTGGCAAGGACCTTTTGAAGTAATTGCTCAGTTAGGACCTCTAGTGTATAAAGTTAAAGAACAGAAAAAGAGCAAAATGATTCTTGTCCATAGGGACCAGTTGAAAGTCATTAAGTGACTTCATGTTTTATGGGTTTTTTTGTAGAATCACAACAAATGCCAAGTCTGAAACAGTTGAGAAAGTATCTATCAAAACAACCCTTCAGATTAGTACCACTTACGTGGAAAGGTTATATCATTCATAATGAAGTTTATGTTTGTTATTGTACTGATTTTACTCATTGGAGCCCTTGGGGTAAGGTGTCAAACAGGAGGAATGCAAGTTTGGAAAATAAACAATGACAATAATACTATAAACCTAGTTTGGAGTAAATGTCCACAAAAAGTAAATTGTTTTCATGGGCAAAGACAGCAGGACAATTTTACTTGCCCATATAATGCTAGTTGTACTTTCAGGTACATAAAAATTCCCAGCAATGTTACCTTTTGGTACACGGTTTAGGATCATTATTACATTCATCCAAATAGTCCTAAGGTAACCCTTGAATTTGTTTCCAAAGTTTCTTTTAAATGTTGTCAAGTTCCTCTGTTTTATTTGGGAAAAAGCAATAATTCAAAGGAATATCCACCATCAACACAATGGCTAGTCTTCACCTATGTGAAGAAGTGTGGTAATCATACCATACAGGGAATTAGTATATCTCCCAATAATACAGAGATGCAACTAAATTTTACTACTGCAGTTTCTGTTAATATGTACTAATGTCACAGTCATTACAGGCCATATACATTGGGCATATGTTCTACCAATATTAACAGGTAAACCTACCTCTGTTCATACAGAACATTTGGTTAAAATCCCTTTTACCTGTACAATGGCAGGCAGGCAATGCCAAAAAGTTGTAGTGCATTTTAATATCATGTTTCCAGACCCAGACAGGTGCTGATATAAGAGGGCATGGTATGATACTCTGTTAGGTGGCTTAGGCAGGGGAATGGGTGCTATTAATGCATCTGACATTGAAATTCTAACCAACCATTTAAAAGTAGTGGGGGAAAATATCTCTCAGATTGTGTATTTACAAGCATTTTGGAATCCAAATATACAGAGGACACACCTGCACAATATAAATTATCAGCAGTAATTTTTAGACAGTTATAATGCTATGCAGCTGCATCAGTTAAAAGTTGACAGTAACACGACAATTTTTGTGAATTGGACAAAGTGTACTATGCAATCATTGTATGTGGAAATTCAGAAAAATCTTTGGCGACAATTGTTTGCAAAATGGATACCTAATACCAATTGGATTAGGTTATTCACTGAAGTAACATATTGTATTCCAAAATATTGCACAGGAAAGTTTATGCATTATAATGTTACTGATGCAACTATTATGTGTCAGTTTACTGTGTTACCTATGATATTCCTCGTACCAGGAGGATATGAGTACTGGTTGCCACAATTTGAAGGTAATTATATAGATATGAAGGGAAAAACACATAAAGTTGAGTATTGTACCCAGACTCAAAATGGGCTAATTTGTGGACAGCATTCACCTGTCTATGAACCATGCTTACTGCAGCATTCCATTAATTTGTGTAAATGGACTATTATGCCTTCTTCTTTTCAAATGTCTATAGAAGTGGCTCCTCAGTTTAGTTGTCTGGTTACAGATCAAGATACAGGTCATATCTTAAAGTTACCTTTTGTAGGATGTTTATTACATGTTAATTTCCTTAAATGGAATAATAAAAGTTATGTGTTCACTGAACCTATAGAAGTAAATGTTTCCAAGAATTGGTATTATGACTTAATACAGTTTCCCAATATAGCTGTATCTTTGAATAATTAAAAAACATAATGAACAATACTAAAATTCTCAGAGAATACCTGGAAAAAAGAAATAAAAGTATTCTTATTATGAGGCATTAAGCATCATTGCAAAAAATAAACTACTTAGTTTGGCTGAAAAGATCAAAAAAGACCCTTTCCAGAATTGGTGGGATATATTTGCTGGTTGGTCAAATTCAGGAAAAAACATGTTAAATTGGTTAATACATCCTGTACTAGTAGTGTTAGGCATTATGGTCATACTAACCATCTGGAATTGCTACATATGTTGCCATTTGCGAAAAACATATAGAGTTCAGCAGATCATGATGGTTAACCTAAATAAACTGGAAAAGGTTTCAATGTGTACAACTGAAGAAAAAGTTGAAAATTAACAGTCATTTTCTGCCTTTTACATAATGAGAGGGAACTGTGAGAGAAGGGAACAGGTTGAAATAAATTTCTGCATATTTTTTCTTTAAATGTGAAATAATGTTCTGCATTTTAGCTAATTGTAGAGTGCACTCAGTTTGAACTCAGTTACCTGACTTGGAAAAATATACAGCTTGGCATTCATTGTTAAATGGAAGCAGAAGAAAAATATGTTAACTATGCAGCTTTGTGAAATTTATTATCCACCAGTAGGTCATGATGAACTCTTGTATGCAGCTGTGTCTCGTCAAATAGGACGTGCGAGATAAACCAAGGCCGAAAGAGTTGTTCTTCAGAAAGGAACATTTGATATATGGGACAAGGACTGATAACAAACCAGCTTCAATGAAAAGACATGTTATTCTGACAATTCACTAAACTGCTGATGCAGGCAGAAAAAACACTATAAAGATTGGGACTTCTTCCTTTGTATTGTGTATTTTGATTCTTCTATGATGTAGCTGAAGTTATACTTGTGTAAAACTTTCATTGTTATGCTAGGTGTAAACCTCATGTGCAGTAAACGAATGTCGTAACAGCAGAACTGTCTCAGTGTTTTCACTGAATAAAGGTACAGACTACCAAAAGTGTGTAGTTTAACAGTGTTTAACAAAGATAGGATTGTTTAGATAAGCTCTGGATTGTCCTATCTGCAGTCTGTGTGGATTTATAGCTGACTAGGCCCCTTGGGATAGCTAGAGCTTGCCTGTCTAAAACCTATTCCTTTCTAAAAACCAAGAGTGAAAATTAAAGGTAAAACAACAAAATATAAATCAAAGTAAATCTTCTTGTCCACCAGCAATCCCTTCCTTCCTACAAACAGTGACAAACAGTCATCAGCATCATCTTTCACACAATCCATCTACCTCTTAGCTGGATGTCCTCGCTTCCTCTTACCTTCTTCCCATCTGTCCCAAATTGTCCTCACCAGATTGTTTTCTGGTTTTCTACACAAGTACAACCACCATAATCTGTTCTCTTTGATCTTTTCTGCAGTTGGAGCTACTTTAGATTCTGCTCTTATGTCCTCATTTCTTCATCTGTCCCACAGTGTGCATCCTACCACCTTTCTCAGGCACTTCATTTCCATCACTTCTAGCTTTTTTAACTATTCTGCCTTTACTGCCCAGGTTTCTGTACCATACAGTAGTACTGGCCACACCACTGTCTTGTACACCTTACTTTTCAGCTTCTTTGGCATTCTTCTGTCATAGATTTCACCTGATACTCTATGCCAATTGGCTGCAGCCCCTCTGATTCTCACTTTGACCTCTTCATTCAGACTACCTGTCTCCTCAATTACCCCTGCCAGATACTTGAAGCTTTTTACCTGTTCCACTATCTTCACTTCTATGTCTATCCACAGCTTCTT
The DNA here is from genome assembly GCF_019279795.1 of Protopterus annectens. Lineage (NCBI taxonomy): Eukaryota > Metazoa > Chordata > Ceratodontiformes > Protopteridae > Protopterus > Protopterus annectens. Next base: position 1,182,515,191 of record NC_056743.1, on the reverse strand, counting down.
CTGATTTCCCCAATTTGCTGCCATTACCACCATCTTATCTGTGCTTCGTTTCATCCCATCTGCCTTCAGATTTGCATGCCATTCTCCTATCCTTTGCTGAAGTTCTAGCTCAGGGTTTGCCTGTACTGCCACATCGTCTGCATACAGCAGCTTTGTTGATCCATCCCATCTAACCTGTTTGCTAATGTAGTCCATCACCAGTATGAACAGTAGTGGGCTCAGAGCTGAACCCTGATGTACACCCACTCCAACTGGGAACCCCTCTGTGAGGTTGAACATTATTCGTACTTGAGTCATTGGGTCCTTGTACATAGCCTGCACTAATTCTACCAATGTTTCTGGGACTTCAAACCTCTGCAGTACTGCCCAGATCAGCTATCTTGAGACCTTGTCATATGCTTTCTCCAAGTCTAGGAATGCCCAGTTGGACTCTATCCTCATCTCTAGCTTCTTCTCAAGTATCTGTCTCAATGCAAACATCAGGTCAATTGTGCTGCATCCTGATCTGAATCCAAACTGCTCATCTCCCATCTTACATTCTACTACTCTGTGTATCCATTTATCAATCACCCTCTCCAGAACTTTCATGCAATGTGATAGGAGTTTGATACCTTTGTACTGCCCACAGTTGTGGATGTCCTCTTTGTTCTTGTACACTGGCATGAGTATGCTTATTCTCCAGTCACTGGGATATGCCTTTCTCTCCACACTGCTATTAGTACCCTCAGGAGCCATTTCTCCCCTATCTCACCCAGCATCTTTATCATATCTGCTGTGACCTTATCTGAGCCTGCTGCTTTCCCTGACTTCATCTTCCTTAGTGCTGTTCTTACTTCTTCTAGGGTGGGCTCCTCTTCTTCTCTCATCATAGGCTCTTTCTGGAGCAGTACAGCTTCTGTGGAGTTTTCTTCATTCAGAAGCTGCTGGAACTACTCCTTCCATCTGCCTTTGATGTCCTGTAGACTGGTGAGCAAGTTGTTGCTGGCATCCCGTATGAAGGGTGTCTGACTATCTTCTTTATCTTTCTATCTTTGCCTTGCAACCTGATATAGTTTCTTTGTGCCACTTACTGAGTCACTTTCCAGAAGTTGGCACAGTGTCTCCAATGCCCCATTCTTTGCTATTGCAACTTCTTTCTTTTCTTAGCTTCTTTGTTAGCCAACCAGTAGTCCTTCCTAGCCTGGTCAGTCTTTTCTCTCTCCCATTTCTTCCTGCACTCCTTCTTTCTTTTGACGACTTCCTAGACTTCTGCATTCCACCACCAGCTTTCCTTATGTACCTTATTTCCATACCTGGCTCGGCCACATATCTTTTCTGTAATCCTAACACTTGCTGTTTTTAGGTGGTGCCATTCTTCTTCAACTTCAACTCTGCCTATTTCCTCCTCTTCTTGGGGTGCTAGAGCCCTAAGTAATTCCATCAACTGTTATACTTTCTCTCCAGTCAACTTCCAGGTCTTCAGCCTGGTCTCTGTTGACCTTAGAGCCTTCTTTGACCACTGATTGCAGCTGATTATGGCAACTAGTGGTTTATGCTGTGGTATGACTTTGCAATCATGGATTTTACCCCAGTGCTTTTTCCTTACTAGGAGGATGTCTATCTGAATTGCTCTATGTGATCTTGTGACTGTCTCTCTTTCTGAACCATGTGTTGGCTACTATCAAGCCATTTGCCAGACAGAAGTCTAGAATGGCTTCTCCTTCTTTATTCTTTTTGCCCCACCCATGTGGACCCAGGCAGTCCTCATACCCTGTTCTGTCTGTCCTGGTATGTGCATTCAAGTCACTCATTAGCAACACCAATTCATACTGTCCTGCTTTATCTAGTAGGCCCTGAACTGCTTTCTGAATGCACTCTTTTCCTCACTATCACAACTCTGCTGTGGGATATAGACTGAGATTATGAATAATGCCCTATCATTACACTGGAGTCTGACTGCCATGAGTCTGTTTTTAATTCTGATGATATCCCTTACTGTCTTCTGAAGCCTATCTCTCACCACAATTCCTACACCATTTCTAGCCTGCCCTCCACCTACGTAGTAGACTCTGGATCCCAAGCCAAGTGGCTTTGCTGCACTTCCCTTCCATCTTATCTCTTGGATACAAAGGATGTCCTCATGTCATCCACTTCCAAGCTGTGTGGCATCCTGTCAGTGAACTTACATTAAGCGTAGCATTTCTCAGTTCATGCTTGGCAGGTTTTACATCCAGCTTTCACTCAACAGAGCTACCCCAGGCTGGGCAACTAGACACTGGCCAGCCAGTAGCTTATTGACCCAGGGCTGCTGGGCTTTGTGGCGGGCATACAATAGGGACATATACTCCTCCCACTGTTAGCCCATTTTCACCACATTATTCAACATGACCAAATCACCCAGAGCCATATTTTACATGAGTGGCTAGCCCTACTACGGCGTGCAGTCAGTGATCTGTGCTCTCCTATTTTGAGGATAGTGCGCACCACAGTAGATGCCCAAAGCAGTTGGTCTGTACAATTCTTCCCCCTATAGGGTACCATGTAGAGTCTGTGCTGCTGCCCACAACTCCATTCATTGGTGAGTTTGAGATGGAAACACACAGCATGTTTTTCAAACATGCGAGAAACCCCATGGAGACACAGGGAGAACATGCAAACTCCAAACAGGCATTGGTCGTGGTCAGGATCGAACCTTGTACTTTGTGCATGGGAGGTGAAGACCTTAACCACTAAGCCATCTGGTCTCCAGTGACAGTGCTAAAAATAAAATATAAATTCAAATAAAACTTCTCTTACCAGTCAACTCCACAGTAAATCACATACCAAGATAAAATTGTTTAGATAAGCCCTGGATTGTTGTTCATAGGTTGGTACTAGGCTATCGGCCCTAGGGCCTATAGAAGCCTAGCCATAACAATTCCCTGGCTATTTCTTCCCACACTATTTACTTCCCTGGACTCCTGTCTAGCAGGGAATTGTTTATTTTCTTTACACTGTGTTTTACTTGTATTCTGCTTTTAATTGCATATTTAAACTTGGAAAGAGCCCACCATAATTAAATTTTCTCCCAACATCCACCCCGGTGCAGTTGTGTTTTTGAACTCAACTGACTTTCTAGCTGCCTGCCCCTTATGTTAATTTGACTACATATTTCCTTCTCTCTCCTCTTTCTTTAGCTACTGTGAGTAAGCACAAATTGTCCTCTTGCGAAATCACTCCCCTCCAGCTATTAAAATATATTGGCCATCCCACCGTATTCCATAAAGCCAGAATACTAATTGCCCAATCCCTTCCAATCCACATTACTCTTTTAAAATTAGTGTCTCTCCAGTTATATAGCTAAAGCTTAAGTTACTACTCTTTCATATCTAACTGCTTAGTGCACACTGCAACTCTTTGGATAGTAACCCACTTTTCCATCATACCTTTAAAATTTGCAACATCTAGTCAAGACCACCAATTATTGCAGAACCAACATTTTGCCTCTCAGTAGTCATCTTGGGATTAGTGCTTCTGTTTTGCTCCTACTTAGAGAAGGAGCACAGGGAGATTACTTCCTGGGAACTGCTGATATCCAGAAAGCCTGATAACTGCTTCATAGGTGGCAGCTTGGAATTTGTACTTATATTTTTCTCCTGGTGAGAGAAGGAGGAGAGAGCATTGATTCCTGACTGTTTCTGATTGGACAGTTAAGTGTCTGTGCTGGACCTTCCTGATTGGTAAGGGTGCTATTCAAGGCATCTACCAGGAAAAGGCTGCAACAAACCTACAGATCATTGCATCATCTGGGACAAAACCATTGATCACTAAAGAGCTTGGGGCCTGCTTCTAATCATGGGATTGCTGCTACGGTTTTGCTTCTGATGAAAAAAGAAGCAAAGGAGCATTGTAACCCAGCAGCATGAAGCTGTGGTAAGATCAGCACTAGTAATAGCCAGGCAGTAGCCAATCAGGTGAATCTTCTCTTTTCATCATTCTTGACAAAGGTAATTCTTTCTTTTCAGTAAGTGCTGCTTGATTAGGTGCTGTCTAACCTAACTTTAGAATATCTCCCTAAATACTTCATCCATAAGTCATCAGGGTCTATCTATGATGTGTATTTAAACTTATCAGAAACACTCACCATCTAACCTAATACCATATTCATGGGCAACTTTAATTACCCCAGTACTAACTGGGAATCATATATAACATTAGTTTCCTCTCAGGTATTTGACAGTGTCCTGTACAGACACAGACACCTTGAGTTAACATTTTTCCTGTAAAAGCACCCTTGAAATTTCACCAACACCTAACTGCACACAGGGCAACTAGTTTGCACTGACGAGCACTGCCCCCATGGTTGCAAACCAGATATGCCTGACATTACTTTACATTCTCACTGCAACTGTCTAATCAATAAAAAAAGGGCCTGTTGCCATGTAGATGAACTTTCCCACTATCTCTGTTACCAGTTTGATGGCTACAGATAACCTGGGACAATGTAGAAATTGCCTCAGGTTTACTGACAACCAGATAATTTTCAAGCAAACTGATATGGTATGTCAGAGATGTATTTACATAACATCACTGAAGGCAAAGCTCTCACATAAAAGCACTCCTCATGTCAATCAGGTTGTCAGTAGTACACACGCTGTATCTATCACACACAGTTCAAAGCAGAGACATACACCCACATATGCTGAGGCACTTAAATGTAACCTCCCTAAACCCCAAAGATCTCCTAGATGAAGTACACTTAACCAATATCCTCAGCAGCCCTAAATGCACTCTTTCAAAATAACACCCACATCAACACACCCATATCTCATGGATATAAGCCCATAAGGCAAGCCACCACACAGTCCAACATTATGGTCATTGGAGAGTCCATTGTCAGACACACTGATGTCCCTCTCACCAGGCTGAGTAAGGAGAATTGCTTATCAGGGGCCAGGATTTGCCGCATTATGCACGCACTCAGGTCATTAGACTATAGGTACCAATATGAGTCAGTCATAGTCCATGCGGATGTAAATGACCTCACACATACCAGTCTAGGCTATATGAAGAGAGACATTATGGAGCACTTAGAATATCTACCCCGGCATGTATGAGCCAAGAACTGAGCAGCATTTTACCTTCTCCAAGGATGATGCTACAATATGAACAGAAGATGAATGACTTTAATAATTGGCTTACTTTCTGGTGTCATTCTAAGGGGGTGCAATATTTGTCAACATGGAAGGAGAGGGTCAACAGACCACACTGCTTTACCGGGGATGGTTTGCACCTTTCCCCTCTAGGCTTACAAATATTAGCTAAAACATTGTCTTCCCTCACAGTGCCTTTTTTAGAAAATGCCAAACTGAAAGTACTTCCGATACAGCAAATCAAATCCAGGAGAAAATCTAAAGGGGTTACTGCTCAATGCCAGGATTCTAAAAAAAAACTCCAGAATACTGATGTCTGTTCAGTCACTGAGACATAGTTTAAAGCTGAAAAGAGCACACCAGCAGTGCAGGGCTGTAATACCTTCCACACATTTAGACCAGCTACTACACAGACAGTGTTCTAAAAGTGAAGGTGTCTCGATTTACACCAAAAATAAATATACCTCAAGGATGATCAAACAGGACAATGCACTTGAGCTTCTCCACATTCAAATCACCATAAGCAACATTCCATACCACTTCCTTGCAAGATATAGGACACCTGTATAACCCAGGAAACCTATAACATGTATTTAAACTTACTAGAAACATTCACCAAACAGCCCAACACTATATTCATGGGTGACTTTAATTCTTTCACTATTAACTGAAGATGATATACAACACCAAATGTGCAGGCAATACTTTGTTGATTTAATTACAACATCCAGTCTTCACGGGTAGGAGTCTAACAGCATGGCACATCTTGACTTGGCAATATGTGCCCACTCTTCCTTGCAAAAGCACTCCAATTTTGTCAGATGGCAAGGGCATCTCTTGTGCACAGCACTCTTCAGGTCACCAGACAATTTTTCTATTGGATTTAGTTCTGGGCTCTGGCTGGGCCATTCCAAAACTTTAATTTTCTTCTGGTGAAGCCATTCATTTGTTGATTTGGATGTATGCTCAGGGTCACTGTCGTGTTGAAAGATGAAATTCCTCTTCATCTTCAGCTTTCTAGCAGACGCCTGAAGGTTTTGGGCCAAAAGTGACTGGTATTTGGAACTGTTCATAATTCCCTCCACCTTGACTAAAGCCCCAGTTCCAGCTGAAGAAAAGCAACCCAAAGCATGATACCACTACCACCATGCTTCACCGTGGGGATGGTGTTCTTTTGCTGATGCAAAGTGCCATTTTTGCACCAAATGTACCTTTTGGAATTGTGGCCAAAAAGTTCAGCCTTGGTGTCATCAGGCCATAACACATTTTCCCACATGCTTTTGGGAGACTTGATGTACTGTTTTGCAAATTTTAGCCGAGCCTGGATGTTTATCTGTGTAAGAAAAGGCTTCCATCTTGCAAAACTACCCCATAGTCCAGACATATGGAGAATATGGGAGATTGTTGTCACATGTAGTACGCAACCAGTACTTGCCAGAAATTCCTGCAGCTCCTTCAGTGTTGCTGAAGGTCTCTTGGCAGCCTCCCAGACCAGTTTTCATCTTGTCTTTTTATCAATTTTGGAGGGACGCCCAGTTCTTTGCAACGTCACTGTTGTCCCATATTTTCTCCACTTTTTGATGACTGTCTTCACTGTGTTCCATGGTATATCCAATGCTGTGGAAATTTTTGTGTACCCTTCTCCTGACTGATACCTTTCAACAATGAGATACCTTTGATGCTTTGTAAGCTCTCTGCGAACCATTGCTTTTGCTGTAGTAGGCAAATGAGTAAATGTCAGGAAAATCCTACTAGGACAGCTGAACTTTATTTGAGGTTAATAAGAGTGTCTTAAATTGATGGAGGTGTATACCCAAGAAGACTGAAGCTGTAATTAAATCAAAAGGTGCTTCAACAAAGTATTAGTTTAAGGGTGTGTGCACACAACAAAATATTAGTTTAAGGGTGTGCACACTTATGCAACCAGCGTATTGTACATTTTTTATTTTTTATATTTTCCCCCCCAATAGATTTGGTTTTCAGTTGAATTGTGCAAGTTATAGGTCACATTAAAGGTGGGAAAAGTTTTGAAATTATTTATTGTGGTTTCATTTTTTATATTGCAAAAACCTGGCATTTTAACCGGGGTGTGTAAACTTTTTATATCCACTGTAGACAGTGATCTAGCCTTTGACCATCACTTGTCTACAGTAGTGAGGAAATCATTCCATGTTATACAACTTATAAACAAAGCATGGCATCTAGGTCCAAGGAGTTCCACTATATTTGGCATTAATCAGACATATCATTTGAGAGCAATGCCCCTTTATGTACTTAACCAGGCACATCCAGCAACTAGAATTTTTGTTAATATGGCCACAGATCTTTCTGCCAACATCCATAGAATATTCAGAGATGAGTCAACTGATTTGTCACAACTTTCCATGGAGCAATATGTTTTCATGTGGAAGATTGAGCTGCTAAAAGTGGAGCTTCACCTATTAAATTTTGGGAAAGGGATTTTGAGGAAAGAAATCGTTGCTTGGATAATCCTTTTTCCTCGATGGGTGATAACCATTCTTTGAATTTATCTGTGGAATTAGCAGACAAATGTAAGAAATTGGAGAGTCTGGTTTAAAAAAAAAACAAACACTTATTTTAACATTTTGAGTCTAAAAAGATACCTTGAATTGGACAAACTCCATGGGGGCTTCGTGCCTTTAAAACCCCACCATTTGATTTAGATAGTGAAGAAGAAAAGTATTTTAAACACAGATGGATTGCGGCTGCACATAGGTGTTTGCTCAAATGGGTTAAAATAGTTATGGAATGTGATTTAGTAAAACAGCATAAGTTATAGAAGGAAGTACAACTGCTTTGTACAGATTTGTCTTCCTGTTTCAGTTCCTCCCATTTTGACTACCTGCTCTCACAGACAGACTTATGAGCAGAATTTAATCGAACGATTAAAAAAGAACCCGAATAGATTTTTTTGTGGAAATCTAAGTCCAGTGATCAAATGATGTCAAACCACAAAATCAGAAGTAATAAGAAAGCATTAGTGGTTTCTTTCACTTCCTCAGATGGGGCAGAAATAATTACAGGCTTGGAGAGTGATGGAGATGCCAATCCACCATTGCCAGAGCAGGAACCAGTGGAGCACTTGAATAGATTTCGGAGAGTACCCGACTGAAATAATTCAGCTAGTAATGATAAGAAAAGAAATTGTAATGGACAGAATAACAATACAGGACACTTTAAACAGCAGTATAAAGAAAGGACTGTGGTGGTGCAGCGGTTAGCCTTGTCACCTCATAGCAAGAGGTTATCCCGTTCTATTCTTGGCTGAAGTGCCTTCTGTGTGCAGTCTGCATGTCCTCCCCGCACTTGAGTGACGTGTAAAGACATGCAGGTAGGTGCGTGTGTGAATGGGTGTGCCTTCTTTGAAGGCTGGGCTTCAGGCTGGCAACTCGGCACTGTAAAAATCCACTGCCAATCATTAGCTGACCAGAGTTCTGCAGTGATGACCCCTAACTGGGAAAAGCCGAAAGACTGTTTTATAAGAAAGTTAGATGGCAATAGTGGATTAAGTAATATGTTGTCAAATTGTAGCAGACTTGAATGTGAATGTTTCAGGTTGTGCTTTGTCTGAAACACTCATATCAGTTAATGGGTTCAAAGGTAGGTACTTGGCTTTAGGCCCTAGGGCCTATACAAGCCTAGCCAAAAAGGTACCCTGGCTTTCACCACCCAAGAAAATTATTTTCCTGCACCCCTGTCGAGCAGAGCCACAGAAGTGATTCCTGGGGTGAATTTCCTACTTCCCATCCAATCATCAAGATTTTTCTTGAAGAGTGCTAATGAGGAGCTTTGTTTGATATAGATAGGTAGTTTGTTCCAGAGTATGGGAAGTCTCTGGGACAGGACTCTATCCCTCCAGCATGTTCTGTTTATTGTGGTGACAAAGTTTACATCCCTAGAGCATGTAGCTTGGAGGGATTGGGATTTCTTTAAGTGGAGCATGTCCAACAGCTTTGGGTTTGACATAGCTTTGTATGTTAGGCAGAGATCGCCTCTGAGGAGGCGATATGCGACAGAGTAAAGCTGGAGGTATTTTAGACTGTCTGCATAGGACATCTGTTTGAGGCCAGTAATCCTCTTTGTGAGGTATTTCTGCAGCCTTTCCAGTTGTTGTAGATGTCTTGTGAGATATATACCAAAAGGGGCGCTGTACTCTATAATGGGTCTAATGAGTGATGAGTAGAGGGGAACAAGGACCTCTTTTTTCCTGGATGAGAAACCTTTTGTGATGAGGTGTACCACGTAGAAGGATTTCCTGACTACTGTGGCGATGTAATTATCAAAGGAGAAACTACTGTCCACCTGTGTCACAAGGTCTCTTATAACACTTTTGGTGTTAAGTAGACTACCACCTATGTGATAGCTCATGGGTACAGAGTTTTTATGAAAGGAAATGACAATGCACTTTTTGGCATTGAGCTTGAGGCCATGGCTTTGACACCAGGCATCTGTCTCAATGAGGCCCTTTTGTAGGATGTCCATCGTTAGGAGTTTCAGTTATGGCTCCCAGTTTGCAGTCATCTGCAAACTTTGTTAGCCAAAGACCTTCTGTGTTAGCATGTACTTCAGAAAAGTAGATACCAAACAGGAGAGGACCAAGGACTGAACCCTGTGGTACTCCACCTGTCACTGGTCTGAAGTCGGATTTGGAGTCTGCTACTTTCACAGCGTGGATTCTGTCAGTGAGCCAGTTGGCAACCCATCTTGTGACATAGGGATTTCTACCTAGTTTAGTGAGTTTATCTATAATTCCAGAGTGAGGGATGGTGTCAGAAATCTTGGCAAGTTCTAGATAGGCTGTGTGAACCACCTTACTGTCGTCTATGGCTTTGGTTACTGCTTCAAAGAAGTCTATCAGGTTTAGGGGACATGATCTGCCTTTTACAAACCCGAACTGGGTGGGGTCCAGAGTATGGAGATTACCAATGTCTTTGTTTATAAGTTACATGATGATACATTCTATGGCCTTGCAGACCAGGCTCATTAGGCTAATGGGGCGGTAGTTCCCAGGGTCCGTGGTGGCTCTCCCTTTGTGGAGTGGGATAACCTTCGTTGTGCGCCATTCAGTGGGCACAAAGCCTGAGGTGAGGCTATGATTGAACATGGTGTTTAGCTGGGGTGCGAGTTCATTCTGTAGTTCATGTAGAATGAAGCCTGGGATGTTGTCAGTCCCATGGATGCTGTGTTTTTGGCTTTGGAGAGTATGGTTTTTACCTGTGCAGCTGTGATTACAGGAACTTTGCATTCTTCTGGTATAGAGATGGGCCCTTTAGGGGGTGAGAGGGGGGGTAAAGTTAGCACTGAATCTATCTGCCAGGATGTTGGCAATATCAGTTGGTTCTGTACATTTACTGCCATTGTGCTATAACTCAGAGCATATCTGAGTGTTGCTATTGAGATTCTTGACATAGCTATAGAATGCTTTGTGGTTGTCTATAAAATCATTGGTGATTTTGTTTTCATAACTAGCTTTGGAGGATTTATGAGGGATCTCAGCTTCTTACTGAGGCTGACCAGAGATTTCCTCTAATCATGGGATTTTACTCTTCTGTTGTGAAGTTTGTTTATGGCAGAGGCCCACCAGATTGGCTTCCTTTTTTAGAGGATAGCATCTTGGTCCTGTTAGAGATAGCACGATCCATGCACTTGTGTAAGTGCTTATAAAGTGCATTTGTGTAGGATTCAGCAGTCATACCTCTATTGTCCATCTGCATGGGTGTCGTGAAATTTGCCACTTCTGTCTTAAGATGCGTAAAGTTGGCTTTGGAGAAATTTTTTACAGTGGTTTCCCTAATGGGGGGTGGGGGGGTGGGATGTGGATGACTAGGCTGATTAGCTTGTGGTCGGATCTGACCAATGAGGAACTGACTTCTGGTATGGAACACCGGCCGCCGATGTTAGTAATGATCAGGTCTAGGATATTGCTGCCCCTGGTGGAGGTGTGGATAAGTTGATCTAAGGCATTGGAATTTATGATTTCCAGAAAACGTTGATCAAAAGAGTTGATACATGAGTAGTTTTCCCAGTTAATGGTGGGGTAGTTGAAATCGCCTATTATAAGGGTGTTGGGTTGTACCCTAATATTTTCCAGTGCATCAAGAAATGAGGAGTGGGAGTCCTGGGGCATGGTGGGGGATCTGTAGCAAGTTACAATTTGGCTTGCGGTCTTGCCCAGAGTTAGTTGCATTTGGATAATCTCAGATGCATTATGCTGAGCAACTAGCCTGGAGGTGTGGATATCCATAATGAATATGGACACGCCTCCGCCTTTAATGTTTTGGTCCAGGTTAGGTGGCCGAAAGGTGTGGTATGAATTATAGCCTGGTAATGCAGGGGTGCTCTCTGGAGCCTTGAACCAGATCTCTGTCACTGCACAGATGTCGATGTTCTCCATTTTAAGGAGTGCCTCGAGTGAATGCATTTTGAGGGTTAGACCTCTAGCTTTGAATAGTATTACCTTTCAGATTTTGCTTGCTTGTACTTGTTACAGTGGTGAATTTGTCATTTGAACATGGCCTAAAAAAGGCACTATACAGGTTGCAAGAGCCTTAGCCAGTATCCGGAATCCCAAGGGCAACAGGTGCAGGCCATTTCTGTCAAAACATTGTGCACTGTCGATCATGTCATCCCAGCAGACAGATACTGGATCCCCTTAGAATGACACCAGAAGCTTAGCCAGTTGTTGAAGTCAATCATTTTGTCCTTGTATTGTGGTATAATTCTGGGTGATGGCAGGATGCTACTCAGGGCTAGGGTAGTTTTAAGCTTTAGGTTTAAAATATGTGCCTGCAGTAATCCCTTGCTTGCATGTTCTTAAGTGTGAGATTTTTTGTTTTATATGAAAGCTTCATCTGGCATATTTTTTTCGAGATAAACAGTTAAATGGAAGCTATGGGAGAAATATGGAGTAATGTCTTGAAGAAAGCTCTGAGGAGAACTTTTTCTTATGTGTATCAAATGAAAATGAATGGAATGACATGCTACCTAATGCTTATTGTTTTTTAGATACATTAGGGTAAAATATAATATAGCAATAACCCACGCCTGGGTGTGGGTAATGCTAAATTTACCCACGGTTGGCGTGGTTTGGTCCCGAGGGAAGCCGAGGACCAAACAAAGCCAACCGTGGTAAATTTAGCATTACCACACCCAGAAGTGGTTATTGCGATATATGACATTATTTAAGAAAATAAACTATTACTTTTCTTAAATAATGGCATAGTATAATGCCTGTTTACTGCCCTTCCGCAGATGTCTGGCATCCGGCAGTTCTGATGTACCGCGCCTGCACAGTACATCAGAGCTGTGAGCAAAAGCAACGGAGAAGCAAGATCTCCGTTGCTTTTTATAGCTATGTTAAATGAGTTTAACATAGCGAGACAGTTTTAAAATAAGCAACGGAGATGTCCGTTGCTTATTTTAAACTGTCTCGCCATGTTAAACTCATTTAACATAGCGAACACTAAAAAGCAACGGAGATCTTGCTTTCTCCGTTTTTAAACACTGTCTAAGTTAAATGGGTTTAACATAGAGACAGCTTTAAAATAAGCAACGGAGATCTCCGTTGCTTATTTTAAAGCTGTCTCGCTATGTTAAACCCATTTAACATAGCGAGTCAGTGTTTTAAAAAAACGGCTTATACTAATGGAAAAAAGTCCGGGCGACCGGACCTTTTTCCATTAGTATAACTCGATTTACAACGGGCACGCTGGCCAATCAGCGTGCACGTTTTGGGGGGGGGGGTCATGGTATAATAGTAGATTTATACCCCCTTTTATTAATGAGTGTATCCAGCAATTCTCAGCAGCATTTAATTTTTCTGTTGAACAATTATTTAAACATTTTATGGTATCTAAACATACTATTAAATATAATTCAACAAAATATCAATGGCAAGCTTTAAAGGATGTTAGCAATGATGGGAATTACATATAAAGCCTAATGACAAGGTTAATAAAATTGTTCTTATGAATTATAAGCAATGTGCAAAATGTGCTATGACCTTTTAAATGATATTCATGTTTATGAGAGATGTAGTATTCATAAATATATTGAGGCATTTCAACAAGATCAATTGTTATTAAATAAAGGTTTTAGATTAGGTTATTTTGTTAAGCATGATACTGAGAGTAGGTTTTCTGTTCAAGGATGTAATTTAGCTTTATTTTACTGTCTTTGAAAGATACATAAGGGTTTGGATAATTTAGCTGGACATCCTATTGTACCTGCCTGCAGACATTTTTTTGCATAATACTGGTGTGTTTTTACATGAATATTTATTTGACCATGTCCAAAAAATTCCCTCCATCGTTAGAGATACCCGTGATTTTTTGGATAAAATCTCGGGTTTAAAATGGAATAAGAGCATGTGTTGGATGACAGTGGATGTTAATAGTTTGTATACAAACATTAAACATTGTCATGGTTTAGAATCTCTACAATATTTTCTAGGAGATAGACAGCTTTCTAGTTATATCATAGATTTTGTGAAATTTAGTCTTGAAAATAACTTTTTTTATTTTTAACAATGAAATATTTCATCAATAAAAGGGGAAAGCCATGGGGGCACCTTTTGCTCCCATGTATGCCAAATTAACAATGGCTTTGTTTGAGATGGAAAATATATATCAAAAGATTTTTTTAAAGAATTATGTAATTGGTTATAATAGATTTATAAATAATTTAATTTTTATTTGTGAGGGTGGTATTAACAAGGTTTATCATTTTGTTCAGTCTTTACAAATGAATAGATCTCAATTTAAATTTGATGGTCTTCAATTGGGAAAGGAAGCAAAGTACTTGAAGATGGTAGAATTATTACATTGGTACATAGAAAAATGGAGGGAGAGAATTTTTTTGCATGGAGATAGTTGTCAACCCCCACTTGATGTTACCGTTATCACATGGGGACTTTCTATGTCTTAGTAAATTATGTGACTTAGATGTAGATTTGATAGGGAAGTTCAGTATACTTTCAAAATGTTCCTTAGCTATAATAAAGAAGAAGTAATAGCAGCTCTTCAAAAAGTTTTAGCAGAACGTAACAACTACGTGGGGCGGACTTCTAAGAAATATGTTACAAAGTTGGTCAATTGCAATAAGAAAGTTCCTCCACAGTTTGGTTATAGTACTGAGATGCTTTTAAATATTAGTGGAAATAACAGTGATAAAAGGCAGATTTACTTTGTGACAGGTTTTAATATTATGAGTGAGCAAATTATTCAACTTTTGAAGCAATATTGATTATGTTTTTAAAGAGCATAGAATTATCTAAAATAATTAGTACAATGCCATATGTCTCCTTTAAAAAAAATTGTAGCATAGCTGACGTGGTAGCACATAGTACATTTGTTATGCCAAATAATAGAATTTGTACATTACCTTCCTTTAGAAGGGGTACCTTTCAGTCTGACAAATGTTAGAACATGTTAGGCATATTAAAAATATATGTGTTGTAAGTCCTCTGGCTATGCATTTTAAAATGTATCATCAAAGTGATCCAAAGTGTTTAAAGGGGGAGTATTTTGGAACAAATTACTAGCAGTATGGGTGAAATGACTCCCCTTAAGGATAAACTGCTGCATAAGGAATTGTGTATATTTTAAAATATAATGCATTAGTGCCAACTGGAATGAATATTGAGTGCAACTGGAAATATTTAATTAACTAATAGAATAATTGACTTTGTTAGATAGTTTAATTATTTTTAGAATATATATAGCGTGTTTTTTGTACTGTGTTTTTACTACTTGAAGGCTTTTTGCTGAGGTGCTACAGGGTTGGATACTTAAATAAATTATTTTCTTTTATCTGTGGCTGTTGTTTGAAAATAACTGGTGTCAAAGCCATAGACTAACACTAAATGCCACGAACTGCATAATAGCATCCTTTGGGAAGTCATCTACCCCTGGTAACTATCATATTGACAAAACAGCCCTAAAAGTTGACCCAGTAGTCAGGGACTTGGGGACACACATAGACAGCAATCTAGGCTTTGACTATCATGTGTCTACAGTAGTGAGGAAATCATTCTATGTTGAGCAACTTATAAACAAAGGTATGGCATTTCGGACCAAGGAGGTGATTGTTCCACAATATTTGGCATTCATCAGAGATATCATTGAGTGTGCTCCTTTGTTATGCACCTAACCAGGCACATCCAATAATGGGAACATTCACAGGTGTCCCTCACTAAAAGAATGCAGAGCATAAGTAACATGTCCTATGCAGACTGCTTCAAGGCCTTATCCCTGTATTCTGTCTCATACAGGCTGTTGAGGAGAGATCTATGTCTGGCATACAAGGCATTGTCAGACCCCACTGTGTTGGACTTCCTACACATCTGTAAAACAAACAGCACCAGAATTGCCCATTTTAAAGACTTAAACCTTGCCTGTCTTAGAAATAGGACATGCTGAAGAGAAAGGTGGGTATCCCAGAGACTACTCCTTCTCTGGAAAAGGCTCCCCATTCATGTGAAGCAGAGTTACTCCTTAACACAATTCAAGTATAACTTAGACAGTTAGATAAGGAACAGGAAATTCTTCCCTGGTCTGACACATATGTCTCTAATGGACAGAGGCAACCTGTAAATGTCTTATCTCCCAAGCTCCTGCTTACATTTATCTAGAGTACCAGAACTTGTCAGAGATTTGGGATGAATGATTAGGCTTAAAAAGGCCCTTGTGTTCTTTAGCCTAGTACACACCTATGAACCTATTATTACAAATGTTAATGCCACTAGGAGTTACATGCAAACACGGCAGGTAGACTTGTGTTTAAATATTACCCCTCACCAATAGCGGGCAGATGTGCTAATGATACTCCACTATGTTACCAGGTCTCATCAATACAGATTATTCGGTAGACAATGGCAGTTTATTTTCAAGTTTTTTTACTGTGTGTAAACTGCACAAAATCTTCTGAGGGTTTACTTCTACATGCTGGTAGTCTGTAGACTACACCAGGGCCAACTGGATTCATTTGTTTCAGGAGTACTCAGCTCTTGAAAGTTTAAGAGAGGTTTGTAAGACCTTTGTAACTGCTTGGTTTCTGAACCATTTGTGCTCACTACGACCTATTAGATTAGCCTACCACTGGATCTTGGAGGAACAAATCCAAACATAAGTGTGACAAAACCTGTTGTTTTTGGTGACAGAAAAGTTTGCAACAGATGTTTGAAGCCTCAATAACCCACACAGATTTTAGAGGGCATTGCTTTCATGAATGAGATTGGAGAACTTGAATTAAATACTGCTGAAGATCATTTTAGACAGAAGACCATAGACAAATTCCATGTTTAGTCTCTCCTCTACAATAGGTAAGATGTGGTTAAAGTCGGTGTTATTAAACGCCCAGACTGACCTTTTTTCTATTGTATGATAGCAGTTACAGGATAAAACTATATTATTTGTAAAATGTTCTAAGTTTGCCTCATTACTGATATATACCAGAGTATTTGTGTATAGTAATGTGTTGCTGTTGATTGTTAATTAATTTTAATAAAGATGTATAAAAATGCAATACGCCTTGGACACGTGTAAGTGGGACTAGAGAGTCACATGGCTACCATTCTAATTGTACCTTTTCCAATTGACTTAATACCTTCCTGAAATGAGGAACAAACAAATGGGTCAGTTCTGACTGAACAGAAGACCAAGTCAATCTGCATAACTTGGTTGTATATTGCAGAGATTACTAAAGGTATCTTGTGTTCCACTGTACATTTGTGTGTGTGTGTGTGTGTGTGTGTGTGCGTGTGCTGCATGTGCATGCGTGTGCATGTGCGCGTGCGTGTGTGTGTGTGCGTGTGTGTGTGTGTGTGTGAAAATGCCCCAGGTGCAATATACTGGTGGTTAGACTCATGGTGGTGTGGTAGGGAATACCTCAGACTTGAACCCTGTACCTTGTATGCAGGTGTTAAAGACCTGAATTCCCTACCCACCACCATTTGTAAAAAAATTGCAGATTTTTGCCTCATATTTGATCTGATCTATTCCTCATAATATCTGTGGTTTGTAAATATTGCAATGCTTGATATTTGATGGTGCAGTGGTATCATTGTTTCCTCACAACTGCAGGTTCTTGGGTTTGATTCTTTGGGGGGGGGGTTTGTATCTTCTCCCTGTGTTTGTGTGGGTTTGCTTTTGTGTCCTCCCATGTTGCAAAGACATGTCTGCATTATTTCTTCCTGGGCTTCTGCTGAAAATTGTTTTTTTTGTTCCAAGTCAGACTGTCTTGATTAACAAATGATGTTATGTGATCCTATCTCGCCTACATTCAGTACTGATGGGCTCGGAGCCGATCCCTCGGCTCCGACTCGGCACGCTATGCTATAGAGCAAGGCCTCTTATTGGCTGAGCTATTTCTTATCCCAGGATGCACCACCACTAATCCCCCAGATCTCGTTTGCCGCTTACAAGCTAAGACGTGGTCTCAACTTGGCTGGGCTAAGTACTGTTTTATTCAAAGTTTTCCTGTCAGGAATTTTGCTATTTTGAACCCAAAAGCTGTTTTAACAGCTATTGTTGTTGTACGAGTGTATTTCGAAAAAATTTGTTGGGAAAGATTGTGTTTTTTGTTAAGGGAAGGTTTCCCGTTTAAGTTAGAGGGGCCTTCCCCTATTCCTATCTAGCGTTTTTGTGTTTCCAGGAGGTCAAGTACCTGCTTAAGTTAGAGGGTCTTGACCCTCATTTTCAGTGTTTGTGCTAGTTTGTGTATTGTGTTTTGTCTCTAAAAAAAAAAAAAAAAAAAAAAAAAACTTAAACTTTCTTAGTTTTGTTTCTTAGTGTTAGTCAGCATGTCTAAGGAACATAGACCCCCTGGGTTTAAAAAGTGTGCGAGGTGTGGTTACAAAATGTCCATAACGGACGACCACTCCTCGTGCGTTTATTGTTTAGGCGCCAAGCACCTACAAGAGTCCTGTAGCGTGTGTCACGCCTTCTCTTCTAGAGTCCTCCAGGAGAGGAAAAATAAATTAATATTAAAAGGTCTGATTAAGCCCTCCTTCGAGGAGGCCTTATCTTCCTCTTCCTCTCCTATGAAGAAGAAAAAAGCGTCGGCTCCAACCAGTCTGTCGGAACCGACTGCCAAGAAACCTAGGCAGGCTTCTCCATCGGCTCCACGGACTTCGGAGCCGAGGGCGGAATGGTCTGCCTCAATGCCTCCAGTCTCGACCCGTCTGGTTTCAGAGCCGAGGATTGGGGCATCGAGAGGCGGGTCATCTTCATCGGCTCCACTGATTTTGGAGCCGATGAGGGTTGCCGGCTCAGACTCTTCCCCTTCAGAGCCGAAGCCCTCCTCGGCACCGAGGGAAATTGTTTTGAGATCTCCCTCGGAACCGATAGTGGTTGAATCCATTTGGAGCCGGTCCCCTAGTCCTATGGAGCCGATGGAAAAATTGGTTCGGACCCAATCTGTGTCATCTAGATCTTCCAAGATGTCTGATTCGGACATCGACAGAGTGCTCCTAAGACTTTTCCAGTCTCCGGTGTTTCAAAAGTTAGTTTCGGCTCCAGCCCAGTCGGCTTCGGAGCCGATGGTCTACCCTGCTGTTATGGTTCCTCCTCCAACAGCCTCGGCACCATTGGAGCCGGTGCTGGTGGAGCCGATGGAGGTTTTCGGGTCAGGCCCGACCCTTGCTCCAACTCCAGCTCTTGAGTCGGAGTTCGGTACGTGGACTTCTTCTGTCGGCCCCGGGGGGGACGCTTCGAGACTGATGTTTTCGGTCCCAAGCCTTCCTCTCGGTGTGTCGGCTGCGGGGGTGCCGTCTACCATTGTGGCCATGGAGGTGGGACCTTCCCAGGATTCTGGTGGTCCCGCCTTCAGGGCCATGAGGAGTGCGTTAGCCAAATCTTCTTTGGCTACCTCCACGGTCTCCCCAGCTCCTTCCCTGCATACTGAGACTGGGTCTTTGGCGGTCCCCCTGTCCTTAGACAGCGGAGCCCCGGGGCCTGAGGTTACCCCCACTGGGGGTTCCCCCCCTCCTGGAGGTCCCTCTGAAGCTTCTTCGGAGGAACCCCCCAGGAAAAGATCGTGCAAGAGGAAGCACGTTGACTCCCCTGATGAGTCTCTTACATCAGACACTGATCTCAATGATGCAGAGGGGTCCCCTAAGTCGTCCTCAGATGATGTCTCCTTTGCAGACATCCTGGAAGCCCTTAAACAACGAGGCGGCTGGCAATCCAAACCCCCTTCTGCTGATGAGTCGGTGTTCCTTAAGGCCTTCGGGGCTCAGCCCTCCACCTCCTGGGTGTCTCCGCCCTTCGACGAGCTCTTGGATTTGATCTGTCGAAGGGCGTGGGAACACCCAGACTCTGTGGAACCGGTGCCTGCTCGTCCTAATAAGTTCCTGTCAGTACCCCCAGAAAAAGAGTTTCTGACAAAAGGTGTGGCTGTAGATGCTTTGGTGGTGGCATCTGCTACCCAGCAAGATGTAGCAGAGGCTTCGACATCCGTCCATCCTCCTAATAAGGAGTCTAGGAGCATGGATCAGTACGGTAAGTGCACCCTAAGTTCAGCGGCCTTTACATTAAGGTCCTTGAACTATCTCACGCACTTTACCAGATTTCAGAGGGATCTGATTAAAGAACTTTCCAATACCCTCTTGGGTAACCTGTCTGAGGAGCTGGCCCAGATGGTTGGCTCTCAGCTGGCTACGCTGTCGTCCATATCAAACTCGTCCATGAGGCTCATTTCTTATGCGGCCGAAGGGGCGAGTAGAGCGGTGGGTACAGACATTGCTCTACGGAGACAAGCCTGGCTCTGCCTGTGTCATTTTGCGGAGGCCTTTAAGTCTTCCTTTGCCGACGCCCCCTTTGATGGGTCCTCCTTGTTTGGACCCAAGGTAAAGGACACACTGACCCGCTGCGAGCAAGAAGGTAAGACTTTGACTGCCGTAGGGGCATGATTTTCCACTCCCTTTCGACCTTACCCCAAGGCTAAAAGAGGAGGGAAAATGTGGTTCCGTAGATCTCAGAAGTCTTACCCCTCACAGCAGGACGATCCACCTTCTAGAGGCAGGGGAGGGGGAAATTCTTCTGGAAGATGCCGTCCCAGAGGCGGCAGAGGCCCTCACAACACTGGAGACCGCGAGTCCTTTCGTGGCTCTTCAGCCTTTCACAGTCCCTGAGGGATTGCCCAACTGTGCAGCTCCGGAGCCAATCGGGGGTCGTTTTTCGAGGCACCTAAAAGCCTGGGAAGGTATCACTCAGGACCGATGGGTGCTTCGAATTATCGCCGGAGGTTACGCCATCCCTTTTTCTCACTCTCCACCTCAGTCCAAAAAAATCCCAGACCTGCCACCCAGTCAACGGGAAACTGCAGCCTCAGAAGTTTCAAAGCTGCTGCAAAAAGGAGTCATCCAACCGGTCCCCGCAGACCAGATCAGATTAGGGACTTACTCAAGATTCTTTTTGGTGCCAAAAAAGACCGGGGACTTGAGGCCCATTTTGGATCTCAGCATTCTAAACCGTTCAGTCAAAAAGTCCAAGTTCTGAATGGTCACCCTACAAACCATTCTACCATTGCTGGAGAAAGGTGTTTGGATGTGCTCCATAGATCTCAAGGACGCTTATTACCATATCATGGTACATCAAGCGTCCAGGAGACATCTGCGCTTCAGCCTAGGAGGCAGTCATTTTCAGTTCCGCGCGCTGCCCTTTGGTCTCACCACAGCCCCCAGGGTGTTCACCAAATGTTTGGCGGTCGTGACTGCTCACCTGAGAAGTCTAGGATTCCAGGTGTTTCCGTATCTAGACGACTGGCTCCTAAATGCCACATCCAAGCATCTACTATTGCGGAGCCTACAAGCCACGATATCACTGGGCAATTCCCTTGGAATCACCTTCAATTGGCCAAAATCTGTGTTGCTGCCATCTCAACGCATAAGATTCATCGGAGTAGAGATAGACTCAAACCGAATGCGGGTCTATCTACCTACAGACAGGATACAAACCATACAGGCTCAAGTTCGAGCCTTACTTCCCAGATCCAAAGCCCCAGCCAGAATGGTCCTGCAGCTATTGGGATCCATGTCCGCCACGGTTCTTCTAGTTCCCCTAGCAAGGTTGCACATGAGAATTCTCCAATGACTTCTTTCAACTCAGTGGTCCTTTCAGGAACTCCCTCTCAGTCACCTCATATGGATCACAGAAACCTGCAAACGGGACCTTCGCTGGTGGCTGGTGCCCTCCAATCTGGATCAGGGACGACCCTTTGTTCCACCTCCTCCTGTGGCCACTTTGACCACGGACGCCTCCCAGATGGGGTGGGGGGGGCATTCCCTGGGCAGGACAGTCCAAGGCAAATGGCATTCGGAAGAGACCCTACTTCATATCAACATCCTAGAAATGAGGGCGGTGCTTCTGTCCCTTCAAGCCCTTCACGATTACCTCCCTCAGGGCGTTATTGCCATTCACTCCGACAACATGTCAGTGGTCTGGTACCTGAACAAACAGGGAGGGACCAGATCCTATCCCCTTTGCAGAGAGGCCATGAGAGTTTGGGAATGGGCAGTGTCGACCAAACGCTTTCTAGTGGCGACTCATATCCCGGGCAAGTCCAATGTGATAGCCGACAGACTGAGCAGAACTATCCTCTCTCCACACGAATGGTCTCTGAACATTACAGTTGCAAATCAGATTTTCAGCAAATGGGGAGTTCCGTGTTGCAACCTCTTCGCGACTCCGCTGAATGCGAAGTGCAAAAAGTTCTTCTCCCTCACCCCGGCTCCGGGGAGGAGCCCTATGGACGCACTAGCTCGTCCGTGGCCCACCGGCTTGCTTTATGCCTTTCCCCCAGTTCCTCTCCTTCCCAGGGTGATCCAAAAGGCATCTCTCTTGGGGAGCAAAATGATCTTAGTTGCTCCTTACTGGCCTCGTAAAGTATGGTTCCCCTATCTTCGGAAATATGCACTGGAAGGTCCATGGTTCCTGGATCAGATCCCAGACCTATTGGTTCATCAGTCAGGACTATTCCACCAGTCCCTACACACCTTAAAATTGACGGCTTGGCTCCTCCTCTTCCGACTATAGTCAGGAATCATACCTTGGATCCGGAAGTTGTACACATTTTATCCTCGGCCCACAAGTCTGCTACAAAGAAATTGTATTCTAGCAAATGGAAAAGATTTGCTATTTGGGCTCAACTCCGGGGTCTGGATCCCATCACTATTCCTGTATCAGAAGTACTGAAATTTCTAACTTCTCTTTTCAATCAAGGCTCTTCAGTCTCTACCATCAAGGTTCAATTGGCAGCTATTTCCAATTTTCACGAATCTATAAACCCACCTTTAATGAGCAACAGATTGTGTAAGACCTTCTTGAAAGGTGCTGCGCTTTTAAGACCTTCGATTTCTCATCCTGCTCCTCCATGGGATCTCGATGTGGTGTTACACGCCTTAACTTCTTCCCCCTTCAAACTGGCAGCAACATGTGATTTAAAATTTCTATCGTGGAAAACTGCCTTTCTGGTGGCGATTACTTCCGCCAGAAGGGTTTCAGAGCTTCAAGCTTTGTCTGTAAAACCTCCGTACTTGGTTTTTCACAAAGACAGAGTATCTCTCAGGCTAAATCCATCCTTTGTCCCTAAAGTTTGTTCCAGTTTCTGCCTACAACAGTCATTAGAACTTCCAGTCTTCTTTCCGAAGTATTCTAACAAAGCGGAATTCATATTCCACACATTAGATGTCCACAGGCAATTGTGTTTTTATTTAGATAGGACCAAACAAACAAGGAAAACAGATCAGTTGTTTGTATCCTTTTCGGACAATAAATTGGGCAAAGCCGTCACAAAGGTCACTATTGCCAAATGGATCAGGGACTGTATTACTCAAGCTTATTCTTATTCTAATAAAGAGCTTACCACCTCTGTCAAAGCTCATTCTGCAAGAGCTATGGCTACTTCGATAGCATTTCATACTAAGCTTGCCATTAGTGACATTTGTGCTGTAGCTACATGGTCTTCCCCGCACACTTTCATTTCCCACTACAAATTGGATGTGGCATCTAGAGGACGAGCTTCATTTGGTTCCACAGTACTCAGGAGTGTTTTCCAATGAGCCACCCAGGATTTAGGTGCTAGGGACGCTGTCCCATCAGTACTGAATGTAGGCGAGATAGGATCACATAACATCTTTTAGTTATGTACTTACCATAACTTTAGATGTTTGGGATCCATCTACTACATTCTAATAACCACCCTCCTTCCCCCTTCCTTGGAGATCAGAGGATATCAGAAGGTCCGAATCCTGTTGTTTCATCTTGAAACATCTGACAATGTTATATAAACAAGTTGTGTACGTGTGCATGAATGCGGACAAACAAGATCTGGGGGATTAGTGGTGGTGCATCCTGGGATAAGAAATAGCTCAGCCAATAAGAGGCCTCACTCTATAGCATAGCATGCCGAGTCGGAGCTGAGGGATCGGCTCCGAGCCCATCAGTACTGAATGTAGGCGAGATGGATCCCAAACATCTAAAGTTATGGTAAGTACATAACTAAAAGTTAAACAAAATTGACAGGCATTTGAATTTCAGACTTCAGGTTTCTGAATGTTTACTTCCTTGCATATTTGATGGTGCAGTGGCGGTATTGTTGCCTCATAGCTATAGGTTTTCTGGTTTGATTCTTGGCTGGGGTGCCTTCTGTGTGGAGTCTGCATCTTATCCCTGTGTTTGTGTGGATTTGCTCTGGTGTCCTGCCATTTTACAAAGACATGTGTCTACAGTATTTCACCCTGGGCCTCTGCTGAAAATTGTTTTTGTTCCGTCAGAAGTAAAATTGACAGGCATTTGAATTTCAGACTTCATATTCTTCAGAAAATACATAGTAAAACAACTTTTTATTCTAGCAATAAATATATAGTAACACAACCTTTTATTATAGCAATTTTTTAAGTTTATAAGATGACTATTTGAAATTTGTCCTTATTTTTGGGACTGTAATACCCTGTTATTGGCTTTGCCCAGGTTTTTGTGCTAAGGTTGACAGCTATGGCAAGAACTGAATTCACTGAATATGTTTGAGGGCTGTATTCCCTCATTACTGGGTTTGTCCAGGTGTTTTTTGCTAAGAGGTTGACAGCTATGGTGAGAAGTGAATTCATTAAATGATAGCCATTTAAGTTTCAGTCTTCCTCTCTTTCACAAAGCAGCTGATTTGGCATAGTGGTATGTTGCTCTTGACTGTTTTGCACAGGGACCTTGGCAGTAAAATGTACGGTTGTAACACAGCATTTTTCTTTCACAAAGCAGGTGATTTGGCATAGTGGTATGTTGTTCTGACTCTTTTGCACAGGGACCTTGGCAGTAAAATTATTTATTTATTTATCATTTGTTGACCGGGAAAGTCCGACTAGGTTCCACAGAGCCTGTTTTCAGCAGAGGCTCGGGGAGAAATGCTCCAGATGCATGTCTTTGGAATGTGGGAGGAAACCAGAGTACCCAGAGGAAACCCACGCGAACACGCAAACTCCATACAGAACGAACCCCAGCCAAGAATCGAACCGGAGAACTTCTTGCTGTGAGGCAACAACGTTAACCGTTGCACCACTGTGCCGCCAAAATGTATGGTGGTAACGCAGCATTTTATTCTAGCAGCTTTCCAAGATTATACAAGCAATGTTTAATGTGTCCCTGGTTTTTGCCCTTTTGACCCACCCCAATAAATTTGGCTTTTTCCAGACTTCTTGTGCTGCGAAGGTGAGATGCAGTTGAGTATTGAGTAGATTTTACAAGGAGCTGAGAGCTGCAGGGGAAGAGAAGTTTAGTGCTGATTATGCTAAGTCATCTCACATTGCTAATAGCACAACAGGTTGTGTACTTACTTTTGATGCAGAAGGTTGTTGGTTCTACTCCCATAAGGGGTGAATGCTGCCGTACTGAAAGTTAAGATACTAACTATGAGCCTGTTATCAGTTTGCCATCCATTTCCTATTGCAATATTACTAGCTGATTTTTAATGTAATTTAGGCAATTTATTCCTCAAGGGCACCAGACACTTTATTTTTCGATGAAACCATGAAATATAAAGGTGATTGCTAACAGCAACCTGTTCATTACAGATTTATTTAACGTGGAATTATTTAGATGACTTTTTTACTACTTCAGAGATTGTGCATATTTACTGATAATGGTGGACTGTAGAATTGTGCATATTTACTGATAACAGTGGACTGTAGAAGTTTGAGTAGACTTTTATTATGGAAATGTTCTGAATTGGGCAGTTTTGTTTCATTGTTTACTGGAAAAATGTTCAAAGCAATAGGAAGGTGTATCAAAGAGCACATGTATGTTTCATATGCAAAGGGCCTATGATTTGAAAACAGCCCAGAATTAATTTTTATCTGCCACGGGTAAATGTATTTTTTTTTAATGTGGGTTTTAACGTTGTTTCAATGAATGTGAGTTTCAAGGGCAGAGAAGTTTTAATGCCAAGTTTGTTTAGCAGATGTCTTAGTGTTTGTGCTGTAAAATGCAAAATAAAACTTTCAAATGAAGTTCAAATCATCATAGAAGTAAATCAGTATGCACATTAGTGTTTATGGTAAATGGAGTGAAATAGCAAAGTAATGGATCAATGGAATGGCTGCAGGGGGAGGCTCCATTCGACCATGGTTTTGTGAGGGGGAAGAGCGGCAAACTTAGGCAGCCCCAGGTGAACTATACTTCCCAACTGTCCAGATTTTCAAAGAATGAATAGATTTTTTGCTTCTTATTTTTGGTTTGTTCCTCATAAAATTTGTGGTTTTCTGGCAAATCATTTAGGAATTAAGTCACTAAATAATGACACACTAGTTTCAGACTTCATAACCTTCAGAAAAATGCATGCTAAAGTAAGACCTGTTCAATCAACTGTCCCAGTTTATACAAGAGCAATTTTTAGTACTGTTTATATGTTCCCCCAATATATTTGGCTTTGTCCAGATTTATTGCATTAACAGGTTGAGAGGTACATGCAAATAAATTGCTTTATAGAATTAGGCATAGCCAAACCTCTCAACTGTCCCTGATTTTGGCTCACAATGTTGCTCTTCCCCTAATGATCCCTCCGCAAAATAGCAATTTTGGAAGAAAACATGGAGGGTTTATAATTAAGTAATAACTGTAATAATCAGATTACTTTTATTTCAGAAATGCCTTTTTAGATTATTTTATTTTGTCAGCTGCTCAAGTTAGCAGTACTAATATTAAAGTGTCCCTTCTTTGACAGGTTCCCAGCTGTATTGTGTTGCTATTTTATATTTTTACATCACATTTTTGGTCCATTTTTCATAAAATTGTGTTTTTTTTTTTGGCAAATTAGTGACAAATAATTAAAGACTGAAGTTAGAAAATAATGACAGACATTTGAGTTTCAGATTTCATACCATTCAGAAAATTCATGCTAATGCAAGACCTCTATTAGCTTTCTAAGTTTATAAGAGCAATATTTTAAAAATTGTCCTTATTTTTGGGCCTTTGTCCCATTTCTTTGTATGGCTGAGGTTGAGAGGTATGACAAGTCATCCAGGTATGACGAAGCATCACAAGTCAGCCAGAGACATTTCAGACTGTGACATACTTGTTGCACCCCACTCCCCCATGTAGTGACTCTGGATGTGTCGAAGCAAGGCAAGGAGTAGTTATGCAGTGTAAATGTGCAGAGAATCCCACCCATCCAAGGTAGACACAAGTACTAGAGTGGCTTTTCATCTGTCCTTGATTTTTACAGAATGGTCTGGTTTCTGTCATATTTTTTGTACTGTTGATTTATGCTTATTACTCAAAGTGCCTGTTGCTCTGTGTTTAAGTAGCAATACTTTAATGACCATCAGGTAAGCTTGGCTGAGATTGCAAGATGCAAGTAAGCTTTAATAAGCATACTGTTAAAGAATTGCCAACATTGAAAGCCTTTCTGTTACCATGTAGAGAATACTTAACTAGATAATGTATAAGCCTTGGGTATTGAAATGCATATGCCAGTATTTGTAATAAAGGACAGAATTACATTATTTTAAGAGTCTCATTACACTTGGAGACTTCCAGTCATCTCTGCAGGCTTTACCCGTAAACCGAAAGCCAATCACGTGGTCCATAACCTGTACAGCAATCCTTTTAAGCAATGTATTTTGAGCTTATTTCTTGTTTGCTTTTCATTTTTTACTTTGATCATGTTTTCCCCATGAAACAAGTAGATGTCAGGCAGCAGGTCTTTTTTTGGATAAGGAACATTTTTACAAGTGGGGACATCAGAGATTTCTACTTTCAGCATGTTACTTGTTACTTTAATAAAGCTGAATATAAATTATAATTAGAACTGCAGTGCAAGAAGTGGTTTGAGTTGAGTTCTGCTTGTTTTTCTTATACTTGATTTTGACTGGCATTCCATTAATGTATTTAAAAAAAAGTAAGTTATTGTTTCATGCCTCACAACCTTTTTTGTTTCCATCTAGATATTAAGCTATCATGCAGCCAATGCATTGAAATATTTTTATTCTTCTACACTTCATTTTGTCTTGATTGGACTCCCATGATGATGGTTTGGCACCCAGGGCAGTATATTTAGTTTTTGTGGTTTGTTACTACAGGTGTGTGTGTGTGTGTGTGTCTGTGTGGTAGGGAACACCTCAGGCTTGAACCCTGTACCTTGTATGCAGGTGTTAAAGACCAGAATTCCCTACCCACCACCATTTGTAAAAAAAATTGCAGATGTTTGCCTCATATTTGATCTGATATGTTCCTCATAATATCCCTGGTTTGTAAATGTTGCAATGCTTGATATTTGATGGTGCAGTGGTAGCATTGTTGTCGCACAGCTGCAGGTCCTCAGGTTTGATTCTTGGCTGGGGTGCCTTCTTTGTGGGGTCTGTATCTTCTCCCTGTGTTTGTGTGGGTTTGCTTTTGTGTCCTCCCATGTTACAAAGACATGTCTGCATTATTTCTTCCTGGGCCTCTGCTGAAAATTTTTTTTTGTTCCAAGTCAGGCTGTCCTGATTAACAAATGTTAAATAAAATTGACAGGCATTTGAATTTCAGACTTCAGGTTTCTGAATGTTTAACTCCTTGCATATTTGATGGTGCAGTGGTAGTATTGCTGCCTCACAGCTATAGGTTTTCTGGTTTGATTCTTGGCTGGGGTGCCTTCTGTGTGGAGTCTGCATCTCCTCCTTGTGTTTGTGTGGATTTGCTCTGGTGCCCTGTCATTTTACAAAGACATGTCTGCAGTATTTCTCCCTGGTCTCTGCTGAAAATTGTTTTTGTTCTGTCAGCAGTAAAATTGACAGTCATTTGAATTTCAGACTTCATGTTCTTCAGAAAATACATAGTAATACAACCGTAACACAACCTTTTATTCTAGCAATTTCCTAAGTTTATAAGATGAATATTTGAAATTTGTCCCTATTTTTGGGACTGTATTCCCCTATTATTGGCTTCGTCCAGGTTTTTTGTGCTAAGGTTGACAGCTATGGCAAGAACTGAATTCACTGAATATGTTTGAGGGCTGTATTCCCTCATTACTGGGTTTGCCAAGGTGTTTTGTACTAAGAGGTTGACAGCTATGGTGAGAACTGAATTCACTAAATGATAGCCATTTAAGTTTCAGTCTTCCTCTCTTTTACAAAGCAGCTGATTTGGCGTAGTGGTATGTTGCTCTGACTGTTTTGCACAGGGACCTTGTCAGTAAAATGTATGGTGGTAACACAGCATTTTATTCTAGCAACTTTTCAAGATTATACAGCAATGTTTAATGTGTCCCTAGTTTTTGGGCTTTTGACCCCCCCCCGAATACATTTTGGCTTTTTCCAGTTTTCTTGTGCTGAGAAGTTGAGATGCAGTTGAGTATTGAATAGATTTTACAAGAAGCTGAGAGCTGCAGGGGAACAGGAGTTTAGCGTTGCTTAAGTGAAGATGGTTTGCCTTGTTAATAGCACAACAGGTTGCATACTTGCTTTTGATGCAGAAGGCTGTGGGTTCTACTCCCACAAGGGGTGGATGCTGCCGTACTGAGAATGTTCTCCTTGGTGAAGATACTAACTATGAGTCTGTTATCAGTTTGCCATCCATTTCCTCTTGCAATATTACTAGCTTATCATTTTTTAATGTAATATAGGCAATTTATTCCTGAGGGGCAACAGACACTTTAATTTTCGATGAAACCATGAAATATAAAGGTGTTTGCTAGCAGCAACCTCTTCATTAGTTACAGATTTCTTTAATGTGGAATTATTTAGATGACTTTTACTTCTTCAGGGATTGTGCATATTTACTGATAATGGACTGTAGAATTGTGCATATTTAGTGATAATGGGGGACTGTAGAATTGTGCATATTTACTGATAATGGTGGACTGTGGATGTCTGAGTAGACTTTTATGATAAATGTTCTGAACTGGGCAGTTTTGCCGTTATGGGTGCATGTGTTTTGTTTCATTGCTTACTGGAGAAATGTTCAAAACAAATTTAAAACGCCCTCTAACAACTGTACTGTATTGTACAAGGAATATAATTTAGTACAATGAGGAAGGTGTATCAATGAGCACATGTATGTTTCATATGCAAGGGGCCTATGATTTGAAAACAGCCCAAAATTAATCTTTATCTGCCACTGGCAAAATATATTTTCTTTGAATGTGGGTTTCAATGCTGTTTCAATGAATGTGAGTTTCAAGGGCAGAGAAGTTTTAATGCTAAGTTTTCATTGTGAGACTGCATTGCTTTGTTTAGCAGATTACTTAGTGTTTGTGCTGTAAAATACAAAATAAAACTTTCAAATGCAGTCCAACTCATCATAGAAGTAAAGCAGTATGCACATTAGTGTTTATGGTAAATGGAGTGAAATAGCCAAGTAATGGTTCATTGAAATGGCTGCAGAGGCTCCATTCAACCATGATTTTGTCAGGGGGGGTGGGCAGCAAACTCAGACAGGCCCAGCTGAACTATACCTCCCAACTGCCCAGATTTTCAAAGAATGAATAGATTTTTGCTTCTTATTTTTGGTTTGTTCTTCATAAAATTTGTAGTTTTCTGGCAAATCATTTAGGAATTAAGTCACTAAATAATGATACACTGAGTTTCAGACTTCATAACCTTCAGAAAAATGCATGCTAAAGTAAGAACTGTTATTCTATCAACTGTCTCAATTTATACAAGAGCAATTTTTAGTACTGTTTATATGTTCCCCCAATATATTTGGCCTTGTTCAGATTTACTGCATTAACAGGTTGAGAGGTACATGCAAATAAATTGCTTTATAGAATTAGGCATATCCAACCTTTCAACTGTCCCCGATTTTGACTCAAAATGTTGCTCTTCCCCCTAATAATCCCTCCGCAAAATAGCAATTTTGGAAGAAAACATGGAGGATTTACAATTAATAAATAACTGTAATAATCAAAGTTATAGATTACTTGAAATGCATGTAGATTCTTTTATTTTGTCAGCTGCTCAAGTTAGCGGTACTAATATTAAAGTGTCCCTTCTTTGATAGGTTCCCAGCTGTATTGTGTGGCTATTTTATATTTTTGCATCACATTTCTGGTCCATTTTTCATAAAATTGTGTTTTTTGGCAAATTAGTGACAAATCACTAAAGACTGAAGTTAAAAAATAATGACAGACATTTGAGTTTCAGATTTTATACCCTTCAGAAAATTCATACTAATGCAAGACCTATTCTATTATCTTTCTAACTTTATTAGAGCAATATTTAAAAATTGTCCTTATTTTTGGGCCTTTGTCCCACTTCTGTGTATGGCTTTGTCCAGATTTCTTGCTCTGAGGTTGAGAGGTATGACAAATATGTCAGGGTCATCACAGTCAGCCAGAGACATTTCAAATTGTGACATACTTGTTGCACCCCACTCCCCCATGTAGTGACTCTGGATGTGTCCAAGCAAGGCAAGGAGTAGTTATGCAGTGTAAATGTGCAGTGTGTCCCCCCGTCCAAGGTAGACACAAGTACTGCAGTGGCTTTTCATCTGTCCTTGATTTTGCAGAACGGTCTGGTTTCTGTCATATTTTTGCACTGTTGATTTATGCTTATTACTCAGATTTATGCTTATTACTCAGAAAGAGCCTGTTGTTCTGTGTTTAAGTAGCAATGCTTTAATGACCATAAGGTAAGCTTGTCTAAGATCGTAAGATGCAAGTAAGCTTTAATAAGCATACTGTTAAAGAATTGCCAACATTGAAAGCCTTTCTGTTGTTGCCATGCAGAGAATACTTGACTAGATAATGTATAAGCTTTGGGTATTAAAGGACAGGATTCCATTATTTTAAAAAGCTCATTACACTTGTTGGAGACTTCCAGTCATCTCTACAGACTTTACCCGTAAACTAAACAGAATGCCAATCATGTGTGTTCCATAACCTGTACAGTAATCCTTTAAGCAATGTATCTTGAGCTTGTTTCTTGTTTGCTTTTCATTTTTTACTTTGATCATGTTTTCCCCATGAAACAAGTAGATAGTTGTCAGGCAGCAGGTCTTTTTTGGATAAGAAACATTTTTACAAGTGGGGGCATCACAGAGATTTCTACTTTCAGCATGTTACTTGGTACTTTAATAAAGCTGAATATAAATTATAATTAGAACTGCAGTGCAAGGAGAAGTGGTTTGAGTTGAGCACTTCTGGTTTTTCTTATACTTGATTTTGACTGGCATTCCAGTAATGTATTTAAAAAGTAATTTATTTTTTCATGCCTCACAACCTTTTGTTTCCATCTAGATATTAAGTAAGCTGTCATGCAGCCAATGCATTGAAATATTTTTATTCTTCTACACTTATTTTTGTCTTGATTGGACTCTCATAATGATGGTTTGCCACCCAGGGCAGCGTATATAATTAAAGTTAGTTTTTGTTGTTTTAGCTCCTCCCCTTTCTAGTTGACTACACTCCTTCCCCTTGACCCCACCCATTCAGCTGTCTCCTGCAGCCCCCCTTTAATTTGAAGTCACCAGCCGCCACTGACGGTTGATGCTATCTCCTGCTCTCTTTTTGTAAAACTTTCAGAGTGCTAAATATTTTTTTCAATGCATCATCTACGCCTAATTAGGGCTTATGCATGTCTATATAGTTTAACATCTAATGCTCTTGCCAGCTTTATGTCTCTGTGACGTTTGAAGTAATACTTTTGCTACCTAGTAGCCTTTGTAATTTACAAAGCAAGAATTTGATGTTTTACAGCCTATTTTCCACTTGTGACAGTAGTGGAGAGGCCAAAGCTGCTCAAAAGCAATTACATAGCATTCTAATACAGACAGTAATCTTAGCATTCTAATACAGACAGTGTAGTTAGCATTCTAATACAGACAGTGTAGTTAGCATTCTAATACAGACAGTGTACTTAGCATTCTAATACAGACAGTGTACTTAGCATTGTTATACAGACAGTGTACTTAGCATTGTTATACAGACAGTGTACTTAGCATTCTAATACAGACAGTGTACTTAGCATTCTAATACAGAAAGTGTACTTAGCATTGTTATACAGACAGTGTACTTAGCATTGTTATACAGACAGTGTACTTAGCATTGTTATGCAGACAATGTACTTAGCATTCCAATACAGACAGTGTACTTAGTATTCTAATACAGACAGTGTACTTAGTATTCTAATACAGACAGTGTACTTAGCATTCTAATACAGACAGTGTACTTAGCATTGTTATACAGACAGTGTACTTACCATTCTAATACAGACAGTGTACTTAGCATTGTTATGCAGACAGTGTACTTAGCATTCTAATACAGACAGTGTACTTAGCATTCTAATACACACAGTGTACTTAGCATTGTTATACACCTAGTATACTTAATGTGTAGTTGAATATTTACTACTCGGCTAACAGTTCTGTGCTTACTAAACTGCAGTACTAGATGCTACTATAGTATAATGCCACTAAAATAATACTTTTGATGAAATTGTTAGTGTCCTGGTACTTGACTGTAAATATTTGCATGTAGCCCAGTCATCCTACTGTGGCCTGGGCATACCCCTCAATCTCTTAGATCAAGAAATCTGGACAAAGCCATAACTAATGGGGGGACAAAGGCCCCAAAATAAGTACACTTTTTAAATATTGCTCTTACAAACTTAGAAAGTTGATAGAGTAAAGGGTATTGCCTTAAGCATGAATTTTCTGAATGGTATAAAGTCAGAAACTCAAATGTCTGTCATTATTATCTGATTAAACCATCAAAGATGTATCAATGATTTGCCATGAAACCACAATTTTGTGAGAAACCATCTAAAAATACAATGCAATATCTGTACATTTGAGAGGTATGGGCCTAGGGTATAGCTACTGGTATCTATCATATTATTTTAACCAGAACTGACTAGTAACAAAATTATGTGAATTCTATGTCCTAATGTGCTTGTCAGTATGTTATGCCTTATATTTCTAGACTTTGACCAGCACACTACCCTCATCATTCAACCAGACCCAGTCACCCTCCCAAACGTGCTTGCCACCTAGATGTTACATGCAATAGCAAGCATCCCTCAGAGGGAGCCCGCTAAAAGACAGAGTCAAGAACAGCCTGTTTACTACCCTGTGCTGTGGATGTATAACCTATGTAAGTAGGTGTTTTAATAGGTACTTGTTCATATTTTTCACTTCAAGGAGTCAAACCTTTGCTGTAGTATTTGTATAAGGCATGTACACTACATCTAGGATGTACTCAGTAGCTCTGTGTATTAGATACTATAGTATAAATTGTCATACATTAAAAACTGCATTACCTAGTTTTAAACAACCTCATGTATCTCTTCATAGGCAGCTCTTAGTCTACACATCTCATGTATCTGAAAATTTTTATGCAACTCCTCAATCAGTACTTAGTTTACTTTTATTAGCAATACTCCATAGACCTGCAGTTGGTAAACATATCCCCCCCCCCATTATTCCCTCAGCATCAGGACAGGTAATTAAATAACATAATTTTTGTTAATAATCTAACTTTGTTTTTCTTTAACAGTTCACAATAAGGAGATTTTATTAAACCACCCATAATCTCAATTCTCTTATTTATTTGTTCATCTTATTTTTATGTACTAAACTATTGTTGCTACCAGTACCCTACTTAGTAAGTGTGTAAGCTTTCTCATTAATTCCCTGCTTTATATAATTTACTTTATATATTAAAGTGGAAACAGTAATAGTTATTCACACTTAAGTCCTTTTGCCCCAGTTCACAGATTGATTGTTTTCTGTCTCACAACATTCTGAGCAAGTGGAACCTGCTCTGTTTGCACTAACTCCACTCAGGCTCACTCTACTCCCCTACCCTTCCCCAATTCTCACACACCCTCACGTGCTCTAAATTTAAACTACCCTCTATCCACCCACTTCAAAGCTCAACCAACCCCAATATATAATATAGATCCCTCACTTGCCTACCCATTTTAACTAATAGTCGCTCCCATACTTAATTCAATATACTTTCTACTATCCAGTTCTCCCTTTTGTCCTGCATATTATAACATACTCCTCACCCTCTTACTTGCTAACACCTCAACACCATATAATTTCCCAATACACCATATCACCCCTGTTTTTCCACCCCTTCTCTATCCCTAAACTTGTCTAAATATCATACTTCAACTAACCACCGAGCTACCAACCTCCATGCTGTCTCATTTCTCCTGCTTCTCCCCCACTTAGCATCTTTACTGTCACACTTCCACACAAACCATCACCATCATTCAAGTTGTACTAAAAAAAACATGCTGCATCCTACTCAACCCTTAAGTCACTCAAGATGACATCTACCTTGTACTATTTGAATACCACAGAATTTGTCAAACACAACCTACACTTAAATAACCCAAAAATGCATCAGCTACAATTAGAAATTAAAATTAAGTGCTTATCCCACAACCAACATATCTTACCCAAATCAAAACTTACTGGTAGCTTTCATCCAAACTCCGGACCAGATTCATCCCCACTAACTTTTAACTCTACAACCCCCACACATAGCACCCCTCTATTGCAACATAACACTACTTGTTCTTCCCTTGACATTACATATATATACATTAGGAACATCTATGATAAAATACCACAGTTCCTTGCATGGCGTACCCTTCACTCTCTAAATATAGAAGTAGTAACTGAGATATGGCTGTAAAAAGAAACAAAACATAATGAAAGTCTACCCACAAATTATGATATACTAAGAGTAAGACAAAATAAAATGGTTGATGGAGTTGTAATACTATACAAAAATTATCTCTAGCTTAACCTTTCACCACTAAATCATTTACAATTTGATAATACAAGAATCCATATATCTACATTCAGACTCAACCAAAGCAAGACATTATTCATCATAGGTATCTATTTGCCACCTAGTAATAGCATGTCTACTGCAGAAGACTTCTTCTGTTGGGTCTCATCATATAACATTTCCTAAGAAAAATTCATAGGGTTATTTTAATATCGACTGTCTCTCTCTCTCTCTCTCCCTCCAACTCAGTCAATAAATCTCCATGATCTCTCACAGTTAATCACCACTCCCACCTGTTACAATAAAATTGACACTAAGGGAACATTACTTGACTGGATTCTTACCTCTGTGCCTTATAAAAAAATTACCTTGGGTACCCTTCCAGATCCCCTAAGTGATCATCTCCCTACCTACATAATAAGGAAGCAAACTAATATTCAGGAGCAACCACATGTAACCTCACACATTTCAACAAAGACTCCTGTATCTCCTAGCCAAAACTATATTATGGGAATGCTCTAAAATACATTCCACTAGTTGATGTCGTAACTATTTTTAATTCTACTTTCTTGAACACCCTAAATGAACTTGCCCCACTCAGAAAAAAATGAGTTTGAGCCAAACCTACCCCCTGGTTGTCTCGAAATGCAATACACCTTATGAGACTTAGAGAAAGAGCCTGGAATGTATAGCTATAGAATAAAGCACTAACAAATCTCAAAAAATTCAGAGAACTCAGAAACAAAAACAAAACTAATTAAGTTAGATAAAAAAATATACTATACTGACCTGCAACATAAAAACTATAAAAATCCCAAACATTCGGGTCCTCTATACACCAACTGCTCAATCCCAGAATCCCCCACTAAACCATCTCCTACACTTAACACTAACAAAAACTCTACCAACTGTGATGATGCTATTATCTCCAATTTCATTGTCAGTCTCACCACTGCTCTAAAATTCCCCTAATACCAGCAAACAGACAGAAGCACCACCTACCATTCCTCTTCATAATATCTCCTTCCAGCCAGTCTCCACTACTTACGTAAAAAACTATTGTATAAACTGAAACTTACTGCCTTAGCTCCAGACAACCTACCTGATGAATACCTGAAGATAGCTGCAGACGCAATAGACTATCCCATATCAATGCTAATAAATCACTCCATCAGTGAAGCATATGTCCCTACCCTCTGGGAAAAAAAAGGCACATTCTTCCCCTCCACAAAGGAGAGCATTCAACTGAACTCTCAAATTGCAAGTTCATTGCCATCCTCTTCCCCTATCAAAAATACCAGAGAAATGCATCCAGTCACTGCTCTTACATTATCTCACACAAAATAACCTCCTTTCTTCATCTCTGTAAGGCTTCTGCCTCCATCATAGTATCTCTACCATTTTACTTAGTTTCAGAAATACAGTGAACAGAAATAGGAATGATGGAGGCCTAGTGTCTGCCCTTTTCCTTGACTTATCCAAAGCCTTTGACATGGTCTCTCACTCCATACTCCTACACAAATTCTATGACCTAGGACTTGACACCACTGCTATATCATGATTCCATAGTTACCTAAAAAAATAGAGCTTAAGCTCTCGAGTAGCAAAAAACAACTCATTATTCCTCCCCATCCCAGTCTGTGCACCACAAAGGTCAATCTTGGGACCCATTCTTTTTAACATCTTCATCAATGATCTACATAAAGCCTGTAAAACTGCATCCCTAGTAGAGTATGCAGATGACTCCACAGCTATCTGTCTCTCAAAAACATGAATAAACTACAAGACCTTACCCAGGAGTCCTTCTCATTTATAGCATCCTGGTTGACATTTGTCCAGCTATTCTCAAACCCAAATAAATCCAAACTAATGCTGTTTACTCCCAAACACCTTACAATCAACAAAAACTTTCTTATCAGTTACTTCATCCAACAAAACAAAAATTGAACATGTCTCACATAATGAATTGCTAGGCATCTGTGTAGCTGAGAACCTAAAATATGACACACACACACACACACACACACGCGCGCGCACACGCACACACACACACACACACACACACACACACCCTAAATATAGTAAAAAAATTGCACCAAAAACTGCATTCTCTCTGTAGATCTAAACCCTTCTTCTCAAACACTGCAAGAAAACACATTGCCTCCTCTCTTCTTTTGGCTACTCTAATAAATTCTGCACTCATCCTTAACAACATCCAAGTGACTCTGCTAAATAAACTTGAGCAATGTTACTACAAAATAGCATGATTCGCTGCCAACTTTCCAAGAAGAACCCCCCACTGTGCCTTCCTAAGGAAATTATGGTGGCTAGAATTTCTGCATTATCTAACTTACTCACAACTTCCACAAATTCATAACTTTGTGTACAAAGCTAACAAATGTTCATCCATCTCCAACCTTATATAAATATGTAACCCTTCTAGGCTAGTACATTCATTGGATAAATACCTATTACATGTATCCAAATCTATCAATTCTGTTGGTAAATCACTACTCTCTCACCACCTCGCTAAATTCTGAAATTCCAACCCACTAGCAATATGACAAGAACAATCTTTAAAATCATTTAAAACTCAACCAAAGCCCTACTTACTCAGATACCGGCTCTGTATATGTGATGTCCCTGGATAATTTCCAAACCCTTACTAACTCTCATCACTCTTGCATGTAACTGACCATAATACAGATACTTCTTCAGAATCTGTACCTATCTAACTTGCATCTAACTCTCTCCACTATCTCTATCTGCCTTTTACCTGGACTCCCTCAATATGTCTTCACAATTTGTAACCATCTTCATCATATAATTACTTCACTGTCTCCTACTTTATATCTATTTACAGCTGATGCTTGTTGAAAATAACTAGACTCATATACGTTTGATTATTAACTATGTTTTACCGTATTCTTGTTTTGATTAACTGTCATATTTTGTCATATAATTACTAGTCCATGTATTTACATTTATTATGTAAATCTTTTATAACTGCCTTTTACTCATTTTGCAAAATGGAGCATTTCTCCCCAGGCCTCTACTGAAAATGGGATCTGTGCCCATTCCAACTTCCCTGGCAAACAAAAGCAATAAATAAACAAGTGACCAATTAAATTAGCTGAATGATCTGCAAAAAAAAAAAAAAAAAAACAGTTTATTGGTCTGTTGGAACAGAGGCTGAGTTCTTGTCTGTGATGCTGGTAACTTGTAAGTGCCAAAGGGCTGCTAGCTGGTGGGGAGAATGGAGTGTCCAGGGACTACCTGTGTTTTTGCAGAAGGAGTGGAACAATCACAATGGAAGTACCTATTGGCTGAAACCAGACTGTAAAATAAGGTAAACAGGGTTATCCAGAATGGCAGAGTCTGGGGAGGAGGAATGCAGTACATCAGCAAATTGCTCATTCTGTGGAAACTTGCAGTGCATAACTGCACTGCATACCACACATTACCTTAGAAAGGGAAGATAGCGCATAACAAGGAAATGCAGTGCTACTGAGTGGCAAGCTGAGCAGTGCTATTCCTGCCTGATAACATCTCCCTGATGCATAATATTCTGTTGTTTCAATTCTAACTTAATACGTGTTCATTCACACAAGATACACAAGTACCTGATAGGATGAATAACATTGTCAGCTCAGATTAAAAGTAAATTAAAGACTTTTGAAACTATTAACTTACGCAGCAGTGCTACAAAATGATACAGCAACATGTCCTAGGCCTAGCTTTGGTAGGCCTCACAAAATATTTAATTTCAAACGAGTGTCACTGTCATTTTTGAAGTTTTATAATTGATCAGCTTCTACAGAGGTATACAAATTGGGCTGATACAAATAAGTTATGTTTGAGCATATTAATAAATTTAGAGTAACTGTAAAACCTGAAATCTACATAGTCACAGACATCACTGCTTAACCTGTCTAAAATGGAACAAACCCATGGCTTCAAGCCAATACAACAGACTGGCTGCGAATAGAGGTACCTTTGTATAAATTAACACAAATATAAAAATCCTAACACTAGGCCTAGATATTTCTGTGTGTGCATGTGTGTGTGTCTCTGTATGTATGTATATATATATATATATATATATATATATATGTGTGTGTGTGTGTGTGTGTATGTATGTGTGGTATACCCAACAACTGGTGCACGGGAGTGGAAGGTGCACAAAGCTGTATACAGGAATTCAAACAAGCATCAGCTGTACAAAAAAATTCATCTTAAAAATCTATTTATTTAACAGACTATAGCAGACAATAATGAAACTAGTTGCACATCAGGTTTCTGCAAAAAAAGCTTCCTTCACTGCAGTATAAGGTTACATTAACCACAGCCCCATAAATAGAATTTGAACAATCATGTGATGACCATACCTGACCAATGAATCTGTCTTTCAACAGATATGATAGTCTTTTATTAACTGTAGACATGGTGGTATTACTAATTAACCAATATTATAACAAAATTTGTTAAAGCAAATTATTACTCATTGCTCATATTACATAAAAAAGCATTCAAATATTAATAATATCATAATTCCCAGTTTATAGAAATATAGGGCATTTCATTGCAAACCTCATATTATCTTAATCTTCTCATCAAGGGTTGGGACCCCCAGTGTTTGTTAGGGCTGACTTCCCTACCAAGAAAAAGCAGAAGACTAAACATACAAAATAAAAAAAAAAAACAAGCAATATATGGAATTCAAGTACTTCCGCGGTGGTGCAGCGGTAGCATTGTTGTCTCACAGCAACAGGTTCTCCCATTCGGTTCTTGGCTGGAGTGCGGGGAGTGCCTTCTATGTGTAGTCTGCATGTCCTCCCCACGATAAGGTGGGCATTCGAAAGACATGCGTAAATGGGCGTGCCTTAGTTGAAGGTTGAACGTCGAGCTGGCACCTCGGCATTCGTGAAAATCTACTGCCAATCATTAGCAGACTGGTGTTCCGCTGTGGCGACCCCTAACCGGGAAAAGTAGAAAGACAACAACAACATTAAAAAAGCTCCATCAGCACCCTCTAGTGTTTCATAAATTATGTAACAATATTTAGTTTTATATGCATTATTTAATTCTGGTGGTCAGAAAGTACCCATATTAATGATCCACAATTTTTTTCTTTTTTATACAACATTTTCTTTACATCCAGTTTAGTTAAACACACACACACACACACACACATACACACACACACACACACACACACACTGCTTATCTCAGAATGACTGTGTATGTTCAGAGGATCACATTTTCTTTACATCCAGTTTAGTTAAACACACACACACACACACACACACACACACACACACACACACACACACACACACACACACACACACACACACACACACACACACACACACACACACGCACACACAGAGCTTATCTTGAAATTGCCACAAACGTGTAAATGTTCTGAGTCTCTAAAGATGCAAAAAAGCTCCATTATCTCCCTGTCACATCCACCTCATTTCATAACATTCATCTCAGTGATTGGGCTGTAGTTAACAGGCAGATATCCAGAAATAAGACTGCTGGGCTTGTGTTGCTTTGACCTGAAAGCCATGCTTGGAGACATGAAAGACACGCTGTCAAAGAATGCTAAACATCTAGCTGAAGCAGAATTTGCCATTTATGCTTTTTTCCACATAGAGCGGGACAGTTTCCAAGTTTCCATTTGAAATGTAGTCTCCACATGTGCTTGTACTCCTTAGCTCTTCAACAAGCTCTGGACATTCGCAGATATGCAGGTTTAAAAATATCATAGCAAAGGTTTTACTTGTGCTAAGTATTCCATCCAAAATAAACATAATATATTAGGTTTCAAGGAAGTGTTCAACAAGAACGTTATGAGGTTTGTACAATTTAGGAAACAACAGTACTCAGACTTCAAAAGATGAATTTTGTAATTTTGTCAAACAGAAGTTTCTAAGTTTGTATCACTGAGTCATAATTCCCAGTTTATAGAACTATAGGACATTTCATTGCAAACCTCATATCATCATAATCTTCTTCATTTTATTATGTGCTGAAACAGACAATCCAAAGAAAAAAATGTAGTTGAAGGAGGCCATGATAAAATTAATTTATAATATTTGTCATGTGAATAAAGAGCTTTAAGCAGAGTTTCTGTTGTACTAACGTTACAAATATGTGACAAGCACACTACAGAAACAATTTAAATTGGACTATAGCTGCTAACAGACAAAACATGCCACAGAAATGAATTAAGAAGAAATATGTTTGCTGACAGCATTACACACAAAGCCAGAGCTGGTTTGGTGGGTCTGTGTACAAGGGTGAGTTTCATGCACCTGTTAC
Organism: Protopterus annectens; assembly: GCF_019279795.1. Lineage (NCBI taxonomy): Eukaryota > Metazoa > Chordata > Ceratodontiformes > Protopteridae > Protopterus > Protopterus annectens. The sequence continues at coordinate 1,182,473,513 of NC_056743.1, read as the reverse complement.
AGCCAGACCTAGTAACTTGTTCCAGGTTTATGCTTAGCATAAGAGCAGAGATGGCATCTCATGAATGGTAAAGGCCCCTGCACTTTAACACCACTGTAATCAAAGTACAACTACAATGCAGCAGTGGCAGTTTCTCTTTCGTGAGCAAACTGCCTTCAGCAGAATGTCTGATTGGACAGGGAGAAAACTAAAAATAGCATGATCTCCTTCTATATCACTGTTGCAGTATTCTTCACAGTAGGGATCTCCTGCCTAGGACAGCCCTACGTCCAGCCAGTATACGAAAGCCTTTAGATCTTGTATGTGCCGTACTTCACACGTATGCTCCCATTCAGGATGTAGTCCATAAAGGTGATGTATGGACACAGCTACCAAGAATTTCTTTGCTGCCATCATCGCTCATCAGTCTGAATGCCCCTTTCCTGTGCTGAATACCTAGCTGTCAGATAAGTGCCCCGTTCAGGTCTTTTTCTTTTGGTCTTCTTATCTTTTGATTACCTAGAGTTCATGTCATCCAAGAAGGGAAAATGTCAGTGTGCGTGGCAGATGCCCCATAAGGATCATCATAAACAGTGTCTTCTTTTTGTCTGGATGCTTCCCACAACCATATGTTCTGTAGCATTTGTAAAGCATTTGTACCTAAGACTCTTAGAAGTCAGTTGTCTTCCCTGGCCATCTATCTTGAGAACCAGAGGCTTAAACTGTTATCCCAGGGTAGCGTGGTAGAATCTTCTAACCCCGAGGTACTGTTAAATAAGAAGAAGGCCAAGAAATCTTTTCCAAATTCTTTGGCTGCCAGCCTTCACTGAACATTTCTCTAGAAGCAGGTGAGCTCTGTAGACTGTCTGGTGTCTATGTTGAATTCCTCTGCTGTAACCCTGCCAGAGGCTGACATGGGCCCTTACTTTCACAAGTCCTCTGAGGCTTTGCAGGTGTCTGCTATGGATGTTGAGGGGGAACCATGGTTGATCATCTCAGAGGGCCTTAGAGAGATTCTGCATAATCTGGTCAGAGATGAGGTTCTGGGTACTCTTATTGAATCTCATCAAGGGTTGGAACCCCCAGTGTTTGTTAGGGCTGACGTCCCTACCAAGAAAAAGCAGAAGACTAAGCATACTTCTGTATGCCCTAAGGATCCTAAAAATGAATGTCAGGAGTTTACTAAGGGCCTGTTTAATACTTTAAAGGCCATGAAGCCTCCCCAAGGGGTTTATTTGCCAACTCCCCCTTGGCCTTCTACTGCTTCCAAACAGACTAGGGATCATGATTCCTCAGATGAGGATTCAGAGTCTGGTGATGAGCCCTTGTCTTGCTCTTCCCAGATACTTTTGCCTTTGACTTATGGTTCTGATGAAGAAAAGCCTGTTAGTCCTGAGTTTCCTTTTGAGGAATTGTCTTTTGGAGACACTATAGCTAGAATGATGGAATACCTTAAGTGGGATTCTTTTCAAATATCTGATATACAGAAAAGATATTATGAGCTGCTTCAGGTGGACACTCCTAAACCCTCTGAAGTACCTCCTGTGTTGGCTGCTTTATTAGACACCTTTATAGCTGCTTCTAAATTTCCTGATTCTCAGCTTCCTGATCCAAAGAAACCAGAAAGGTTCTGTGAGGTTTCTGAGAATTGTCAATTTTTATTTGTGTCCCTCTGCTGACCCTGCTATTGTGTCAGTCTTCTCTGACAAGCCTTTTAAACTTTTGCCCCCACCAAGCTTCTGCCTTCAGATAAGGATAGTAGGGCAATGGAGACAATTGGTACGAAGGTTTATGCTGCTTCTACTTTGGCCTTTTGGGCCATCAATTACCAGACCCACATGACCCGATATGCTCTGACCTTGATTGCCCAGACTTGGCAGGTTCTTTCCAACCTCCCTGATTTTGAGGACAATCTTCTACTGTTCCTCTCAGGTGGATTGTCACTCTATAAAGTGTAGCTATGATGCTGCTGATGCCTCTTCCAGAGCTTTGCCTTTGAGTCTGTCATGAGGCATTGTTATTCTTGGCTTCACCTTCTGTCATTACCTGAAGACATTAAGGCTAGGTTGCTGGATGCTCCTTAGGATAAAAATATCTTTGGGACTGCTGCTACTGATATGTTTAAGTCTGTTCAGGAAGAAAGTAAGGCTTTGCAGGACCTTAAACATGTTTTTTCTCTCCTATTCCTAAGTTCTGGAAGAATTATCCTATTAAGCCTGCTTTTGATTGCAGGTAGCCTCATCAGGCCACTAAAGGCAGGGAGAGGGTAGGAGAGCTCCTCCTGCTTAGTCTTCTCAGGCTTCTGTGGCCCAGAAGCTTCCTTTATCTGACAAACCTGCTTCTCTTTGACATCTTGCCCCCCCCCCCCCAGCAACGTTTCCATGTCTCTTTTGCTCTCCCTCTGTCTTCCAAACTGGCATCTCAGATTCTTAGGTTCTAGCTGTCATCTGTCATTGTTACTTCATGGTGTGAATGTCTCTCCTCCCTTTTCAGGGATTCCCCAACCATCTCTGGGAAAACTTCCTCAAATCTCAGAGGTCTTTGGGTCCCTGGTAGACCAGGAAACTATTCATCCTGCCCCTCCTTCCCAAGTAGAAAAATGTTTTTACTCCAGAATGTTTCTGGGCACTTGGAGGCATATTCTGGATCTCTCCTTGATTGACACTTTCTCAAGGTTCCTTCTTTTTGGATGGTTACTCTTCATACCCTGGGAACTTACCTTCATATTCCTATTCAACCTCTTTTCAGCAAGTTTATACATTTCTCTGTCTCTTCCTCTTATTTTCAGTTCTCTGCTTTGTCCTTTGGCCTCTATACTACCTCATGGGTATTAACAAAATTCCTACCACCTGTGATTGCCTTTTGTAGGACCCAAGGCATTCAGATTTTTTTCTTATCTCGATGACCTGTTGCTTCAGGCACCTTCTATCAATTGCCTGTTACAGGATCTGGAGTTCACCATGTCTCTCCTTCAAAGTCCAGGGTTCACTATCAACTTCCAAAAGTCTGTCCTGACTCCCTCTCAAGATCATGGAGTCTGGGTTGCAGGATTCATACAGTGCCAGCGTTTGGCCTCTCTTCAACCTCCAAATGTTCTGTCCTTGACAGCTTTCTTTCAGACTCTTCTTCCCCTTCCTGCTCTTCCAGCAAGAGAGTTTCTTTGAGCATTGAGATTTGTGGCCTCTTCTATTCCAGTGCTCCCTCTTGCCAGACTGCACACTCAGAAGCTTTAGTGGTACCTCAAGTCAGTCTGGCTTCAGAATTACCACCCTCTGGATTTCAAAGTGCCTCTCCTTCCTTTTCTGAAGTGGGAATTCAAGTGGTGGATTCAGCAACTTCCACTCAACCCAGGCCTACCTTTTCTCTCTCTCTGGTTCCTTCTCATGAACTGCTCACCACTGCTTCAGACATGAGGTGGGGGGGCTTCCAGTGGTCACCTGAAAGTTCAAGGTCATTGGCCCCCCTTCAGAAATCAGACCATATCAACAACAAAGAGATGAGACCCCTGATTCTGGCCTTTCAGGCTTTTCACTCCATGCTCTCTCTAGGCCCTCTGAAGTATTACACAAACAACACCACAATGATGTGGTATGTCAACCAGTGGGGGTGGGGTGGGTGGAGGGGTAAAAGGTCTTACCTTCTCTGCAGGCTGGTTCTTCAGGCCTGGGATCTGGCTCTCAATTATCAGTTAACTCTCCAGACAGTGTATATTCCTTCAGAGCACAATCTAGTGGCAGACACTTTGAGCAGGTCCAAAACACAGCCTCATGAATGGATGCTTCACAAAGATGTGTTTCTGGATATAGCCCATTGGTGGAGTATTCATCCAATAGATCTTTTTAACTCTTCTCTTTTCTGTTCCAGGGTGCCATGCCATCTGGCGTGGAAGATAGACACCCTTTCCTTTCCTTGGAAAGGGATGTTTCTCTGTGCCTTTCTTCCCCATCCCCTGCTTCCAAGAGTCCTGCAGAAGATTCAGTTGGACTCCCCAGAAATTTTGATAGTGACTCCCTTTTGTCCAAAACGGCATTGTTTCCACCATCTTGATGAATCTGGCCAGGGGCAGTCATGTTACCTCACCTGTTAGACCTTCTCACACAGGACAAGGGGTCACTCAAACATCCTCCATTCAACTGACACTGTGGGTGATAGGGTTTTGATACCTTTTAGTCACCTCTTTGTTGAGGATGTGCTCAGACTTTTACAGAAGGCAAGAAAACCTGTAACCAGAAAATCGTATATGTCCAAATGAAAGGGATTTTCTGACTGGAGCTATTTTCATAACCAGGACCATTTTTCAATGGGGGTCTCTTTGGCTCTCTCTTATTTGTGTAAGTTGCTCCATTCTGACTTTGTCTTTTCTTCTGTAAAGGCCCATTTGTCAGCTATGTCTGCCTGTCTACCACTGAATCATCCTTTGGCTTCTTGTTTTAAAGTCAGACAGTTTCTTAAAGGCATACTGCATCTCTGGCCCTCAAGGAAACCCATTCTTTCTCCATGAGACCTTAATTTTCATCTATCCTTTTTTTGTTTTTTCACAGGGGCAGGGTGTCCCTTTATACTAGTCCTTCTTTTATGCCCAAGGTGGTTAATGAGTTGTCCTTGAATCAGGCAGTACAACTCCATTCCTTTTTCCCTTTCCTCAGTCTGCTAGTGAGAGGGTTCTACATACCTTGGATTTGTACAGACAGCTCAGATATTATTTGGAGAAAACTAAGGCCATTTGTAAGTCTAACCAACCTTTTGTTTCTTTTCATCCCATAATATTGGGTTTGGCTGTTTTTAAGAAAACTATCTCCTCCTGGATATCTAAAGCCATTTCATTTTGTTATTCTTTTCATGGCAAATGTGTATCTACTTCCATTAGCAATTATTCTACTAGTGATGTTGACTCTTCTGATGCTTTCTTCAGGGGTTTGGACATGAATTACATCCTTGAAGCTGCTACTTGGTCTACAGTGCATACTTTTACTAAATATTATAAACTGGATATGATTTATAGTGCCAGAGCAGGTTTTGCTAGTGATATTCAGCATGGAATTGTTGAGGGCTCTTGCCAGTTTCCAATCATTCTATCAAGATTTTGTACTCTCCCTACAGTGAAGAATACTGCAACAGTGACATAGAAGGACATAGTACAGCTGTGTAAAATCTTACCATAACAATAGATGTCCTTTTCTTCACTTTTGTAGTATTTGCTCCATCCATCCAAGACCTGGGTACTCAGGTTGATAACGATCTCACATTTGACCATCATGTAGCGGCAGTGGTCAGAAAAGCCGATTACATGGTTCATCTCATAAGTAAAGGGATTGCATCCTGAAAAAAGGAGGTTATTACCTCTCTATACTCCTCCCTCATTAAACCAGGAATTGAGTATAATGCCCCGTTTGGTATGTACCTCTCCAAACATTTGCACCAACTGGAAAGGTCACAGAAATACCTCACAAAGAGAATCCATGGCCTCCAACACCCATCCTATGCTGACAGGCTCAAATCAATGTCACTCTACTCAGTATCGTACAGGTTGTTCAGAGGTGATCTGTCTCTCACCTACAAGGCAATCTCGGACCCTGCCCTACTAGACATGCTCCATATCCATAAGTCTAATTCCTCACACATTACCCACTCAAAAGGCCTGAATCTAATATGCAACATCAACAAAACCTGCTGGAGAGCCAGGTTTGTCCCCCAGAGGCTGCCCCATCTCTGGAATAGACTTCCCATACATGTCAAATAGAGTACCTCACTGACCATCTTCAAGAGCAACCTTGATGAGTTTATGGAAACCACACATTTGTCCAAGGGATTCCACCAAGTCCCCCATTGACAGGGGTGATAGGTGTGGATTGAGGTTTCTTTTTGAGGATTAACTATTGCCTAGACTTGTCTAGACTCATAAGGGCCTCAGGGCTATTAGCCTAGTAACCTCCTATGATCCTATGATCTCTATTTTTTTTTCTTTTGGACTTTGTTTTGATTTCTCTGTTGGCTGAAGGTCTCCCTTTTCCAGCTGCATTTTTTCCTTCTGGATGTGCACAGCCTCTTTTCTCCTATGTAGACTGTTCTCTACTGGGACAATTCAGTTCTGAATAACTACATCCATATGTTACCTTTATGCCCTATGTCCTGAACGAGGAGCATACTTGTGACATACAGTGCATACAAGATCTAAAGGCTTTGGTATACTGGCTGGACATTAGGCTTTCCTTGGAAGGAGATCCCTACAGTGAAAATTACTGCAACAGTGAAGAGAAGGGCATCTATTGTTATGGTAAGATTTTACACAACTGTACTTTCCCTCCTTCTTCGGGCAATGCATAGATCTACATCATTTCAACCTACACCCACCCTGGCAGTAACCTAAGCCTACAAACTCTTCAGTCCTCCTTCCTGGCAGGAAGTCTAAACCCCCTACACTCATTTTGCCTGAGGTTAGGAAACCCCTAATCTTCACACTCATACTGTTAGTGAGCAGATCTTTTGGCTGCTCTCATCCCATATAAAAGCAACAGAATCTCCACAGCTCACACACCTAGCCTTGTAGATACTAGAGGCTCTCAGCTGGTTTCACCCAGAATGCCAAGAACTGGAGTCTCCACAGTTTAACTCAGGTAACATGGAAAAGCTCACCCAGACTCTGCCATAGATTGCAGTGAAGGAAAGGTTAGCTTGTTTTTGCTTTCTTGTAATTTGCATTGCTTCTTTGCCTTCTTCTATGTTTTATATTGTGGTATATTTTCTTTACACCTGTTTTACTTGTATTCTGCTTTCAATTGCATATTTAAACTGGGAAACAGACCACAGCTGTGTCTCTTGTGAGTCACACAGAAATTAAATTTCCCCCCTCCCTACTGCCCTGTTTTTGTTGTGTTTTTAAACTCAACTGCCTCTGTAGTTGCCAACCCCTTATGTTAATTTGACCACATATTTACTTCCCTCTTCTCTTTGATTGGCTATTTCTAAACACAAAATTATCATTTTTTGAAATCACTCCCCTTCAGCTGCTTAAATTTATTGGACATCCCACAGTATCCATACAGTCAGACTACAAAGTGCCCACCCCCTTCTAATCTATCTCGCTCTTTTAAAATTAGTGGCTCTCCACTTGAATTGCTAAAGCTTGAGTTACCCCCTCTTTCTTTTTTTTGTTTTTAAATACCTTTATTGAATAATCACTTGTGACATAGTCAAATTTACATTTATATAAAAGTAATCAATCTATACTAACAAGTTCACGTTTTCACATGTATTGCGATATATCATACAACTTAAGCAACATTACATACCTTATTCAAATCCTGTCCCTTTTTTTAAACAAGAAACATCTTTATTAAACCATCAGTTATGACACAGGCAATCACACATTTATATAAATGAAAATAATCCACATCAGCACAATCCTAGTTGCAAGCATTTTACATCACAAGCCATACTGACACACTCCAAGTTGCAAACATTATATATCACTTATCTTCTACCCAATAATTTTCAGTCAAACATTACATAGCTCATTTAAGTCCTGCCTTCTTTTAAACCTCATTCCTCCCCTGTATGAATTTTTCCCACAATTCCCATTTTATGCTATGCAGTTTGCTCCTACCCTTTTCTAAAGACCTCAGCTCCAGTTGTTTTATCTATGTTACTATATTTACTACTTCTAGTATAGTTGGTTTAGATTCTCATTTCTATTTTCCCGTAATTGCTTTTTTGGCAGCCACCATAATTAGACACAGCAAGGCAAGAGTTACCCCCTCTTTCATATCTAACTGCTTAGTGCACACTGCATCTGTTAGGATATTAACCTATTTTTTCCATCTTTCTTTTAAAATCTGCAACATCTAATCCAAGACCACCAATTATTGGGGACCCTACATTATGCCGGTCAGAAGTCATCTTGGGATTTCTTCTGTTTTGCTCCTGGTGATAGAAAGGGTATAGTGACATTATTTCCTGGCAAATGCTGATCACTAGAAAGCCTGACAACTGCTTTATAGGTGAAAGCTTGGAATGTGTGCTTATATTCTGCTCCTGGTGAGAGAAGGAGCAAAGGGCATTGATTCCTGACCATCTCTGATTGGGCAGTGAGCATCTGTGTGGGACCTTCCTGATTGGGCTGATTGCTGTTCAAGGCATCTACCAGAAAAAGGTTACAACAAGCCTACTGACTCCTACATCATCTGGGGCAAGACTGTTGGCCACCAAAGAGCCTGTGACCTGCTTCTAACCTTGAGATTGATGCTACTGTTTGCTTATTGTAAGAGAAGAAGCAAAAGGGCATTGTATCCCAGCAGCTAGAAGCTGTGGTGTGACAAGCACTAGTAGTAGCCAGGCAGCAGCCAATTAGATAAATCCCCTCTTTTCATCATTCTTGACAAAGCTAATTCTTTCTTTCTATTCAGTAAGTACTGCTTGATTAGTTACTGTATAATCTAACTTCAGAATATCTCCCTAAATACTTAATCCATAAATCATCAGGGTCTACTCATTAGTTTTCCCTCAAGTGTTTGACATTTCCGTGTATAGACAAAGACATGTTGAGCTGACATTTTTCCTGCAAAAGCACCCTTGAAATTTCACCAATACCTAGTTACCCACAGGACACTTAGTTTGCTGTGACAAACACTGCCCCCACAGTTGCAAACCAGATACTCCTGACATTACTTTATATTCTCATAGCAACCATCTAATCAATAAAAAAGGGTCTGTTGCCATGGATATGAACTTTACCACCATCTCCGTTATCAGCTTGGTGGATATGGGCATCCTCAGACAATGTAGAAATTGTCTAATGTTTACTGATAACCAGATAACAAAAAACTTCCAAGGCACAAAAATACACTAAAAAACAATATACAAACTAGCAAGTTGCTAGGATCCAACTGCAAGTAAAAAGTATATATTTATTGAGTGTTTTCATCCCCGAATATTGTGGGACTTCATCAGAATAATCACAAGTAAATACAGCAAGCTATAAATGATGCAGGTGACATGTTTGATTAATCAAACTGGGCACTAATGAAAGGAGAAACATTCTAAACACACAGCAGCCATGTTTATTAGCCGAGAACAGATTCCACAAATAAAAAACAGATACAAGTCCAATAAAAACATTTTAGTTGTGGAATCTGTTCTTGGCTAATAAACATGGTTGCTGTGTGTGAAGAAAGTTTCTCCTTTCATTAGTGCCCAATTTGATTGATTCTTTGGCTTTGGATGTACTTTCAGGTACTGGGGTGCTTTTCTCCTATTTTACATGTTTGATTAAGTTAATTTAAAAACTCTGTTGAATCTCTAGTCGATTATGTTGAAAAACCTGTTTAATGTACAATGGAATGCATTAAAAATAATTAATTTAAACCTGAAACTAACCTATTCCTTAAAATTCATATAATACATCCTTACACATTCTTCTTGTACAAACAACTTTAAGAAATCAATTAATTTTGATACTTTGTATCTATTTACCTATGATGTGCCTTTAGCTTCAGTAAGCAAGAAATAGATAGCATTTCATTCAAACCTGTTAGTATATAGCATTTAAAAACAATTGCTACCAGGGCTACTTCTTTCTAACTATAAACCCAAGGGACCACCTCTAGGGCACTGTGGCATTTATTCAACAACAAGGAACTTAAAAGTGTGTCTGAAATTCTGTTCACTATGGCATTGCAGTGTTGCAGCGGTTAGCGTTGTCACCTCACAGCAAGATGTTCTCCGGTTCGATTCTCTGCTGAAGTGCCTTCTTTGAGGAGTCTGCATGTCCTCCATGCGCTCATGTGGGTTTCCTCCAGGTACTCCCACATTCCAAAAACATGCATATGGAGCTTTTCTCCTCGGGCCCCTGCTGAAAGTGGGCTCTGCCTCAGTCAGACTTTCCTGATAAACAAATGTTAAATAAAAATAAAATATGTTTGTACAAAGCCTTAAAATGTCTATTGTTTTTAATGTCATACAAATTTTCATAAATACGTTCCTTCAGTTTCCTCTCTGTTTTGCAGACATAAAACATGGGGCAGGGTTGGCAAACAGCTAGGCAGACTACCCCTAAAGTGTTGCAAGTGAATTTTCCCCTGATTCTTATGTGTTTTTTCTGTATAACAATAGCATCCCCATTAAACACATATTTGCAATATTTACAACAGCTGCAATTAAACATCTTATGAGTGGCACTAATGGTGTCATCAGGTAAATTCTCAAACAGGGATTTAAAGTTCAGTCACTTCTTATATGTGATCTTTGGTCTTGGACCTAAGATATTAAAATGTGTTAAGAATAGGGCCCAATTTTTCTCTAATATATCTTGAACTACTCTGCTATCAGTGGAATATGAAGTAATAAAAGAAGAAGTAAAATCCTTGTTGGACCTATAACTTTCCTGTTGTTTCCATATTCCATTCTCACCTGTACTAAGAGGGGAAACCTGTGATTCATTAATTAACTCTATCAAATTACTATTTTGTTCATTATATTATGGATGAAATTGATGGGGTACCCTCTCTTCAAAAACAGATCAGACAATTTGTTACATTCCAAACTGAATTTATCAAATACAGAAACCATACAGGCTGCCCTTACCATCTACCCCTTAACTCCTGCTTTTTTTCTGGTAGGTAAAATGGCAGCTCGTGAAGTGTAAAAATGAATGAGAATAAGTGGGTTTTGGTAGATGTGTGATGACAAAAAACCCTTGCTTGTAATCCTTCTTAATATGCACATCCAAATAGCAAAATTTGTCCTGAGTAATAGTGTATGAAAAAGATAAATAATGTGTGGTATGACTAAAATATTCAATAAATGGACATATTTGATCAAAATCATCTTTCCAAAATATATATATATCATCGAAAACTCTACTATACAAAATCCATGAAGCAGCAAATTGACTATTAATAAGTCTATTTTTCCACTCTGTGATTACTATATTAGCAAATAAAGGTCCGCACACTGCAGCCATGGCAACACCTGTAGTTTGTCTGAAATACTGTCCATCAAAATAAGTAAAATTGTTTGTTAACACCAATTCTATCAAAGTAACATATATGTTAATTTTTTTGTTGGGGAAAACCCATATTTTCATTGAGAAACTCTGCTAACCATTCCAACCCTACATTGTGTGGTATAACAGGTAATAGTTTTCTTACATCTATTGTAATAAAATATATATTTTCAACTGAATCAATACTATTACATTTATATAAAAAATCCCAAGAATCTTTACATAAATATATTATTTGTGAAAGTCCTGATTTTAAATCATTATTAGTCATTTTTGCTATTGAATTAGTTTTAGATGTACTGGCAGTCATGATCAGTCTGGGCGGGGGCACAGAGATTATTGTGGATTTTTGGCACCCCAAATGCAGTGGGAATTAATGGATGTTTTACAAGTAAATACTTGCATTGATCAAAATTAATTTTCCCTTGCATGAGCATGTCATATAATGACATATCGATTTTTTGATATGCAGTATGAACTTTGTTTAATGAAGCTTCATCATAGACTTCATTGAATAATAAACTATTCATTCTTTAAATGTAATCAGTTTTGTCCATTACCACCATCCTGCCCCTTTTATAGGTTTCATGATTCTAATATTCATACAAGACCCGATTTAATTGATTACATTTTTTTGCTGCCTAGTAATATTGCATATACTATTATGATAAAAAATCTGTATCCTTAGGTCCAGTTCACAAACTTGTTCAAAGATATCCAATGCAGGGTGAAGTGGTGGATTAAAGGTAGTTGGTAACTTTAAATAAGTTGACTCCTTAGAACTAACAGTCTCACTGAAAAACAATTTCAAATTGAGTTTCCTAACAAATAATTTAAGATCAGTTAAAGTGTTAACATTGTCATTTTTGGTTGGAACAAAAGTGTTATCTCTACTAAACAATTCAGCATGTGCTGGTGTGATCTCATAAGTGCTATAATCGTAAACAAAAAATCCTTCTCCTTATTGGAAATAATTTTGGGAAAGGTGTCCCAAAATTTATTCTGTTCCATAAAATGGAAACAGTTCACCATCTCTTGAATATGTGCTACTGTCTCTGAGGCCTGGTAATTATTCCTCTTCCCTTTCAGATGTTCTAATCATCTGAGTGGGGGGTATTCTAAAGGGTCTGGCTCACCATATATATATTATCTCTATTAACAATAGCTGATTTGGCTTGTACTAGAATGTCCACTGTACTATGTGCACTTGGGATGTGGGTGGACTTGGATAAGATTTACTATTCACATATTCAATTCTATCTCATTCAAATGTATTGGCTTTTCTGTCTTTGATACCCTCCCATACATTGCCCACTTTTTAAATATATCCATATATTGAATATTTTATGTATTAAATAACAAGTCGTTAGTTATAGCCTTATCCAGAGATGAAATTTCAACCATTAGTTTTTCCATAGAAAACTGTTTATGTTTAATTAATAATTCAATTAATTCACATTCTTGTTTATCAAATAATTTTAAGAAATCTTAGCGTAGGGCTGACTGAGGCCTCAATCCGGTCGGAAATTTCCAAGACCAAAGCCCTTTGGGAATCTGGCTGACTTTGATTGATTCAAGAAAATATGAATTCTCAATTTGCAACTTTTTAAAAGTAAGATTTTTTTTCTCATATTCTGTTGAGATTGGGCCACAATAGTTACTGGTCACCACTCCATTATAAACACTTGCTTGTTACTATTGAGAAAGTATCCAGATATGAAGACAATGGTGGATTGATGCTATGATCCAAGTTTGGCTGTTGCTGCATGAGTCCGTTCATGATGATCTACAGAGATAAACCATCCATCAGTTGTGTTGGTGATATAAAATCACAGTGCTGATCTGTTTAAGGAGTTGCCTGTCTGGTAAAATGTCAAGACCTCATCAATCCATTGGTCGGAAACCCAATAGCCATATATTGCAACAATATAGTCAAGTTCAATAAGTGCATCAAACTGATCCTGCATAAAAAGCAGTTGTGATCCTTCACCACCAGATGCCATGCTAACAGAAACGTCCAAGGCATAAAAGTACACTAAAAACCAACATACAAATAAACAAGTCACAAGGATCCAGCTGCAAGTAAAAAGTATATATTTATTGAGCACTTTTGCCCCTGAATATTGTGGGACATCATCAGAATAATCACAAGTAAAAATAGCAAGCTATAAATGATGCAGGTTACATGTTTGATTAAGTTAAAGTAAAAACTCTGTTGAATCTCTAGTTGATGATGTTGAAAAAAACTATCTAATGTACAATTGAATGCATTAAAAATAATTTAAAACAAAAACTAACCTATTCCTTAAAATTTATATAATACATCCTTATACATCCTTCTTGTATAAACAACTTTAAGAAATCAATTAATTTTGATACTTTGTATATATTTACCTATGATGTGCCTTTAGCTTCAGTAAGCAAGAAATCAATACCATTTCATTCAAACCTGTTAGTATATAGCATTTAAAAACAACTGCCATCAGAGCTCCTTCTTTTCTAACAATAAACACCAGGGACCATGTCTAGGGAACTGTGGCATTTGCTCAACAAAAAGGAACTTAAAAGTGTGTCCTAAATTCTGTTCAATATGTTTGTACAAAGCATTACCATGTCTATTGTTTTTAATGTCGTACCAATTTTCATAAATATGTTCCTTCAGTTTCCTATTTGTTTGGCGAACATAAAACATGGGATATTATTGGCAATTGAATTTTTCCCTGATTCTTTTGTGTTTTTTTTTCTGTATAACAGTGGTATCCCCATTAAACACATATTTGCTATATTCACAACAGCAAGAACTAAACATCTTATGGGTAGCACTAATGGTGTAATCAGGTCTCACCTGTACTAAGAGAGGAAACCTGTGATTCATTAATCAACTGCATCAAATTCATATTCTAATTCAACAACAGAAAGTAAGTTCTGTTTTTTTACTTTAACAAAATGATATCTATTTCTCACTTACTGAAGCTAAAGGCACATCATAGGTATAGACACAAAGTATCAAAATAAATTGATTTCTTAAAGTTGTTTATACAATGATGTTTAAGTATGTATTATGAATTTTTAAGGAATAAGTTATTTTTAGTTTTAAATTAAGTATTTTAATGCATTCAATTGTACATTAGCTAGTTTTTTCAACATAATCAACTAGAGATTTAACATAATTTAATCAAATGTGTGACCTGCATTGTTTATTTATAGCTTGCTGTTTTTACTTTTGATTATTCTGATGAAGTCCCGTGATATTCTGGGACAAAAGCGCTCAATAAATATACACTTTTTACTTGCAGTTGGATCCTAATGACTTGTTTGTGTGTATGTTAATTCTCAAACTGATATGGTATGTAAGAAATGTAATAATAGTCAACAACACAAAAAACTTCCATTGTTCATACACAAGTGTAGGAGTTCAACGTAGAAATAAATCCAAGAAAATAAATCTAAATAGTTTATTTGGTTAGCGCTTTTACACTCACTTCCTCAGGCCTTACAATAAAATGTAACTTAATTGTATGCTTTTACATGAAACAATTAAAGCAATTAAAACATTCCTAATTAACCAAGTTTCCCCTCACATTTCTCTTAAAGGTATCTCAGCTAATATATATACATTCTTAGTTGTCTCTGTATATCGCTAGAAAAAATAATATAGTATCAACAAAGTAAATAAATCAAAAGCAATTCACTTATATACAACTTATGTAAAATTGTTGTTATAAAACTTATTCTAAAGTCATTTTTTTTTACTAAAATTCATTAATTACTAAAAATCCATTAATTATTAAAAATTCAATACCTAATATAAATGTATAAGAATGTAAGTATATATATATATATATATATATATATATATATATATATATATATATATATACATAAGTTACAGCTTGTAACAGAATATATACAAAAATATATACATATAAAAGACACATTATTTATGTATGCCCCTATTCTTAAGAATGGGTTTAAGGGATACTCTATCGTTAAGACCACTACCTCGATCAGCTTGTAGTCGTATTATCCATCATGCTTCTGATGTCTCTGTTTTATTGGCATGATCACTCCCTCTTTCATTTTCATTAACTATTTTGACTGACATAAATTTAAAAATGTGTGCTTCTCCTTTTTTCACTACATGTTTGGCTAAGGCATTATTTACATCTCTATTTTTAATAGTTAAGAGATGCTCCCTTATTCTAAATCTCAGCTCTCTGTTGGTGTTCCCAATATAGTAACTTGAACAAATCTCACAAATTGCTAGATATGTGATATGAGCAGTATGGCAATTTGCCTTTACCTTTAAGAGAAATGTGAGGTAAACTTGGTTAATTAGGAATGTTTTAATTGCTTTAATTGTTTCATATAAAAGCATACAATTAAGTTGCATTTTATTGTAAGGTCTGAGGAAGTGAGTGTAATGCTCATGAAAGTGCTAACCGAATAAACTATTTGGATTTATTTTCTTGGATTTATTTCTATGTTGAACTCCTACACTTGCGTATGAACCCTGGAAGGTTTTTTTTTGTGTTGTTGACTATTTTTCATTTTTCTGGGATCATTTAATCCAAGCTGCATTCATTTATTTTGTGTATGTAGGAGATGTATTTACACAATGTCACTGGTTGCAAAGCTCTCACATAAAAGCACTTCTGATGTCAATCAGGTTGCCAGTAGTACACATGCTGCACTCATCACACACAGTTCAAAGTAGACACATGGACCCACATATGCTGAAGCAATTAAATGTTACCTTCCTAAACCCCAAAGACCTCCTAGATGAAGTACACATAAAGAATACCCTCAGCAGCCCCAAATGCACTCTTTCAAAATAACACCCATATCGACACATACAGCCACATCTCATAGAGCCTCTACTTCTAAGTCCATAAGGCAAGTCACCACACAATCCAATATTCTGGTCATTGGAGACTCCATTGTGGGACACCCTGATGTCCCTCTCACCATGATGAGTAAGGAGAAAGTCACAGTCAGTTGCTTATCAAGGCCAGGATCCATTACATTATACATGCAGTCAGGCCATTGGACCACAAACACCAGTATGGCTCAGTCATAGCCCATGTGGGTGCAAATGACCGGAGACATACCTCCCTAGGCTATATGAAGAGAGACATCATGGAGCCCTCAAAGTGTGTGTCCCAGACTGGTACGAGCCTAGCACTGAGCAGCATTTTACCTTCTCAAAGGATGATGCCACAATATAAACAGAAGATGACTGACTTTAATAATTGTCTTAGTTTTTGGTGTAATTCTAAGGGGTGCAGTATTTGTCAGCATAGAATGAAATTGCCAACTGACTACACTACTTTACCATGGATGGTCTGAACCTTTCCCCTCTAGACTATGTAATATTAGTTAAAACATTGTCCTCACCCATAGTGCCTTTTTTAGGCAATGCCAAACTGAAAGTACTTCTGATATAGCAAATCAAAACCAAGAAAATCTAAAGGTGTTACTGCCCCGTGCTAGGACTCCACTCCCTACAAGCTCTCCCCACCCTAGAGTATGCTGACATCTGTGCAGTCACTAAGACATTGTTTAAAGCCATGGGGAGCACACCAGTAGTGCAAGGCTATAATGCCTTCCACACATTTAGACCAGCTACTACACAGACTGGGACTAAAGCTGGAAGTGTCTTGACTTACATAAAAATAAATATACCTCAAGGCTGGGCAAACAGGACAATGCACTTCAGCTTCTCCACATTCAAATCACCCCAGGCAAAATCCCTTACCACTTCTTTGCAAGCTATAGTTCCCCTCTTTGACTCAAGAAACCCATAACATGTATTTAAGCCTATTGGAAACACTCACTATCTGACCTAATACCATATTCATGGGTGACTTTAATTACCCCACTATTAACTGGGCATCATATATGACACCAAATATGCAAGCACAGGGATTTCTAGATTTTGTAAACATAAACTCTCAATACACTAACCAGGGGAGCAAACATACTGGATCTGGCTCTCACTAATATGAGATAGTGCTGCACACCCCCTAGTGTAATGTCTTCTCTGGTAAGGTCAGACTACAAAACGGTCCCTTTTTAAGTAAAAATAAAACCCAGAACCCCAGCTAACCCTGGAATGTTCAGGAACTACTCTAACGCTAACTTCCTACTATTAAGTGATAACCTGGCAAAATGTCAAGCCCCCATATACCCTGAAAACACTGCTGCATATGGGGAACTGTTTACAGAAGCCCTATACAAGTGTGTTAATTGCTGCATAGAGGCAGCTGTGCCTACCAGGAAGAAGTATAGAACTAATCAAAAAAACAAGCCACACTGGTGGAATCACAACATCACTATGCTGTATAACAGAAGGATAAAAATCATGGCAAAAATTAGGAGGTGTAGCACCCAGCAGGATAAAAGCACTCCCATCAACCTAAACAAACAACTTGGAAGATAAATAAAGTCTACCAAAGCCAAATATGAGGTAAATATGGCATCCCAGTCCAATGACAACCACAAGGCATTTTTTAGCTATGTCACCAACCTCAAAGGCAATACACAATTGTGTGCAGAGCTCATTGTAAACTGAGTCACATATACTGAGCCAGAAGATGTAGCAAACCTACTGGCAGACAAATTCAACTGTAATGTTCCCCCCCTCTCCCCACAACTTCCTCTCAGGAAATACCATCAAATATAACTCTCCCTACAATCACTAGGGAACAGGTCCTCAGTGCTCTTTCTCTAAGACCAAGAATACTCCATCAATGGGCCCAGACAATATCAACAAAATGCCTTCTAAATAGCATGACATATGACCTATTAGGCCCTCTGTAATTGTTATTTAACTGCAGCCCCCAAACAGGCTTCATGCCTCATGAAAGGAGAACTGCAACAGTCATCCCTCTGCACAAAGGTGGGTCATCTACAGACCCTGGAAACTACAGACCCATAAGTCTTACTAATCTCATATGCAAAGCCATGGAAAGAATTATCATGGAAATAATCGATAACGACATAGGAAACTTCCAAGCACCAGACCCATCCCAATTTGGTTTACTCAGCCTGGTGGACTTCTTTGAGAAGGTAGCCAAAGCAATGGATGAGGGCAAAATGGTTCGCACTGCCTACTTTGACCTGGCCAAGGTATTTGACACAATACCCCACTCAGGCATTGCTGACAAACTCAAGAGGTGAGGTATAAACCCTTATGTTACCCGGTGGATATCCAGTTGGCTCACAGATATGACCCAGGAAGTTAGGGATAAGGAGACCACTTCTACAAAGAGGCCAGTCACAAGCAGAGTCCCTCAGGAATCAGTCCACGTACTTTTCTTTTTTCAGCATTTGCTTTTGTGAAGTCAAAGCCAATTTCAAGGGCATCCGGCTGACTACATTTGCAGATGATTCTAAATTAGGAGCAGTCATAGAATCCTCCATCAACACAAATGTTCTCCAGGAAGGGATGACACAGACAACTTGTGCCAGAGCCATTGACTAAAACTAAATGTCAAGAAATGCATAATAGTATAATTTGGGAAGTCATCCACCTCTGGTAACTATCATATTGACAGCACACTCCTAAGAGTCAACCCAGTAGTCAGGAACTTGGGAACACACATAGACAGTAATCTAGCCTTTGACCATCATGTTTCTACAGTACTGAAGAAATCATTCTATGTTGTGCAACCTGTAAACAAACGTTGGCCATCTAGTTCTAAGGAAATCAATGTTCTACTGTATTTAGCATTCATCAGACCTGTCATTGGGTACAATGGTCCCCTTTGCTATGTACCTAACCAGGCACATCCAGCAACTGAAATGTCCGCAGAGGTTCCTCACTAAAACAATACAAGGCGTAAGTAACATGTCCTATGCAGACTTCCTCATAGACCTATCACTGTATTTTGTCTCCTACAGGCTGTTGAGGTGAGATCTATGCCTGACATACAAGGCATTATCAGACCCCACCCTGGAGGACTTTCTGCATATCCGCAAAACATACAGCACCAGAATTACCCATTCTAAAGACTTAAACCATGCCTGCAATATAAATAGGACCTGTTAGAGAGAGAGGTATGTACCCAGAGACTACCTCTTCTCTGGATCAGTCTCCCTATCCATGTGAAGCAAAGTTCCTCCCTAATCCAATTCAGGTGTAACTTGAACAATTGGATGGGGAACAGGAAATTCATCCCAGATTAGACAATCATGTCTCTAATGGACACAGGCAGCCTGTAAATGGTTCATCTCCCAGGCCTTATAAATGTTTATTCTCCTATGCCTCTTCTTGCACTTATCAGGGATACCAGAACTTGAGATTTGGTATACAAGGCTAAGCTTAAAAAGGCTGTCGTGGTCCTTAGCTTAGTACACATCTTTGAACCTATGGCATCAGTCAGAGCACTGAAATAGATTTGCAATGATCAGAGTTTCCCCATTTTATCCCTGCCTGACCTGGTTGCAATTACCCTGTGCTAAGGTACCAAATAACTTTCAAATGAGACAGTTCAGCAGAAAATAATAATTTCCTTTACTGCACAGAAAAACACGTAAGTGGGAGACTAGGAAAACAAAATCTTGTCTCCTCGTGCTACAAAAATCATATTTTATACCTTTTTTTCATTAAACTCAACATTATAGTAATAATCATAAAACTGCCACTAATCACCTGAAAATGAACACTACAACATTAATTTTACAACTAATATCTCCAGACTGCTTGTTTATTCCATATTAGGCAAGAGTTCCAAATTCCATAAAAGAACTTTCTACTCAGAATAAACCTTACTCTTTCTAATACTTTTCCAACCCTGTCAGCTCTAGCTAATATTAGACAAGAAGCAAATCATACAGAGGGACACTTAAGATTTAATTCTGTTATGAAAGCATACTATAAATGAAGCATGCAGTAACATTTCCCTTTTCTGTACTTCTCACCTTTCACACCTGTGAATACCATCATCCAGCATATCACTGTTCAGCTTTGAACTCCTCCATCCAGAATGATATCAGTCAGTGCCTCTCCTACCACCGGCCTACCAGACATATTAGCAGTATGCACCAAAACAAATATATCCAAAGCCACACCAAAATGAAAAAAACAACCAGCCAGTATCCAAAAGAGCTTTTATTATCTCTAACATCTCGGCCAACAAAGCCTTCAAGGAGTAAAACTTTTAAAACAATCACCTGCCTTAAATACCCTGCCTTGTAAAATTACTAATTACATAATTAACTAGTTAAAAAAGAAACCTCCAGTTACACTATAATTTTAACCCATTTGGAACCAGAGTGTTAAACTTGAGTATATATACAGATTTGTTGTACAATCATTTATTTTTTGTATGGACACTATCATATCAGTCAACATGAACTTGTTCTAAAATTGTTCCCTGTAGATATTCCACTTCACCTTTATGAAAATTTTTAAAATGTTCAGCTATGGAGCTTTCCTGTTTACCATTAACTATATCACGTACATACTCCAAAAGTCTGACTTTAAAAGGTCTCTTGCTTTCACCTACATAAAATTTATGGCAGGGACATTTTAGGGCTTATATAATGCCCTGAGTATCACAACCAAAAGACCCCTGCACCACAACTCTAGCTCCATTAATTTTTGAAAAGCTTCTAACTATATATTTATAACCTTTACATTTACCGCAGCATATTGTTCCTTTTATTGTCATTACCCTAGGGATTTCACTGAAAGGGGCAACAAATTTACTATAAACTAAAAAGCCTTTAATACTTTTCCCTTTTTTATAAGAAGCTATAAGGGCCCAACATCCCCACTCAGAAAAATCTCTAAGGGACTTCAAATAACCCCAATAGAATTTAACCAATTCCACTAACTGAGAACTAAAAACACTATCCCCCAGATTCAATAATCTGCCATGCAGGACTAAACTAGTCCTGCACGTAAGCGGCAGTTTAAGAGGAGGATGGCAGTGCGCCATGCATAATGATGAAGGAGCGCCACGGGAGCTCCAAATCCTATACTAAGCGTGGACGAGTGCAGGTGGCATATCTGAGAGCAGAGCTCTCAGAATAAACATGCCCCTGCAAAGTAGATTAGAGGAAAGTATAAATAAATGAAGAAACCACTCATAGGTGTCCGCATATCTCCACCAACAGTCCCTATGTGTTCAACAGCAACAGTACATTGAAATAAAACAAAGAAACCCTTGTATTAATTTTTTGAAAACCCCAAGTACAGCTAACCATAGGTGCATGGGTTTGCCCATCACCTAGCTATGGTTAAAGCAGCTGAAAAGGCTGAAGAGGATAACAAGGAATATATATGCAAATGAAGCAGCACAGCAATAGTGGATTGTTAGAGCATCCGCCTAATGAACAGGCATTCCCGGTTCGAGTTGCACTGCAGCACAAATCATTTTCCATGGGAAATCTGTATATGAACATAATTTTGCATCATTGTGCCATATAACCTGCACAATAACAATTAAATGTGAACTGGAGTACTGCATGAAATCCACATGTGAAGTGTTAGTGTCATAATGAATAAGGCACAAGTAAGCAGGTCTAAGCACAAATAAGCAGAGTGTCCAAGTGCGTTTGCATGGGGGTAAGTATTGCCCACACAGATTAAGCAAAGTAGAAGCTAACTGACTGTAAGAAACTGTAACCGGAGGTTAGCAGTGCTTACCATCGTGCAAACCCGCTTACAACCACTTTAAAGTGCCTTAATCACTCTGGATCTAAAGGCCTGTGTTCTGCCCAGCAACAGAATAAACTGCCTCTACAAGGCTCAAACCCAGGACTCTGTACACTATAGTCACAGTAGTTAACCACTAAGCCATCATAGCAATTGATAAGCACGATTAAGGCCATACATCCCATACATCCACATGGTTTTGCATATATATACAGCAATATGTATATATATATATATATATATATATATATATATAAATACGTATATATATATAAATAGATATATATATATATATATATATATATATATTTATATAGGAATATATATATATATATATATAAATATATATCTATATCTATATATATATATATATATATATATATATATATATATATATGTAATATATATGTGTGTGTGTGTGTGTGTGTGTAGATATACACAGATATATAGCTATGATAGGAAACAGCACACAGCACACAAGAATGACATATGTAACACGTAGCATGACCTTCCCCCCCCCCAGCCAGACAGAGGAAACATACTCACAAACCCACAAACAATGTAAATAGTCCACTACTCTCCAGACCACAGGTAGGATACAACCAGGGGGGTACACAGTGGACCCGTGAAATCTAATCTTGGAACACAGACAGGAGCTTCCCTTGTGGGACGCCCCCAAAAATTGACATATTATGGGAGGAAGCCAGTGTGATGAGCTTTCTGGCTGGGGTGTGTACATACCCAGAATACAAGGGTGGGAAAGCCTGATGACCCATGGGTCGAGACAACGTACGACATGGGTCCCCTGAAGTGAAAAGTGGGCAACGTGTAGTGGTGTGTTCAGACCCGACCTGCACCCAGAGTAAGGATGGGTGCTGTAGAGGAGGTGCGGGTGGGGGAACTATGGGTAGCTAGTTATGGGTCTAGGTGTGCAGGTGTTGGCTGAAGTGGTTCTATACGGGCAGCCCAGGGATGTAAGCAAAAGTGTTCATTGGGCAGAGGCGTCACCCAACGAGCAGCCACACCCGCTATGAGTCTCACTGCAGCACAGTCTATTGCAGATGGCAAAAAACAGAATAACCAGATGTAGATGTACAACTGTAGAGGTGTGTGTGTATATATACCTATACCTACATGGAGTAAAACCTCCCCCTCTCTGTAGTACAAATGTGTACATACAGAGAAAGAATATAATTAAACACCCACATATAGATATATACATATGCAGACACCCATACATCCATATGTCATTAGACATATATATATATATATATATATATATATATATATATATATATATATATATATATATATGCATACAAATACAGATATATATATATATATATATATATGTATAGATATGTAGAAATATATATGCATATATGTGTGCAAACATACACATATATATAACTAGGATATTAATTGAATTATGTATTTAAATCACATCTGTTAACCGGGTAAGTCTGGCTCATTTACAGCAGAGACTCGGGGAGAAAAGCTCTTCAGAACTAGAAAACAATTTGTTAAATAGTAGTATACAGCATATATATGTATATATATATATATATATATATATATATATATATATATATATATATATATGTATATATATATATATATATATATATATATATATATATATATATATATATATATATATATATATATATATATATATATATATATATATATATATGTATGTATATATATGGGTTCATGTCAAACCAACGACATGCAAAAGACCGACATTCACTATATCAAAACAAAACCATCGACATTGCAAAACATCGACACTACATTTATACGTAAGTACAGTGCTAACATGGGTCCTGCAAGGGGGAAGTAGTATGGGTACAGTGTCATATCATATCCTTTACTTCCCTCTTGCAGGACCCATGTTAGCACTGTACTTACGTATAAATGTAGTGTCGATGTTTTGCAATGTCGATGGTTTCGTTTCGATATAGTAAATGTCAATCTTTTGCGTGTCGTTGGTTTGGCATGAACCCATATATATATGTATATATATATATATATATATATATATATATATATATATATATATAGATATGATACACCAGTTAAGGATTACATATGTTCACAGGCCATGCCAATGGTGATGGGGGGGTCCAGTCAACAAACGTGTAACATGTAGCATCAACCCCCCCCCCACCTAAACAGGTGAAACATACAAACACACGATACAAGTAAACACACCACTGCTTCCCAGACCACAGACAGGATACTACCAGTGGGAGGGACCTGCCAAGTCTAATCTTGAAACAAAGACATCAATGTCCCTTGTGGGACACCCCAAAAATTAATGATAATCAGAGTCAGTCCCTGTAACGATTTATCCAACCAGGCTGTATACGTACATGGACCAGTAGGCTGTGTAAGCCTGATGACCCATGGGTCGAGGCAACGTACGACATGGGTCCCGACACGTGGAGAGGGGGCAGTGTGTAGTGGTGTGGTTAGACCCGACCTGCACCCACAGTAAGGATGCATGCTGTATTGGAGGGCCAGGTGGGGGAACTATGGGTATGCAATTACTGGCCTAGGCATGGAGGTGTTGGCTGGTGCAGTTGTATTTGGTCTGCCCCGGGGATGTCAGTAATATTGCAAATTGGGCAGAGCTTATGCCCATATCTCTCAGCCTCTAAGAGCTAAACCACTGGACAGAACCTAAACCGTTGGGGGGACAAATAGGGCAGAAAGCACATATCCCACTTGCAACCTTAGAAAGCTGATAGAATAATAGGTTATGCATTAGCATGACCCATCTGAAGGATGTGGAGTCTTAAACCCAATTATTTGTCTGTATTTAATGGCATCTTTTCCCATGTATTTGCCAGACAGGTGCAGATTGTAAGAGGAACATACCAATATTATGAAGCAAACTCTGGACAGGCCACGGATTCTGTACAGTCAACAGGCATGCTTACGCCTAACAGGCAGCCATTCCCAATATGGGTTCCACCACAGCACAGTCCAGTGTACATGGCAAAGTACAGTATCACCATAAGTGTTGTTGCATTACCCACTACACAACACCTATGAACACATGGTCGCAACACCCCACTGTAGGCATGTAAGCCGATGTAACAGGCATCACAAGGTATTACCGAAGTCCTCACCCCCACCCAAGGGTGTGAGTGTCCAATGCAAACACCAAATGCAGTGCATATGCACAGCTGTTGTCGTAGACAACATGGCCAGCTGTGGACCTTCCCTGCAGCCATCCTACACATCCCTGGATAATCCCCCCTACTAACACCCCGCTTTGTGCCCCATGCACACCACGTACCTATCAGCCCCTGTTCCATTCCTATTAATGTTTACGGGTACACGTAGGTGACACCCTCTTCCCCCACTATATTGCCAGTATCTGGAACCCCAGCCCACATGTAGTATCACAGCTGTCCCACAGGACACATGTAACTAACACATGAAGGAACACCACAAGCACACCAGGAGCAGCACAGGCTTACCACCTTGCAAAACCCTCCCCCACCCCACCTCACACTCTGTACCACTACATCATCAACTAGTGATACTAACACCTCTTGTCCTGCCTCGCATACAAATCCCAACATCTGACATACCTTCCCTATTGCTCCCCATCCAATTATACCTACGGGCTGCTATACAGTTAAAATGTCACCCCCACTACCTACCTACCTACTCCTTAGCTATTCACCTCTACTGTACCACACAGGTATGGAATAGCTACACCTACCCTGAATACCTACATGTAACCTATCCTGACCTGTGAAACAGGAATCCAACCACACCTTAAACTGACCTTTGTCAACAGTCATACCTGACATGTAAACCTGACCTAAGCATGGATAATACCAACAGTTTAACGTAAACTAAGCATGATTAATGGGGGACATAGCTATGTTATGTCTGTTACCCTCTATGAATGTGATCACCCAAGTAGTAATCGGGATATGTAGCTAGGGTCAATGTAGAGCTCTACACCGCGGGCCACCACTGACAATGGACAAGCATACAGTCCGAGTGTCCCGGTTGACAGATGTGAACAAAATGCAAGACGTTGCATGTGTGTATGCGGGAGCAAGCGGGTGTAAGCCTGTTTGGCCGCTGGTATACGAGTACCACGCTGGTGAAGCAATGTAGAGGCTAACTGAGTTCAAGACGCCACAACCAGAGGTCAGTAATGCTGTGCTTCGTGCAAACAAGCGCATACCCACCTACAAATGTTCTACAGTGCCTTAGTCACTCTGTAGCCAACAGCTGTCATTGTGGCCATTAACAAAATAATCTGCACTGCCAGGTTGCAAACCCGAGACCCTGCACACTATAGTAAATGTGAGTTCCACTAAGCCATGGCGGATATATATTCAGCTGCTGTAATCACAAACACATCATCCAGCACAGGCATCCAACAGTATAGGAAATATATATAAGTGTGTAGATTAATACCAGTACACGTGTCCATTGCTCAACCACAGTATTATGAGCAGTCTATGTGCAGGACAGAACAGTGCCTGTCCAATCATACTGTGAGAAGGGTAGTCCTGCATAATACCGAAGGGAATAATGATATACGGTGCACACCGTGGGGGCGTGTGAGCATGCTTCATGCACAGTATGTCACACCTGGGGCGTTGTTTCCGTGGAACTGGGAGATGAGGCTGGCCAGGTGTGTGAGCAAACTGCTGCTACACAATACCCTGGTAGGATGTTACCAGTGGGAGAAACGCTGTAGACGAGCTAGGTCTACTCTTGACACAACAACAGGTCCATCCTTGGCGGGATGAACCAACAGTTGTGGGGCACATCGATGTCACCACCAATATCAATGGAGAATCAGGGGAAGGCTGGTATGTACATGGACTAAACGGATGAAGAGCCTGCAGATACTTGGGTGGGGACAGTATACTGGAGGTGTACTGAGACGTGCAGAGACGGAAATATGTGGAGGTGTAGTATGTCAGGGCTAGCAACTGGGGAATGGATGGATGCTGTGTACATGGAGCTCGGATGCCAGGGGAAGGGAATACGGATATGTTATTATGGTAAAAAATATATCAAATAGCACTGAAGAAGGAAAACAATCACCAGGCACCCAACCGTTAATAATAACTTTTTAATTAATTAAACACTTAACGAATCACCGCATTTTTCATCTCACAGTTCAGACTTCATCAGACAAACACAAACAATCAAAACATCACTATTTATACTCCCATCCCATTTAAAATATCCAATAGGAATGTTGTTGTTTGTCTTTTGGCTTTTCCCGGTTAGGGGTCGCCACAGCGGAACTCCGGTCCGCTAATGATTGGCAGTAGATTTTCACGAATGTCGAGGTGCCAGCTCGACGTTCAACCTTCAACGAAGGCACGCCCATTTATGCATGTCTTTCGAACGCCCACTCAACCGCGGGGAGGACGTGCAGTCTCCACACCGAAGGCACTCCCTGCACTCCAGCCGAGAATCGAACTGGAGAACCTCTTGCTGTGAGGTAACAATGCTACTGCTGCACCACCGCAGATATAAAATATTCAATAAGAATAACTCAGGAAAAAAAATCTCATTAACATTTAAACCCAACTTCGCAAACCCAAATTTCAACCCTTAACCATATATAAAAGTTATATTTTTAAAAAACTCAGATTTTAATATTCATTCCCACAATAAAATCATTGAATTATTTATTCAAAAGATCTTAAAAAGCATAAATGCATCAAACATATATAGATAAAACTTTAAATATAACATTCCATAGACAACAGTGCCATCAAGTGGCAAAATGTGCAAAACATACATACCTTTCATTTCTAACCAAGGATACATATTCTAGTAAGGCAGGACAACTATGTTACAAATCAAACCTGAAATATCTAATACTTAAAAAAAAAAATATATATATATATATATATATATATATATATATATATATATATATATGGATATGTGGATTTATTACTAATAAATATATATAAAAATCATTAAAAACAAATTGGTATAATACATATAAAATTCATAATCTTGCTGCTCTCATTTTTAAGACGGGTGCCAGGGAAATTCCATCATTGATTCCTGGATATTTATTGGCTTCTAATATTATTTGCCAGTATAATTCGCGATATTCAATCTTTGTTTCCCACATCCCACCCCTCTCATCTTTAAGAACTTCTTCTATAACAAAGAACTTATATTTTGCCAAAGGACAAGCTATACTATGCTTGAACAAGGTATTACTTTCTTTTTTATTTTTATGGCATTCATATGTTCATAAACCCTTCTTCTTATTTTCCTCTTGGTCTTCCCAACGTAAAAAATGTGGCATATCTCATAAATAGCAATGTATACTACTCCCTGGGTGTCACAAGTACTGTGGGTCCGGGCCACAATCTCTCTCTCCCTGGATTCAATATACACACTATCCCTGTTAGCCATAAATGGGCATTGTTTACATATTCCACATGGGTATGTGCCCCTTAATTTTGTAGACTTCTTGTAACTATCATGGTGAAACACAAATCAATCTTTTATAGTCCAAAATACTTTTGTGAATCTTTGGGATTCCAAAAATAGAGGGTATCTTAGGTTTAGCATTGTGTAAAAATTCAGACATTTGCTTGTCAATAAATCCCTCTAAAAATAAATCATATAAAGCTAAATATATCTTTCTATATCCAATATTAATCTCATTTTTGGAAATACTGTCATATTTTTTTTCATCTTGCAATAACAACAGCATTTTAGCTTCATACATAATATTGTTCATCAAAACAATCCCCCCACCCTTGTCGGGTTTCATAATCCTCAGATTCTTATTATTCCTTAAATCATGTAGCAGCTCCCTTTCTGTTTGAGTAAGATTAGGTGTACATTTATTTTTCTTAATTGCTTGTCTTAATTCACTTTCCACAGTATTTTCAAAGTTTTTTAGTTGTGGGTGCATTGGCGGATTCCAAACGCTCCTTCTTTTTAATACATCAACCTCCACACTTGGGTTTGTTGTACCCTCCCAGAGTAATTCTATATTTTTCTTTCTAGTGAACATTTTTAAGTCAATTATAAGTCTACTTATATCACATTTTGTTTTAGGGACAAAATTCAACCCCTTAGAAAATAAATTAAAATAAGTATCATTAATTTCCACATCTGTATAATTAAAAATGTTAAAATTATCACAAGTCAAAAGAATGTGTTCATAGGTTCATAGGTAGGTACTAGGCTATTGGCCCTAGGGCCTATACAAGCCTAGCCAAATAAGGTACCCTGGCTTTCGCCACCCAAGAAAATTATTTTCCTGTGCCCCTGTCAAGCAGAACCACAGAAGTGATCCCTGGGGTGAATTTCCTATTACCCATCCAATCATCAAGATTTTTCTTGAAGAGTGCTAATGAGGAGCTCGGTTTGACATGAATAGGTAGTCTGTTCCAGAGTATGGGAAGTTTCTGGGACAGGAATCTTTCCCTCCAGCATGTTCTGTTTATTGTGGTGATAAGGTTTAGGTCCCTAGAGCGTGTAGCTCGGAGGGATTGGGAAGTGGAGCATGTCCAACAGCTCTGTGTTTGACATAGCTTTGTATGTTAGGCAGAGATCACCTCTGAGTAGGCGATATGAGATGGAGTAAAGCTGGAGTTTTTTGAGACAGTCTGCGTAAGTTATCTGTTTGAGGCCAGTAATCCTCTTTGTGAGGTATTTTTGCGGCCTTTCCAGTTGTTGTAGATGTCTTGTGAGGTACATACCAAAAGGGGCATTGTACTCTATAATGGGTCTAATGAGTGATGAGTAGAGGGGAACAATGACCTCTTTTTTTCTGGATGAGAAACCTTTTGTGATGAGGTGTGCCACGTAGAAGGATTTCCTGACCACTGTGGCGATGTGATTATCAAAGGAGAAACTACTGTCTACCTGTGTCCCAAGGTCTCTTATCACACTTTTGGTGTTAAGTAGACTACCACCTATGTGGTAGTTCATGGGTACAGAGTTTTTACCAAAGGGGATGACAATGCACTTTTTGGCATTGAGCTTGAGACCATGTCTTTGTCACCAGGCATCTGTCTCAGTGAGGCCCTTTCGTAGGATGTCCACATTGTTAGGAGTTTCAATTATGGCTCCTAGTTTGCAGTCATCTGCAAATTTAGTTGGCCAAAGACCTTCTGTGTTAGCCTGGTACTTCAGAGAAGTAGATACCAAACAGGAGAGGTCCCAGGACTGAACCCTGTGGTACTCCACTTGTCACTGGTCTGAAGTCTGATTTGGAGTCTGCTACTTTCACAGTGTGGGTTTTGTCATTAAACCAGTTGGCAACCCATCTTGTGACATAGGTATTTATATCTAGTTTAGTGAGTTTATCTGTAATTCCAGAGTGGGGGATGGTGTCGAATGCCTTGGCGAGATCTAGATAGGCTGTATGAACCACCTTACACTCATCTATGGCTTTGGTGACTACTTCAAAGAAGTCTATCAGGTTTAGGAGACATACAGTGTCTTCTTCATTTGTTTCCTCACATCCAAAAATTCCACTAAGACTCACCTCCTGCCCCACCCCCTCCATCCATTCTGTGGATAATTTCCATGTCCTTGATTTCTTATCCTCTCGGATCTCCGGGGGGGTATTCTAAAGGGTCATGTCCATTAGGTGGGCCCTCATGAAAAACTTCAACATTCCCTTGTCTCATATCATCCTGCCTATCTCCATCCACCCCAGGGTGGTTTTCAGTTGTATAATTAAACATAATCCTTGGTTTTGGATAATGAGCGTGATTTTCATATTCCGACTTGTCCCTAACTATTTTCCTTTTCTTCCGATTAAGAATTCTAACACATTTGTTGTCTATCTGTTTTCTCAAATCTAAATACTTATTATTTTCTTCTTCTACTGTGAATAAAAGATCACTCATAATATTTCCATTAACAAAATCAGTCTGCTCCATTAATACATTCATTTCATTTTAGTTGTTTCTAATGATTGCTCTCATGAGGCTGAAGCCCCAGCTATCAAACATGTTAACTAATTCATCATAATATTTAGTCCCCTCTTTAACATTATTTGGGAACTTCCAATCACGCAAGCCCTTAGGCACTATAGTCAAATTAATACATCCTTTTAAATATGAGTTGTCTATGTCTAAAGTTTTATATTTAAACAATAACTCATTTAATTTTTGCAAGTTGCCAGCATACAATAAACTAATTCTGTCCGTAGTAGTATTCGAATCATTAAAAGCAACCTTTTGTTTAAGCCAGTCATTTAAATGTGGCAAATTATCTAAACAGTCACCTTGGTGTACAGGAATCTGTTGTATCCTTCCGGAATTGTTGTTACGAACATTTTGCGTACCGCCATTATCATTGTCGACCAAAATGCAGGGAAAACTATCCATGGAGTTCAAACCAGTACATCTTTTCTCCCCTTGACTCTTTTTAGTTGTGTCTCACTGATCGGCTGATGCAGTTCCTGTTTCATGCAATGTAGTAGCGTAGGCACACTGTAGTGAAGTGTCATCGTTCTGTTGCATTAACGATAAACATAAAGGAGTCAAGATTTGAACTAATTGGGTAAGCTGCCCAATAAGTTTAGGCAATTCATTCGAATCATGCCTTCTTTTAGGCAAACAGTCTGGCGAGATGGATTCCTCCAACTCCATCAAAACCGATAACCAACCAAAAGGAGATGACACAACAACTCAAAAAAATATATCAAACAGCACTGAAGAAGGAAAACAATCACCAGGCGCCCAACCGTTAATAATAACTTTTTAATTAATTAAACGCTTTTCTGAGAGTTAAAAAAGTTCAGTTACAGGCTTGCTGTTCCTGAACTGTTTGAAAGTTTCTGTGAGGCCATTTTTGCTTGGGCTGAAGGAGGGTCTCTCTGTTCGTCAGTGGCAGTGACTAACATTGAGCAGCTTCCCTGCCCCCCGTAGAGGTGGTTACTGACTTGAAACTGTAGTTTTATTGGCCACTAGGGGTCATTTCCATAACTCCTTCATCTTCCTCTCTTAAAACCTAGTTGCCTCGTGGTTTGAGTGTCTTTTCAGGCTTGTTGGCTGTTGGTGAAGCACCCTCCAAGAGGAAAAAACGCTGAGAGAAGAAGGGAGCCACTTTTGAGATTTTAAGTATTTTCTCTCTGTTTATTTGCTAAGTTTTTCTGCATAGCTGCCTAGCTTGAGCATTTTCTGGCTTGTTAAACTTGATTTCTGTATTAGTAGCTGTATTTAGAGCACAACCAAAAGCTGTTTGCTGAATTTCCTGTTTGCACTTAATTTTAAATCGTTTTTTTTTCTTAAAACTTGCATATTTTCTGTCCTTGACCTAGCACTCTTGTGTGGGGTCATTTACTGCACTGTTATAACTTGATATTACTTGTGAACCTCTGCTATCTCTGCAAAAACAAAAACAAAAAAAATCTTGCTTTTTTCCCACTTTTCTGAGAGTTAAAAAAGTTCAGTTACAGGCTTGCTGTTCCTGAACTGTTTGAAAGTTTCTGTGAGGCCAGTTTTGCTTGGGCTGAAGGAGGGTCTCTCTGTTCGTCAGTGGCAGTGACTAACATTGAGCAGCTTCCCTGCCCCCGTAGAGGTGGTTACTGACTTGAAACTGTAGTTTTATTTGCCACTAGGGGTCATTTCCATAACTCCTTCATCTTCCTCTCTTAAAACCTAGTTGCCTCGTGGTTTGAGCGTCTTTTCAGGCTTGTTGGCTGTTGGTGAAGCACCCTCCAAGAGGAAAAATGCTGAGAGAAGAAGGGAGCCACTTTTGAGATTTTAAGTATTTTTTCTCTGTTTATTTGCTAAGTTTTTCTGCATAGCTGCCTAGCTTGAGCATTTTCTGGCTTGTTAAACTTGATTTCTGTATTAGTAGCTGTATTTAGAGCACAACCAAAAGCTGTTTGCTGAATTTCCTGTTTGCACTTAATTTTAAATCGTTTTTTTCTTAAAACTTGCATATTTTCTGTCCTTGACCTAGCACTCTTGTGTGGGGTCATTTACTGCACTGTTATAACTTGATATTACTTGTGAACCTCTGCTATCTCTGCAAAAACAAAAACAAAAAAAAAAATCTTGCTTTTTTCCCACTTTTCTGAGAGTTAAAAGTTCAGTTACAGGCTTGCTGTTCCTGAACTGTTTGAAACTCTCTGTGGGGGCCCTTTTCTTTGGGCTGAAGGAGGGTCTCTGTGTTCATCAGTGGCAGTGACTAACATTGAGCAGCTTCCCTGCCCCCCGTAGAGGTGGTTACTGACTTGAAACTGTAGTTTTATTTGCCACTAGGGGTCATTTCCATAACTCCTTCATCTTCCTCTCTTAAAACCTAGTTGCCTCGTGGTTTGAGCGTCTTTTCAGGCTGTTGGTGAAGCACCCTCCAAGAGGAAAAAACGCTGAGAGAAGAAGGGAGCCACTTTTGAGATTTTAAGTATTTTTTCTCTGTTTATTTGCTAAGTTTTTCTGCATAGCTGCCTAGCTTGAGCATTTTCTGGCTTGTTAAACTTGATTTCTGTATTAGTAGCTGTATTTAGAGCACAACCAAAAGCTGTTTGCTGAATTTCCTGTTTGCACTTAATTTTAAATCGTTTTTTTTTCTTAAAACTTGCATATTTTCTGTCCTTGACCTAGCACTCTTGTGTGGGGTCATTTACTGCACTGTTATAACTTGATATTACTTGTGAACCTCTGCTATCTCTGCAAAAACAAAAAAAAAAAAATCTTGCTTTTTTCCCACTTTTCTGAGAGTTAGAAAAGTTCAGTTACAGGCTTGCTGTTCCTGAACTGTTTGAAAGTTTCTGTGAGGCCATTTTTGCTTGGGCTGAAGGAGGGTCTCTCTGTTCGTCAGTGGCAGTGACTAACATTGAGCAGCTTCCCTGCCCCCCGTAGAGGTGGTTACTGACTTGAAACTGTAGTTTTATTTGCCACTAGGGGTCATTTCCATAACTCCTTCATCTTCCTCTCTTAAAACCTAGTTGCCTCGTGGTTTGAGCGTCTTTTCAGGCTTGTTGGCTGTTGGTGAAGCACCCTCCAAGAGGAAAACACGCTGAGAGAAGAAGGGAGCCACTTTTGAGATTTTAAGTATTTTTCTCTGTTTATTTGCTAAGTTTTTCTGCATAGCTGCCTAGCTTGAGCATTTTCTGGCTTGTTAAACTTGATTTCTGTATTAGTAGCTGTATTTAGAGCACAACCAAAAGCTGTTTGCTGAATTTCCTGTTTGCACTTAATTTTAAATCGTTTTTCTTAAAACTTGCATATTTTCTGTCCTTGACCTAGCACTCTTGTGTGGGGTCATTTACTGCACTGTTATAACTTGATATTACTTGTGAACCTCTGCTATCTCTGCAAAAACAAAAACAAAAAAAAATCTTGCTTTTTGCCCACTTTTCTGAGATTTAAAAAGTTCAGTTACAGGCTTGCTGTTCCTGAACTGTTTGAAAGTTTCTGTGAGGCCATTTTGCTTGGGCTGAAGGAGGGTCTCTCTGTTCATCAGTGGCAGTGACTAAGATTGAGCAGCTTCCCTGCCCCCGTAGAGGTGGTTACTGACTTGAAACTGTAGTTTTATTTTCCCTTTTGGGTCTATTCCTGCTTCTTTCCAGCCCCTGCCATCAAGCACGCTTTAACGTGCTTTAGCGCCGATTTAGCGGAGTTGCCACTAGAGCAGCATCGGGCAGCGCTGGTTAAACAAGGTTAAACTCTTTCTGGCTCCAGAAAGTCTGTTCTTCAATTTTTCCCTTAGAACTGCTCTGTTAGGAACCTAAACAGTTTACACCTACACTAAAAAGTGCAGCACTTGTTCCAAATAGCTTTTTCTTCTCAAAAGCTCAGCACTTGTCTTATAAGCATATCCCTTGTCTTATAAGCATTCTCTTTGCAGGTCAAGCACTCCTATATTATACAAATCTCTCACTAGCAAAACCACCAGGAGTGCCCACTTCCCTGCTAAGCCCACTACTTTTCTGTCTCATACCAACTCATAATTCTTTCTAGCATGTCGAAGGGTCAGATGCTGGCGTCCTCTCCTGCCCATTTGGTGAATCTGGGAATTCTGAGACAATGTTACAATTGCCTCATGTACACGGACAACCATCACCTCCTCCCATGTAACACTAACACTTGTGAGAGATGCAGCTATTTAGCCAGACTGGAGGCTGAGCTCTCTCAACTCAGGACTGGCAAGACCAGGCAGGAGGAGAAGGCAACTACACACACCACAATACCAGTCTCACATAACTCAACCACACCACTGAATCAAACACATAAACACACTAAGACATACTCGGAGGCTCTGAGTAAAAATTTACCTAAACAGCAGAGGCCTCCAAAGCAGACACCCAAGCAACTGCAAACTCAATACACCACACAAACAACACATAAACAACAAAATCAGTGTGCAAAGCAGTCACTGCCCTTAAGGCCAAATACAACACCAAACATACTTGTCATAGGTGACTCCATAGTCAGACACACTGACGTCCCGCTCACCAGACTGAGTAAGGAGAAGGTCACAGTAAGCTGCCTGTCGGGCGCTAGAATCCGCCACATAACACAAGCACTCAGGTCTCTCAACAGCAGGTACAAGTACGACTCAGTCATTGTCCACGCTGGTGTCAACGACCTGAGACGTACCTCCTTGGACTACATGAAAAGAGACATTGAGGAGCTCTCTGATTATGTAGCCCAGGCAGGTATGACCCTGACCTTGAGCAGTATCCTACTTTCACCTAGAATGATGCCACAATACAGTGATAAGATGATCAGCTTTAATAATTGGCTTAAATTCTGGTGTCATTCAAAGGGGATCCAATGTCTGTCTGCCTGGGATGACATGCTGGACAAGCCACGCTGCTTCGCAAGGGACAGCTTGCACCTGTCACCCCTAGGCTTCCGGATATTGGCAAAGGCTCTTGCCACCCCATAGTGCCTTTTTAGGCAAGGCTCAAATTCTAAACCTACCACCCTAGAACACAAAAAGTAAAAAACTAAGGGTAATGCTGCTCAATGCCAGAAGTCTCAATCTCAAGATGCACGCACTCGAGGCCCTTCTCAGTATGGAGAACATCGATGTCTGTGCTGTGACAGAAACCTGGTTCAAGGCTCCTGAGAGCACCCCAGCACTAGCAGGTTTCACCTCATATCATGCGTTCCGGCCCCAAAATCCGGACAACACCAAGAAAGGAGGGGGGGTGTCCATATTCATAAAGGACACCCACACCTCAAGGTTGGTGGCAACGCACGATGCATCGGAGACCATCCAGGTGCAATTAACCATAGGCAAGACTGCTCTGCAATTTGTAGCATGTTACAGGCCACCCTCTCAAACTCAGGAACCTCACATGGCCTTCCTGAAAACAATGGAGGGATAAATGTATCACCAAACACCATCATACTAGGTGACTTCAACTACCCTAATATAGACTGGGAACACTACTCAAGCCCAAACACTCTAGCCCAAAGGTTCCTGGAGTTCATAAACTCAAATGCCATGGAACAACTAGTCACCATCCCCACAAGAGGAGAAAACATACTTGATCTCATCATCACGAACATGGGATCACAATGTTCAACACCGAAGTATACCCCTCACTGGTGAGATCAGATGATAAACTAATCTCGCTGGAGGTCCTCATCCCGCCCCCACCTGAAACAAAAAGACCACAGTGAAAAACTTATCAAAAACCGACTTCACACTTCTAAAACTAGTGTGGTCTCCTTTAAGGCCCCTGAGCCAGTGGTAAACATTACTCAAACCGCTGAATCACTTACAAATGCCTTCTACCAGCACCTACAGGACTGCATGGATCAGGCAATCCCAAACAAAACTAAGACTCTTTGTACCAAAGGCAAGCGTCCAGTCTGGTGGACCCCAGCCATAAACAAGCTCTACAACAAAAGGAGGAAGCTACTACAAGATAGAGCAAAATCCTTGAAAGGTAAGACACCCTTGATCATTATAAGTAAAAACTAAGAGCTCTCATAAAATCATCCAAGGCAAATTTTGAGAGAAAAATCGCCAAGGATTCAAAAGACAATCATAAGGCCTTCTTTAGCTATGTTAGAAACCTAGGAGGAAACTCCCAGATATGCTCAGAATTAGTTCAAAATGATGTGAAGATTACTGAACCTACACACATTGCCAACATACTGGCTGACAGGTTCAGTGCAAACTTCTCCCCTCCCCCAAAGGAGAGATATCTATACCAGAGGATTGTAGCCCCCAAACATCTCCAATGCCCAGGTGAGAACTGCTCTCTCCAAAGCAAAAACACAGCATCCATGGGACGGATGGTGTCCCCGGCTGTGTGCTCCATGAACTCAATGAGGAATTAAACCCGCAGTTAGGACAGCTGTTTAATCTTAGCCTCACCTCAGGATACGTACCCAAGGAGTGGCGACGCGACTGTGGTCCCACTTCACAAGGGCGGTGCCTCCACCGACCCTGGAAATTACCGTCCCATTAGCTTGACAAGCCTTATCTGCAAAGCCATGGAGAGGATCATAATGGAACTCATAAATAAAGACATAGGGAACTTGCAGACTTTGGATCCAACCCAGTTTGGCTTTGTCAAAGGCAGATCATGCCTTTTAAACTTGGTTGACTTTTTCAAGACAGTCACCAAGGCCATTGATGAGGGAAAGGCAGTCCATACAGCCTACCTTGACCTGGCAAAGGCCTTCGACACAATACCCCACTCAGGTATCATCAAAATCTCATCAGCTTGAATGTAAACCCATACATCACAAGATGGGTTGCAAACTGGCTAAGTGACAGAACCCACAGGGTCAGAGTTGCTGGAGCCATGTCAGACTCAAAGCCTGTCACAAGTGGTGTCCCACAGGGCTCAGTCCTGGGTCCACTCTTGTTTGGCATCTACTTTTCTGAAGTACAAGCAAACACAGGAGGGTTATGGCTGACAAAGTTTGCAGATGACTGCAAACTAGGCGCCATAGTCGAAAACACATCTGACACAGATATCCTTCAGAAGGGCCTCACAGAAACGGATAACTGGTGCCAGAGCCATGGCCTAAAGTTAAATGCCAAGAAATGCATAGTCATACCCTTCGGGAAAAACAAGGTTACCCCTAGCTACCATATAGGTGGCAATCCACTGAGCACAGAAGAAGTCATCAGGGATCTGGGGACCCAGGTTGACAGTAGCCTTTTGTTTGACACTCATGTTGCTAAAGTAGTTAGGAAAACCTTCTACATTGCCCACCTGATCATGAAGGGATTCACATCTAGATCAAGGGAGGTCATCGCCCCTGTACTCATCACTCATTAGACCTATGATTGAGTACAATGCCCCATTCGGAATGTATCTGACCAGACACCTGCAGCAGCTGGAAAGGCCCCAAAAGTTCCTCACCAAAAGGATAAAGGGTCTCAAAATATGTCTTATGCTGCCCGACTGAAAGAACTCCAGCTCTATTCAGTCTCATACCGCTTGCTCAGAGGTGACCTGTGCCTGACATATAAGGCCATGTCAAACCCTGATTTGATGAATATGCTTCATCTCAAAAAATCTAGATCCCTCAGAACCACAAGGGCGGGAGACTTAAACCTTGACACAGTTATTAATAGAACATGCTGGAGGGACAGATTCATCACCCAGAGACTCCCTATGCTGTGGAACAAAATCCCGGTACATGTGAGGCAGAGCACCTCGCTGGCCTTGTTCAAGAGGAATCTTGACCAATGGATGTGGGATCGCAGATATACCCCAGGGATTACTTCAGTGTCACTGCTTGACAGAGGCACAGCAAAATAATAGGCATAGTTTTATTCAAACTAAAGGGGTGGCGAAAGCCAAATAACTATGGGCTAGGCTTATAAATGCCCTTGGGCAGATAGCCTAGTATGAACCTATGAACCTATGAATCACCGCAGTTTTCATCTCACAGTTCAGACTTTATCAGACAAACACAAACAATAAAAACATCACTATTTATACTACCATCCCATTTAAAATATCCAATAGGTATAACTCAGGAAAAAAAATCTCATTAACATTTAAACCCAAAATGTTCACTAGAAAGAAAAATCTAGCATTACTGTGAGAGAGTACACCAAACCTGAGTGTGGAGGTTGATGTATTAAAAAGGAGTATTTGGAATCCGCCAATACACCAACAACTAAAAAACTTGGAAAATACTGTGGAAAGTGAATTAAGACAAGCAATTAAGAAAATTATTATGAAACCTGACAAGGGTGGGGGGATTGTTTTGATGCACACTATTATGTATGAAGCTAAAATGCTGTTGTTATTGCAAGATGAAACAAAATATGGCAGTATTTCCAAAAATGAGATTAATATTGGATATAGAAAGATATATTTAGCTTTATATGATTTATTTTTAGAGGGATTTATTGACAAGCAAATGTCTGAATTTTTATACAATGCTAAATCTAAGATACCCTCTATTTTTGGAATCCCGAAGATTCACAAAAGTATTTTGGACCCCCCCCCCCACGACCTATTGTGGCAGCCGAAGGCTCAGTAATCTCTCCACTGGCTAGATATGTGGATGTTAAATTAAAGAATATGATGATGAATGGTGAATCTTTTTTAAAAGATTATTGGGATTTACTGAGAAACATTAAACAAGATATATTTCATGAAAACCTTATGTTTGTAACAATAGATGTGGTTGACCTGTTTGGGTCTATACATCATGACATAGGGTTACAATGGTTTGAGGATGCATAAGATTCTCTGGTGAGATAAAGGATGATGAATTGTACACATGTTTAAATTTGATGGAGATGGTTTTGAAGTACAATTACATGTTTTTTCAAGGAGAATATTTCCATCAAACTAGTGGTGTGGCGATGGGGGCCAGATGTGCCCCCTTGTGTGCTAATCTGGTTCTTACTACCTGGGAGAGAAAAAATATTTTCAATAGTCATTTTAGAGATTGTTGGGTGTTATATAAATGCCTCCTGGATGATATTGTTATTTTTGGCAAGATAGTATGGAAAAGTTGGATGTATTTATACAATATATAAGTGGTTCCACCGATTTTTTAAAGTTTACATATGACACCGGGATAAATGAAATGAATTTGGATGTGAAATTAATTAAAGAGGGGAGAATTTTTAAGTCAAGAGTATATAGAAAGAAAACTTATTCCAATTCTTACTTACACTATAGTAGCGGACATCCCCTCCATCAGAAAAAAAGTATAGTCAAGGGACAATTCGTTAGAATTTGTAGAATGACTTCCAGCAAAGAAGATTTTCATGAAGGATGTGAATTTTTAACCCAATTATTTGTTGAAAGGGGGTACCTGTTAGAACTTTTAAAAATGGTAACAAATGAAGTAGGTAGGGGACGGAAAGATAG
Organism: Protopterus annectens; assembly: GCF_019279795.1. NCBI lineage: Eukaryota > Metazoa > Chordata > Ceratodontiformes > Protopteridae > Protopterus > Protopterus annectens. The sequence continues at coordinate 1,182,433,550 of NC_056743.1, read as the reverse complement.
ATTTGAACCTATTTTGGGTAAGGATGAGTTACCCTTGGAAAATAAGAAAAATATTGAGAATACTGAAGAATATATTTTTAAGGATGATTGTCCCTATGGGAGTGCATTTGTTACAGATTTTAGTGGGGATTCGGGGGTTATTTACAATACACTTGAAAGGGAGTGGAAAAAATTTGGAATTTTAACTGATTTAAAATTAAAGAACAAGAAATCACTTAAATTTATATATATGAGAGGGCGGAATATAAAGGATTGATTTGTGTTTCACCATGATAGTGATAAGAAGTCTACAAAATTAAGGGGCACATACCCATGTG